>NW_027185761.1:60803032-60847735 GCF_028583685.1 Petaurus breviceps papuanus | reverse complement strand
CAGAGAGAGTAAGCCTGTAGTATCCAGAATGTTCTCAGAGAGTGTGTTTCCTTCCACAGATATCACCTTCCCTCCATGTGCAGAGACAGAAGCTGATTTGGCTGGCAATGTTCCTGCAGGAATGGGAATATTTTCAGAGAGTCTCTCTTCTACAGCAGGTATTGTGTCTTCTCTATGTTTTGTGATAATATTTGCTTCCAGAGAGAGTCAGCCTGTAGTATCCAGAATGTTCTCAGAGAGTGTGTCTCCTTCCATAGGTATCACCTTCCCTCCATGTTCAGAGACAGAAGCTATTTTGACACATAGTGATACTGCAGGAATAGGAGTCTTCTCAGAGAGACTCTCTCCTATAGCAGGTAGGTGTCTTCTCTTTGCTTTATGATAATATTTTCTTCCAGAGACAGTAAGCCTGTAGTACCCAGAATGTTCTTAGAGAGTGTGTCTCCTTCCATAGGTATCACCTTCCCTCCATGTGCAGAGACAGAAGCAGCTTTAACGGACAGTGATACTACAGGAATGGGAGTATTCTCAGAGAGACTCTCTCCGATAGCAGGTAGGTGTCTTCTCTTTGCTTTACGATAATATTTGCTTCCAGAGAGAGTCAGCCTGTAGTACCCAGAATGTTCTCAGAGAGTGTGTCTCCTTCCACAGGTATTGCATTCCCTCCATGTTCAGAAACAGAAGCTGCTTTAACGGAAAGCAATCCTGCAGGAATGGGAGTGTTCTCAGAGAGACTCTCTCCTATAGCAGGTATGTGTCTTCTCTATGTTTTGTGATAATATTTGCCCCCCGAGAGAGTAAGCCTGTAGTATCCAGAATGTTCTCAGAGAGTCTGTTTCCTTCCATAGGTATCACCTTCCCTCCATGTTCCGAGACAGAAGCTGCTTTAACGGACAGTGATGCTGTAGGAATGGGAGTCTTCTCAGAGAGACTCTCTCCTATAGCAGGTATGTTTTTCTCTTTGCTTTGTGATAATATTTGCTTCCACAGAGAGTAAGCCTGTAGTATCTAGAATGTTCTCAGAGAGTGTGTCTCTTTCCACAGGTATCGCCTTCCCTCCATGTTCAGAGACAGAAGCTGATTTAACAGACACTGATGCTTTAGGAATGGAAGTCTTCTCAGAGAGACTCTCTCCTATAGCAGGTAGGTGTCTTCTCTGTGTTTTGTGATATTTGCTTTCAGAGAGAGTAAGCTTGTATTGTCCAGAATGTTCTCAGAGAGTGTGTCTCCTTCTACAGGTATCGCATTCCCTCCATGTTCAGAGACAGAAACTGATCTGACAGAGGGCGATCCTGCAGGGATGGGAGTGTTCTCAGAGAGACTCTCTCCTATAGCAGGTATGTGTCTTCTCTATGTTTTGTGATAGTATTTGCTTCCACAGAGAGTAAGCCTGTAGTATCCAGAATGTTCTCAGAGAGTTTGTCTCCTTCCACAGGTATCGCATTCCCTCCATGTTCAGAGACAGAAACTGATCTGACAGAGGGCGATCCTGCAGGGATGGGAGTGTTCTCAGAGAGACTCTCTCCTATAGCAGGTATGTGTCTTCTTTATGTTTTGTGATAATATCTGCTTCCACAGAGAGTAAGCCTGCAGTATCCAGAATGTTTTCAGTCAGTGTGTCTGGGTTAGTTCAGTTAGTGTGCCATAGGTATTGCATCCCCTCTGTGTTTGAAGACAAGAGCTGTTTCAATTGAAAGTGATCTTGCAGGAATGGGAGTATTCTCAGAGAGTCTCTCTCCTACCACAGGCACCATATCCTCTCAGTATTCTGAGACAAGGGCTGTTTCCACTGGGAGCAAGCCTGCAGTCACCGGAGTGTTCTCAGAGAACACGTCTCCTGCCCCAGGTTTCCTGTCTGCTCAGTGTTCTGACACAAGATTTATTTCTACACAGTGTAAGCGTGCTGTAATCAAAGTGGTCTCCCCTCTACTGGGCTGTGCCGTTCCGAGCACATTCTCTCCATGTTCTGGTGTGCATTTTCCTTCCACAACGAGCAGGTCTGCAATAACCAAACTCTTATCACATAGTAAGGCCAGTGCCACACCTGCCACATCATCTCAGCATTCTTACCGAAGATTTGCTTTCAGAAAGCCCCAACCTGCAGTAACTGGGATGCTCTGCAAGAGCACGGACCCCGCCACATGTTCCTTTACTTCTTTCCGTCCAGATATGAGATTGGCTTCCACAGAAAGCATTCCCACCTTCTCCAGAATGTTCTCAGGCAGTGTGGATCCTATCACAACGGAAACATCTTCCCCATGTTCTGATGCAAGACTTATCCCCGCACAGAGTAAGCGTACCATAACCAAAAGGTTCTCGCCTTCAATGCGCCGAGCTATCCACAGCACATTCTCTCCATATTCTGGCCCAAGTTTTGCTTCCACCATGAGCAGGTCTACCAAAATGAAAATATTATTAAGTAGTAGGGTTCATAGCACACATCCCATATCCTCTCTGCCTTCTTATTGAAGATATGATTTCACAGAGAGCAAACCTGCAGCAAGCCAGACATGACTCAGTCGTATGGCTTGTGCCACGCCCACCACATCATCTTAGAGTTCTTACTGTAGGTTTGCTTTGACAGAGAGCACACCCCAGAGAAGGGGAAGGTTACTAGGCAGTGTAAATACTGCCAGGTATGAGGCATGGCCGCTTTCTGCTTCTTATTCAAGGGCTGAGTGTTTCTCAGCATCATCAAACAGGATAGAGCCTGCCACGAAAAGTTTGTCCTCTCAGGTACTTGCTGAAACTTTCTCAGCATCTACATTGGAGGAGTTACTACTAACTGCAAAACAAAATGTCATTCAAAGACTTTCTCAAGTGGTCCAGGAATACTTTAGTAATCCCGAGATACCAGCTGACTCTGGAGTAATTAACTATACACATATCTTAACTTGTTGCTTTCAGGCATGTCACACAAATCCTGAGTTTCAATATGCTTCTTTAGAAGAAATCCCCCCTGCCAGTACCTTCGAAAGGAAGGAAATCCTAACTGACGGGCTATGCTTGTGAAGTGAAGTGCCACAGTATCTACCTGATGACAGCTTATGCTGGCAGTAAATACAGATCTAGGAATTGAGCTAGTGAACAGGCTCTTAAACTCTTACAAAAACCTGTTCGTGTCTGAATTGTCAAAAGGAATTTAGACACACTCATCATGCTGATGTGGTGGTGTTTCCAAATGGTTCACCTTCACATCAGTATCCTCTGTCCCTAAAATTCTCAAAACATCTTGTAGCCCTTGAGAATAAATCTGGGCAAACGAATTCTACTGTTTGCAACTCCCAACCATAGACTAATTGCCCTCAAAGAAAATGCAAGTGATTCTTGTATTGGTGTTCTTAATAATTCAGCCTCCCTTCATGAAATATCAACTGAATACAAGCATGATACAACAAACAATTCATGGGTCGGCCATTTGTTTTTGCCTGACCACTGCTTAGTTAAATGTCATGGGAACGACAACAAAAAAGAAACACGCAGCTAAGGGCACTGAGTATTCAGCAGAAAATGAATGCGGTGTTTCAGCTACCAAGGTAAGCCATAGGCTCCTCACCTAGGAGATCTGGAAGCAGGATTTGAATTTTGTCATTTGTGACAACTTCTTCCATTCTGTACATACACTAAACAACACAGATTAGGTCAGCAAAGTGACCCCTGAGCGTGGATCTGGAAGTCTGAGAGGCCATCAATGGAAAGAGAAAGCATTTCTGAAGAAGGACTAGCAGAAAGCAGTTGGGGATGAAGGAGAGTGTGAAGCATGAGTCTCTAGAAGATCATCTTTTTAGCAGGCTGCTGATTCTTCCTTAGAGAGGCAGTGCTACCTGTGGAACAAAATGTTGTTAGAAGAACTTTTCTAATCAAGGGATAAATGCTGCATTGGAGGAAATTTAACTGTAGGTATATAGAAAGCTGTGTTCAGAAATATGAGATGATGCCTTCTTCTATGGGTACTCCCTAATGTTGACATCCCAGAAATTAAGAAATTTCAAATAGCTTGTTTGTGAATTAAGATGTCAAAACAAAGAAATATTGTAACAAGATAAACATGACGAAAAGAGGTCAAAGGGCATATCTAATTCAAGTTATGCCACTGCAAGAGATTTGTCTGAGGCTTGAACTACTGAACAGGCCATTCAGATTCTCAGAAAAACCTGTTGAAGTGAGGCACTGAGAACAGAAATTTTAAAATTCTTATTATATCGATCTAGTGATGTACCTGCCAGGCCTGACTTCATATGGTTTTCTTCTAAAAGCTCCAGAGAATATCTTTTGTCCATCAAGACTGCGTATTGGCAGGCTGTATCCTTCAGGCAGATGCAAGAGGTGTCAGTGGTGCACTTAACAGTTCGGGCCAGGGAGATGAAAATGTCAATTGAATGTGGTCACAAGCGTGATGAGTTGCCAGATGAAACTTAATGCCATCAAGTCTTGTTTTGTTGTTGTTTTGTTGGGTATTTTTTTGCAAGACCATTGCTTACCTGAAAGTTCTAGAAACAAATTAAAAAAATCAATATGCAGCTGATGCCGAGGCACTGAACAGTCTTCAGAAAATCACCATTACACACTCCAGCTGTCCCTAAGAAGATTTGCTTTGTTAAACTGGTAGGCTCTTTGACTAATGATTTTGAAAAGAACTATAGTTTTCAGTGATCTTGTATTTTATAAGAATTCCTCAGATTCTGTATGTTTACTGAGCAGCACAGCTGAATTGAACAGCAGTCTTTTTCAGTATGTCTTTGAAAAGTTGGGAAACTGCCAATAGAAACATAAGGTAATTCTGGAGAAAGAATTAACTGCAGAAACAGTTGATGACAAGTATAGAATGTCAAGAGAAAGGCTGCAGAAGAAGCTGTGAAAATCTTTAAAACACACACATAAACAAACAGCCAACTAACATTCGTGACCCAAATAATGGTGCCACTGAAGATAAGATGACAAAAAATGGTGCTCGAGGGCACAAAGAAGAGGCATATAAACAAGACAACAAAGGAAAATTTGGCGAGTCAGCTCCTGAGAAAAATGGGTTGTTGGGCAAGTACATGTTACAGAAAATGTGAAAAGTGTATGAGAGAGCCCATCTCTGGCACAGAGCAGAAACGAGAAGGGCTTTGGCACAATGTAGAGAGAATGAATACAGTCTTGAAGAAATATGACAAATCAATCATCGGGAACTACATATGCTCCAAGAGCTACACTGACTTGACTTTGTTTATAGTTTTCTAGTGATGATTGGAAGCAAATATAGGAATTTGCCCAGAAACATGTTCTTAGGAATGGATCTTCTGGAGTAGGTCTTGATAAATATTTGATGATAATTACAAAAAGAAGATGTATGGAAGATTTACTAGATCAACTTCAACATGAAGGCAAAGTTGGACATTTTGAGTTGATTTGGCCTTAGGGAAATTAAGACCAGAATTATTTATATAATGAACGAATGATAAGATAAATTATTTGACACAGGAATTTTTAAAATACTGCATTTTCTGGTGGCAGAAACTATTTGCTCCAACTTATTTAACTGCTTATTGTTTCCTTCCTTCATTTAGCAGGTATTGTTAAGCCGCTACTATGGGCTAGGCACTTGGGAAAGAAAGACAAAAACAATCTTTTTATTTAACTAGCTTATATTCTACTGGGGAGAAACCACATGTACACAGATAAGTAACTACAATTATAATCAGGGGCTGGCCCTTGAGGGCCCGGACCTAGGAGCTTCTGAAATAAGATCTGCCTGCAGGCGACCCTTGTGGTCTTTGCTGAGACTTCTCTTGGAAGCTGGTGTTGATACAGAAGGGAGGGACCCTGCTCTTCATTTCAGAGCATACACAGGTATTCTGTGGTTTTTTCTGGTCCACATACTGAGTGGTGAAAAAAAAAAAGGGTTAATTGGCTGCTGCGCCAGAACTGTGTATACAATAGGCACTAACCAGACAAATAACCTTTTTCTTGGCAGTCTGAATGAAGAAATGCTCTAAGACTGGGTGGGAAAATCCCTTGCCCACCTTGATGCCCTGCGGCTTTTAAGCTACATGCCATCTATAGCCCTTCTGTCCCTGTTGTGTCTATTCTCTCCTATTTGTAGATGAAGCAGTGCTGGAGACAGAACAATCTGATGAGATGTAAATGACTGGAGGAGACATGGAGGTTTGATCGTGGGAGGCTCTGGCAGACGGGTGTAGCGACTTCAGCCAAGCCAGGTGAGATGCCACTGCAGCTCCGAGAAGCAAGCTGCTGTACCCAACACGGCAGTGACTCAACCTGGCAGCAAGCAAGGAAGCAACAGCAGCCACTGGCAATGCTGTCTTTGGAAGCACAGGCTTTAGGCCTGAGCCTAACTTTCTGGGGACCGAGGTGGTAGAGGGTAGAATGTGCCTTCAGTTCAGAGGGATGTTTCAACTTTATGCCAGATCTTTTCAGTAATCATCCCTTTGTAAAAGCTAATTGATATTAATTGGTTGCCAATAAGCAAAAATCAACTGGCTAAATTGATAGTGGGGCTCTAATCAATGTTATCAATATACTGAGGAGACATGAGGGGCAGATGGGTGGAGCAGCTGGGCTGAACAACTTGATGGGGCAGCACATACAGCACTGGGCTTGGAAGTGGAAAAATCTCAGATACTCAGAGGCTGTGTGACCCTGGGCAAGTCACTTAAGCTCTATTTGCCTCAGTTTCTCATCTGTAAAATGGGGACACACTGGAGAAGGAAATAGGACACTACTCCAGTATCTTTACTAAGAAAACCTAGTCCATGGAGTCACAAAGAATCAGACATGACTGAACAACCGAACAATGACAACACTGTGGAGACGTCAACTTACACCTTTTAGAGGACATCAAATAAATAACTGGTCAATTGGTGGTGGAGGAAACACATCAGAGTCAGGGTTTAAGTAGACACATGAAAAAAATTCTACTGCCCCCTGAGCATATACCTAGAACCTCAGGGGGAAATAAAGGAAGTCATTCTCTTGGAACCCAATCTTCTAGTGCTAATGTAAGTTGGGAGAGTAAGTCCAGAGTCTGACTGCAAAACATATACCAAAACACCCTCCATAAATATGAAGCAGTCTAGTGGGGGTGGAGACAGTTAACAAATCACAAATAGGGACAATCCTCATGTTGAGAGGTGTCCTGAGCTGAGCCTTGGCAGGAGCTAAGGACTTGAAAAGACAAAATGAAAAGGGAATGCATTCTAGACCCAAGCAATAATCTCTGCAGGGGCTCGGGGAAGACATATGGAACATGATGTATAGGAAACACAACTGGCACAGTCAAAAGTGTCCAAAGGGGAGAAAAAGGAGTCAGAAAATTAAATTACTCTGTTTAATTGCACAGGAGACAAACCAGTTCCTTTGCTGTGTCTTTTACTTTCTAATTGTTTGAAACAATATTAGTGGCTGGTTTGTAATAAAAAATAAAGGCAGAGTGCCTAATAACAAGATAATGCTGGGTACGGTTTAGGGAAAACCTAGATGAAAATTCTACTTCTGATACTTTGTATCTGTGTGAACTCTTGACATGTCAACTTGATTTTTCTGCAACTCGAGCAACTCTTGAAATCATAGAGGTGATGATCTAGGTTGGGGACAGGACCATGCTTACCCTGAATGGGTGAAATCACATGTTCCTTTGTGCATTCATTTAATAACAAAAACATATGTCTTAAATGGAGCAATTTGGTGCCATTAAAAATGCCAGCTCTTTTCTTTGCACCTGGGAAAGAAGTTTACATTTTTTTTCCCCAAAAGAGCAAAGCATTTTGGAGAAAATGTGTAAAGCTCATATTAACTGGTAAAAGTACAAAGGAACTTCTGAAATGCTTCACAATGCCACATCACTGTGTAATTTCTCATTGAATTTGTATGTTTGTTCTAAAATGTTTCAGCAGAAAAAATTGTTTATGTTGTATGTTTTAAAATGTTCTTACAAGATAAATACAATGATTTCTTAAAGTCATTTCTAGTGTTTTCTTATTTCTTGTCATTTCTTATTATTTCTACCATATGTTTTCCATAATGATGAGAAAGAGTAATGGCCTCTTAACTAGGTCTGGGTTACAAATAAAGAAAGGTCTTTTGAGTATTGATGTTTTTGCCCGATAGCATTGCTTGAGGGAGACATTGAAGGAATCTTAAAAAAACCTTCAAATCAAGGGAAAAGCAGCTTGATTTATTTAGGTTTGTTACTTTTGTAGGGAAGAATCACAGACTTTCTGCACTGTGATTTTCAAAGATATTAGATGTGTGGGACATCCAAAGCAACCTTATTTGTGTGTGAGCTTGTGCAGAGTAGAAGATAGCCTTGGAGCTTTGCTGATTCAAAGGACAGTTGGCTCATCTCCCTCAAAGAGCTCACTAAATTAAAAGATCAACTTTACCATGTTAAGAGATTCCATTTTTCTGTATTTCTGAGGGCCTACATTTAACAAATATAAAAATTGCATAAACTGAATGAGTTTCTTTCTAAATAAAAGCAGGAAAAGAATTAAATGGAGTATTTGGGCAACAGTATAACAGATTGTTCCTAAAAGAGACTTATTCCAACTCAAATAAACATGCAGTCTCATCTATCTAGATTTTCACTCCAAAGATGCCGACCAAGCCCATCCATGTCTGCTGTCACGAATGGGACTAAATCAAGTAGGCACCCTGTTCGCATAGGCTCATTATTAGGATGAAATGAGACACTATAGGTCATTCAACAATTAACAAAAGGTTTGCCTAGCTCTATGGTAGAAAAGATTTCAATAAGAATATTTTAGCACTTACCTTTGGTAATAGTCTAATCCCCTACTTAATTCTGCAGGAAAAAAAAAATGGTCTAGTCAGTAGACAAGGATGTCAGTCAGCCAACAGATATTTATCAATATATCAATATTATGCCTACTAAGTGTCAGATACTGTGCTAAGAGCTACAGAAATGTATAAAGGCAAAAACAGCCCCTCTTCTCAAGGAGCTTCACATTCTACAACTACATAGGTACAAGACATATCACAGGTCAATAGGAGATGATCTCTGAGGCATTAGCAGGGGGAGAAGGGAGATAAAGAAAGGCTTCTTACAGAAGGGAATATTTGAACCGACTCCCGAGGGAGCCTATAAACATCTGATAAGTTTAAAGAACTCTGATTCTATGTGGGTGGGCCCTGTATGCCCACAGATGACCAGGACCCCATGTTAATATAGACAGAGGCTAACAATTATCAGCACTGACTTAGCTCAATCAGGCGGGGGGAGGAAGGGGCAGCTTCCCCACTGATACTAACCTGCATGTGGATGAAAAACCTGGCAGATGGTGATGCTATCATATCCCAACTTGGCAAGGTCTGGAGGAGCTTTAAGAGGACCTTTCACCATTTAAATGGTTCAGGGCTTTTGCTGGACAATCCTAACCTTGCAGATGTGAGAAGCCTGGCATGGGGGGGGGGAGTATGAAATAAAAAGAACAGCAGAAACAAAACAGACCCAAAATAATTAACAAACCCATGAAGGAGTGCTGAAAAATACAGAGGAGAATGAAGAACAAGAATCCTGGGCTTCAGCTCCCTACTTCCAAAGGCAAGGTGGGCCTCCTGATGTAAGGCAGGGACAGTGAGCAAAAGCTCAGTTCTTCATCCTAGATCAGGGTCATCTGCAGTAGAGTAGTAAAGAGGTGACATCTGTTGCACAGAGCCTGCTCTGGGAACTAAACTGATACTGAGGTCCTCCTTGTACTGCCATTTGCTTAGAGTTCTCTGGCCCACCCACCAAAACCTCCCTTTCCCTGGGAGACCCATTCATTGGGTCTCTGCTCCTTTAAAGGACTCTGTAAAGAGATTGCTCCTTTCTTCCACAGGGGCCAAAAGAGGACTCTTCATCCAAGGTTTCATTGAGGCAGCTAGAGAATCGAACTTCTTCCAGGTTCATACATATTCAGCATAGTTATACAGAAAAAGGGTCACTTCCTCACTATCAGAAAGTAAGGCCCATCTTAACAATATGAAAGGGGACCTGAGGTATTTCCCCAGGACATACTGAGCCTCTGAGGGAGCAGAGGTCTTGAGAGCCAAGCAACTCCATACAGAGAAAGCAACAGGGAAAGGCTGAAGAGGGTCAGCCATAATTCTGTCCCAAAACAGGCCATTCTGATCAGGTAGGTTTTCTTTTTAAATTCAGTTTCACTTCATTTTTAATTTGGAATTCTCTCTTCCTCCTCCCCCACCCATTGAGAAGGCAAAAAACACAAAACCCATTACAAATATGTGTATGTCAGGCAAAAGAAAATCCGTTTTCATCTTTAATGTCTGAGTCCATTAGTTCTCTGTCTGGGGATGGATGGCATGTTTCTTCATGGATTATCAGCTAAATTTTCCTGGAAACTAGATCCAAGAAACTGCTACATGGTTAATCTTAGCCACCAAAGAGCCTTCCTCCTTCTGCAGGTGGCACTGATTTGATACAGTCTTGGGCAGTTAGGGGCATGATAATGCAGCTGATTTGCCAGAACAAACCTCTTGGTCTTGAATCGGGGAAGAGGGGCAATTCATCATTTGCAGACAGGTTGAAATCCATTTGAGTCAGGCAGGTGCTCTGACTGGCACAAAGATTCCAGTGGGACAGGGGCACTCACTTCATCCTTAAGGGGATCATATGGTCAAATGCCTAGAACCAGATGGCGTTACAGACTCTATCCTGATTGGCAACTTCAGCTGTTCTTGTGAGGGCTCCAACCTGGGAGTCTAGCTAAGTAGAAAGCAGAGGATCTGATGGGTACTGACATGTCTCACAAAGAACTTTGTGCAGTGGAAGTCATCAGCCAAAGTCCTCCAAAGTTCAAGGTTGCTTGGCCAGACCCAAGATTAATATAAAGACCTTTTCCATACTAGATTTCTTTCTTTCTTTGAGGGGGGAAGGCAGGGCAATTGGGGTTAAGTGACTTTCCCAAGGTCACATGACTAGTTTTGTGTTAAGTGTCTGAAGCCGGATTTCAACTCCGGTCCTCCTGACTCCAGGGCCGGTGCTCTATTCACTGCACCACCTGGCCATCCCGATTCCACACTAGATAACAAAGCCAAAGATTGTTAACCTATTGGGAGGTAGATTTTAGGGGGTCCACCATGTCCTAACAAGACTTCTCCCCCTGGAGATCACTCCATACCTGCAGGCTCTCCCTCCCATTCATCAGCTCCTTCCAGAGTCCCTGTTTTAGAGCGCCCAGGCCAGCTCCCTTCCCTCTTTCCCTGTTCTCAGTCTGGGCTTCTTTCTCAGCCCTGCTCAACTCAGCTACACTTCTTTTCACTCCCCTTTCTGGCTTTCTGTTATGTGATTGGAGATGTCCCATTAGATTGGAAGCTCCTCCAGGGCACAGACTTCTCTCTGGTTTTCCAGCCCTGAGCACATGGCCTGGCATACAGTGAGTGCTTAATGAATGCATGTGGATTTGACTTTACAGAGTTGGTTTCCTTTGTAATCTTTTTTATTTTACGCATTTAAAAACCTTATTCTAAGAAGGGCTTCACCTTACTGCTGCCCCAGGATTCAGGACTCACCCAAAAGGTTAAAAGGCCCCACTCAAGGTTCTCTCCCACACCACCCAGGCAACCTGCAGTCTGGCTCAGGGAGAACACTTGCCAGGGTCCCCCTCGCTGAGGTCAGGGGTCAACTTTTTTTATATGATGGGCCCCTTCTGCAGTCCGGAGAAGCCTACTGACCTCTTCTCAGAATAATCTTTTCAAATTCAGAAAATAAAATTAAAAGATTACCCAAAAACCCACTTTAGTGAAAATAAGAATGTAATTTTTTTCTCATTCACATGCATAGTCCCAATGAAATCTATTTTGGGGGTCTGTGGACTCTAAGTTAAAAACCCCTACAGCTATCCTCTCCATAGGATTAGGGACCAGTTTTATTAATATCCTCACAGGCTGGTAATCAGGAAGGAAACAAAGCTCAACCCTGAAAGCACTGGGGAAGAGCCCACTCAGACGGGGGTCTGACTGCTCTTGGGAAGGCTGGTCATAAGGCTGTTGTTGGTATTGAGTCATTCAGTTATGTCTGACTCTTTGTAACTCCATTTGGGATTTTCTTAGCAAAGATACTGTAGTGGTTTGCCATTTCTTTCTCCAGTGTGTCCCCATTTTACAGCTGAGGAACTGAGGTAAATAGGGGTTAAGTGACTTGTCAGGGTCACACAGTGTGATAGTAATGGCAATTAAAGATTCCCCTGTATTGGCTTGGTTTTCAAATTGATTGTGTTGAAACCCAGAGTTTGTTAATCCCACCTGTGGGATGGGCTTGTTGATGTGAAAAGAAAGTCCTGAACTGGGAGGAGCTGGTGACGTAGATTTTTGGAGAGACAAGAGAGAGGCGGAAGATCTTTTTTGGAAGCAGCACCTCGTGGAGAGAGAGAGAGACTAAGAGAATTGCTGCCAAGGACTGAGGAGACATGGCTGTTTTGCTGGTACTTTGTCTGTCTGTTTGATGTTGTTTTGCCAGATTTGTCCACTGGTGAAAGACAGTCCTTTTGTTGAAGAAGTCCTGGAACCTGGCTGTTCGCTAAGAAGCCCTGAGACTGTCCTGCAGACAGAGAGTGAATACTGTCCACTGGTGAGGGACAGTGCTGTTGTTGCAGGGGTCTGGAGACTGCCCTGCAGACAGAATGAATACTGTCCACTGGTGAAGGACAGTGCTGTTGTTGTAGGGGTCTGGGAGCCTTTCTGTTGGTTCGGAGGCCCTGAAGAGGGATTTTCTTGTTGTATGTTTGCAGAGGTCCTGGGAGAGGGCTTTGCTGGTGTGTTCAGGGGTTCTGGGACTGTTCTACAGACAGAGGATGGATTCATGAAGGGACCGGCAATGTATCTTGTGGCCTTGCTGGGCCTTGTCTCCCCAGGAACTAAGATTGCTGAGAACTTGCCTCTTGTCAAGATGAAGAAAAGACCTCCATTTGGGTATTAAGTGCTGTGTTTAAACTTGATGTAACTCTGGGGTAGATTCAATTGTGATCCAGGGGTGGGGAACTTTTGACCTTATGTTTGGTAACTAATCTCCATTTGAGAAGAGGGGCTTTGTGGTGGACCAAATGAAGGTATAGCCTAGGGGTGGAGAAGTATTTAGAACAGAGACTTTGTAATTGATTGAATGATTGGAAGGTCCTGGGGTGGGGTAGTACTTGGAGATTATTTAATCACACTTAGTAAATGCTGTATTTTGAATGATGTCATGTTTTGATCTTCTCTGTTCTTGGTTTGTCACTGAATAAAATAGAGAGCACCTATGCTGGTATTTTGAACCTGGGAAGTTGCCTTTCTTTTGGCATTACATTACACACAGCTAGTAAATGTTTGAGGCCAGATTTGAACTTGGGTCTTCCTGACTCCAGACCCAGCACTCTATCCACAGTACTTTCCCAAGGTCATAGGTTGGGATAAGCCAAATTCCACACTGCCCCTCCTTCCCTCCCCCCCCCCCCCCCCCACCCCATCCAATTTATCAAAATCCCATTTCCTTTACAAATTCACTCTCTCTTTTGCAGATTCTTATACAGAACCAGGTGCAACAAAAAGTACCTTCTTGGGACCAGGTACGGACAACTTCCCATCCTAGCCATGAAAAAAGGGACAAAGGGTAGTTTATGGGTAAAACTGCTCCAGCACATGGAACTGGACTATGGAAAAAGGCTCTTCCATATTTACTCTAAGGCAACTAGGTAGTACAAAGAACTGAGCTTGAAATCAGAAAGACTACTACTCTTCCTGAGTTCAAATCTGGCCTCAGACAACTTACTAGCTGTGACCCTGGGCAAGTCACTTTACCCTCCATGACTCAGTTTCCTCATCTGTAAAATGAGCTGGAGAAGGAAATGCCAAACCATGGCAGGATCTTTGCCAAGAAAACCCCAAATGGGGTCACAAAGAGTCAGACATAACTGAAGCAACTCAACTACAATGACAGTTTGGTCCAAGGGACCCCATCCTGGGCAGTCATTGGTCCAGGGATTCATTAAATCCCAGATGTAACTTCTCTTGAAATCTCCCCCAGCTCCTTGGTGGTGAAACACTGACTATCAGCTGCTTCCACATCGGGAGCAGTTACTCTGGGGGGGTAACAGGCCTGGGGGTCTCTCACCCCCTCAAGGGCCCCTGTGGCTCCTCCTTGATTCCTCATAGCCTGCTCATAGCCTCTTGACTTACAGCCCTGATCTCAACAGCATGCAGGATGGCCTCTGGCCTAGGAAATGGATTTCCCATGCCCATCAACTTTTAGTAGCACCAGCATTCGTGGCATTTTTGTCCCTCAGCTTCCACTGCAAAGTTCATAAAAAATCTGGGGCCAGGGGTATGCTGGAGCCAGCAGCAACCTTGCAAGAGGGCTGCTGTATTTTCAGTGTGAGCATTCATGCTTTAGAAATGGGAAGATGTTACAAATCAGGGCTTGAGTTATTGGTTAGTTGATCGTTTTGGACTTAAGAAATTGGTATTTAAATTGAAGGCTAAAGTGTGTCCTGCTATACGTCACCCCCCCCCCCAGCAGCTGGTTGTTAAACATTTACCAATACCCTTGGCTATGTATCTCAGTCTCATTTTATTATAGTGTTGGAAATCTGATTTTTTTTTTTTTACCAGGATGGTCAACCAGTGAAGGCTGGATGTGGTGCTTTCTTTTATCTTTCTTGGCAGTGTCTTCCAGCCCCCCCCGAACTGTCCACTTTGCCAGTCCACAGAGAGGACTCTCTGAATACCAATCAATCAATTAAGTTCCTACTATGTTCTAGGCACTGTGCTAAGCACTGAGGATACACAAAGTGGCTCCTTGCCATGGGTGCCTACTGAACATCTTCTGCCCCTTTCCGGGAGTCCCATGACCTGAGCCCCATGCCATTTTATGCTAGTTAACAACTTTGCCTTTGGGAAACTTCCTAAGAGGTCTGACTGGGGTCTCTCTGCCAGCAGTCTAGTCTCAGTATTGGAATAAATTCAGACACTCAGAGGTTATGTTAGCTACAGCATCGAATGATCAGTTGGGATGCTGCAATACCTTAATCTGGATAGATTCTGTCTCCTCACATCTATATGGAAACACATCTGGACAGTCTGGTAGTTTGGGCATTCCCAAAGTGACCAGGAAACCACATTAACAGAATCAGATAGCATCAGGAAGCTGAAGCAATGGCACATCAATGGAATCAGGGTGTGAGGCCTAGGGAACAGTCTCCTGGTCTTTTAGGGAAAGAACAGGGATGAGGGAGACACAATAACTGTAGAAGACAATAATGAGATTATACCATGTTTCCTCCTAAGTTCATCACAGGATAGCCGTCTACCATGCTGGAGGCCATTCTTAAAAGGTGGGAGCAGTTAGGTGACACAGTGGATAGAGTGCCGGCCCTGGAGTCTGGAGGGCCTGAGTTGAAATCCAGCCTCAGACATTAGCTGTGTGACCCTGGGCAAGTCACTTAATCCCTGATTGCTTCAGAGAGAGAGAGAGACAGAGAGGGAGAGAAACAGAGAGAGACAGAGAGAAGCCAGATACCATATTATTTCAGATAGAGAGAAGGAGAGAGAGAGAGAGAGTGGAGAGAAAAGGTCAGCTTAGCTGGATCTCAGAGGGCAGGAGCGGGAGTAATGGCCAATGAGGCTGAAAAGAATAGATTGGGGGCCAGGTTGTATAATGCCTTCAAAGAGAAACAGAGGAGTTTATATTTGATTCTACACATAACAAGGAGCCTCTAGAAGCTGGAGGTGATTGAGTAGGGAGGTGTCATTGTCACATATGTGCTTAATGAAAATTTCTCTGTTAAGGAGTATGTAGAACAAAGGCAGGGAGATCATTTCAGAGGCTCTTGCAATAATCCAAGTGAGAGGTGATGAGGAACTGACCTAAGGTGGCAGCTGTACAAATGAAGAGAGGGGATCTGAGGAAGATGTTGGAAACGGAGAAACCACAAAATTTGGCAACTTCCTGGATCTGTGTGACAGGGAGAGAGATGTCCAGGATAATGCTGAGATTAGGAACCCAAGATATCAAAGTCTTCTCCAACTCACCTTCTTTCCCTCCCTCGTTCTCTTTGGTGCAAGAATGTCCAGGACTGGAATATCAGATTTATATATGCTAGTGGCTCTACTGTCCTTGATGGTGAGAACAATTTGCTATGGAAATCTCTGCAGATCTCTTCAGTTTTTCTTCCGTTTGCTGGAGACATTATCATTAGGATGACCTTGTGTGGTTGGATCATTTTGCAAGCTTTCTTTAAACTGATTCTACTCTCCACTGCTCATTCCTCATCATGCTTCCTTACAAAATCTTACAAACTTATATTCTAAATTGGTGTTGACTGTGGACAACATCACTCTCCATTAGACAAGGAAATCTAATGTTTGCTAAGATTCCTTTTTAGGTTTTTTTTCCTCATTGTTATGGCAATTTATATCAGTCAAACCTCTGCATTAAATTATAATTTATCTTGTCGTTTCTTCTGTTCATTATCCATTTTTCACGATTCATTACTTGTTCAAATACTTAAGAACTGAATTTTCCATTTGCATAGAATATTCCTTCTTGTTATTATCCAAAAACTTTTTATGAATTCTGACTCTTCCTTAGAGAAGTTGGTGCCCTGACTATCCATAGACAACTGCTTCAGGGAGGACTGCCATCTCAATAAAAAGACTTTTTTCCATCTGTTAAAATATAATTAATTTAAGTGATCAGAAGATACGAACAAATAAGAATTGCAAAGTATTCGCAACCACATGAAAGAAGGCTCCAAATCACTAATAAGAAGGGAAATGCAAATCAAAATAACCTTGAGGTTTCATTTCACACCCTGAAATTGGCAAAGACAAAAAAATGGCAATAGTTAACTCTGGAAGGGCTGTGGGATGCTAGAAACACTATGGAGTTGTGAAATGGCACAACCATCTTGGAAGCAATTTGGAATTATCCAAATAAAGTGATTAAAATGTTCATACCCTTTGAACCCGAGACTCCATTACTGGGCTTATACCCCAAGGAAGCCATCAATAAGAAAAAAGTCCCCATATACTCCAAAATATTTATAGCAGTGCTTTTTGTGATAGCAAGGAATTTAAAACAAAGTGGAGGCCCATCCACTAGGGAATGGTTTGTGGCACATAAATGTAATAGAATATTGTTGCGTTGAAAGAAAGGATGTGTGTGATGAATGCAGAGAAGCATGGGAAGATCAGAGCCAAATAAATAACATGCACATTGAGTACAACAATTTAAATGGAAAGAACTCACACCAAAATAAAAGTTTATGTGGCAAAACTATACAGATTGAGCATGACCCAAATGAGGAGATATGGGAGGACAATTGTAGTCCATCCCCTTGAGGAGGTGGGAGTGCCACAGGCATTTCACACTGGGTGTGCTTCCAGACTTTTTCAATGTATCCATCAGTTGTGCTGAATTTTTCCTCCTTAAAAAATATTATTGATGTGTGGGATGATGCTCTGGAAGAAAAAATGGGAGGAATATTGGGGATAACTGTGATGATGTAAAATAGCGATATCAAACTAAAATAAAAAGGGGGCAACCAAACCATACAGAAATATCCCAGGCCATGATATGCTTAGAAGACCACATATTGACATCCACATTTTGTTCTATTTTTATTTATTTTGTTAAATATTTCCCAATTGTATTTTAATCTTGTTGTACCCCAAATGGGTGGCCTTGGGCCACACATCTGACTCCTCACGTAAAAAAAGATAACATCAATAAAAAATTTATTTAAAAAATACATTCCATTGATCTAGAAGTAAAAGTCACATCTTAAAACAGAAGAGCAAAGAAGAAACATTTTTTTCAACTGCATAATTCACATGCTTAAACAGGGGGTAGAGAAAGTCAAAGGAGATAAAAGGGCAATTTTGTTTAAAGGTCTCATTTCCAAGATACATAGAGAACATATTCAAATTTATAAGAACTTGAACCTCTCTCTAATTGATAGTCAAATGATATAAACAGGCAATTTTCAAAGGAAGAAATCCAAGAGTTTAACAGCTAAATAAAATTTTTAAATGCTCCAAATCATTGCTAATTACAAATACAAATGAAAACATCTGAGATTCTGCCTATCAGGTTTGAGAACCCAACAAAAATAGAATATTTCCATTGTTGGAGAAAAAGTACACTAATGCACTGTTGGTGAGCAGTGAATTGTCTCAGCCTTTCTGTAAAGGTATTTGCAACTATTTCACATAAGTCATGAAACGGTACTTACCCTTTGACCTAGAGGTAATGATGGCAACATATTAAAGAAGGTCCTTGGAGTTTAATAGAGTCCTGGTCAAAAAGGACCCGACAATGTGAACGAGTGGCAAACTTGCATTTGGAAATCTGTGATGTGGATGAAGGACCAAGTTCTCCATTTCAAGGCAGGGGCATTTTCCTGTCCCCTTGCTACCAGTCAATGTTCTCTCTTTATTTTCTGGCTGGGTTTGGGTAAGGAGTACAATATGCTAGATTCCAGATTGAGAAGGAAGCCTTGGGTCCTTCCTCTTTTCCTGGGTTGCTGCCATGTGGCTATGAATGCATGACCTGGCTTTGGTTTATGTCCTTGTTGTGGCTATTTTTTCCTGCTTTTAAGTAAAGAGGTATTAAAGATGGTATGAACTGGGCCATGAACCTGTGAGCATTGACAGATTGGTGGGCAGCAACAAAAGTCCATAACAGAGTTTGCTAACAGTTGAGCTAGTGCTCTGTGTGGAGCTGCCTTAATGAGAGAACTGTGTGACACAGAATAAAAGTTCTCAAGTTAACACACTCCTTTTGTCCAAACAAGACGAGACCCAGGCTATTATATACACTTCTGTGTGTTACATTTAAGAAGAATCGGACAGACTAGGAAGAGCTCACCAAAGTGGGTCTAAAATGGATCTGTACCACAAGGAAGAGAAAACTTAAAAGTAGACATAATGATGGCCTTTAAGATTCATCTTGGAAGGAGAATTTGATTTATTCTGCCTTTCTGGAGCATAGGACTAGAATGGGTGAAATGTTTGGGGAAATACATTTTGATTCCATGTTAAAAAATTCAAATAGAGCCATCAAAAAAAAAAGTTAGGGTTAACTGCCATGGAATATGGTGAGATCTTCACTAGAAATGTTCCAGGGAAGACTAGAGTACACGTCTCTTGGATGCTTCAGAAAGGATAATCCTGTGGATTAGAGTTTGGGACTAGGTAACTTTTTTTTTTTAAAGCAATCGGGGTTAAGTAACTTGCTCAAGGTTACATGGCCAGTTATTTCTGGGTGTGGTGCTAAGTATCTGAGCCCAGATTTGATCCAGGTCATCCTGACTCTGGGGCTGGTGCTCTTACTTGCTGAGCCACCTGGCCGCCCCTAAGTAATTGGGGTTAAGTAACTTGCTCAAGGTTACATGGCCAGGTGTTTCTGGGTGGAAGCTAAGTGTCTGAGCCCAGATTTGATCCCCAGGTCATCCCGACACTGGAGCCGGTGCTCTTATTCACTGAGCCACCTGGCCGCCCAACTAGGTAACTTTTAACCTTCTGTAGTCAGAAATCTGATTATACTCAGACTCACAGGATTTTTCAGTTAGAGGAGACCTTTTGGTATTCATTTCTGATACATTAAAAAACCTACTTATATTCCAGATGCTATCAATAACATTTTTAAAAAATGGAGGTAAGGGTAGCAAAGGCTTTAGATTTACTCTCTTGGTAGCCACCTGCATTGGGAGGACAGGTCCTCAAAGAGCAGATCTTACCCTCAAGGTTCTAGGGGTAACACTGAGTGCTGGGGATAGTATTACTAATGCTAGCTCATGGGTCTCCACTTGTGTTCCGCCCCCCACAATTACTAGTTGATATTAGTTAGCCAGACTTAACTAGCATTTAGAAACAGGTATTTACTTAGTATGGTAAGAACAGTTAGTACACATCCCCATAAGTGCTGTGGCACTCTCTCATAAGTACACTCCAAGTCCAGGGGAAAGTGGGGTCAAACTCAGAGAGCCCATGTGGCCAAGGGGTAACTCACAGCTCCCTGAAATCCCTTTGCTGGAGGCCTCCAGATGGCCATCTTTGGGAATAGCGCAGTCATCTTCTGGAGTCCTTGCGAAGCCCTTCCTCATTACACCCAGGCTGTTTTCAGCTCCTAGAGGACAGGCTGTTAAGTCACACTAGCATCTATGGACCACCTACTTTAAGTGAGGTAGATGAACCAGCTAGGCGAATTCTCACCTTCACAGGAGTGCTGTCCCTGACATGACTCACCGTCTTGCTTTTTAAATAAATAAATAAAGCCTTGGATGTCATCTTTCAATATCTCTCCAAGGATTAAGCTATGGGGGGGCGGGGGGGAGCGAGCAGCCAGGGGCTCAGAGTTCTCTCACAGCCCAGAGTCATTGGATACTGTGACCGTCCTGTTCTTCATCTCACCTTCCCTTGTACTCAAACTAAGAAACATTTTCCTTTGAGTCTAGCATAGGAATAAAGCTGGTGAAACCAGCCTGATATACTTTCAGACCAGAATCTTTTTGGAAACTTTATCTAAATAGTCTTGTGCCAGAAAAAAACAAACAACAAAACGGTTATAAAGCAACCGCCCATCAACTTGGGAACAGCTGAACAAATTGGGACATATGAATGGAATGTCATACCACGGTGCTATAAGACATAATGACCATGAGGAATTTAGGAGCCGAGCCAAACTTGGATTAGCTGCAAGAAACAGCCTTAGTTCCAGCTTATCTCACTCTCTGTACTGTTCCCCTCCTCGCCAGCAGCTTGTCCATCTTGAGATACCTTTACCCTGAGGCCTTCTCTTCTGATTGGTCAGTCCTTGGCCAGGCCCACCACTTCCTGCAGAGCCTTGGCCATGATCACTTCGATCCCAGCACCTCTTCATTTCCAGACTGCTCTACCAGCTAATGAGCAGCTTTGACCCTTCACTAGTACTTCCACCGGCCCCCTTGCTTCTGTGTCCAGCCTCCTGTTCTATTTTGTCTTCCTTTAATTAGAATGTAAGCTCCTTGAGTGTAGGGATGGTCTTGTTTTCTTATGTTTGACTCCATAGCATTTACCACAGTGTCCACATATAGCAAACACTTAATAAATGTTTTGTTTATCTTGAGCACAGATAATGAAACAAAGTCTCCTCTCCCTCCCTTCCCCCCATTTCTTGTTATGTTTTCCTTAAATCTTTTTCTATGTAGCAAGGGAAAGTTTAGTGTGTGGTTAGGTATATGGGAATATGGGGTTGATCAAGAAATAACTGGTGGAATAACAAAAGAAGTCAATTAAACTAAAAAAAAGCAAACCTTTCTTCCTAGATTTTGTACTGGTTTTGCCTATATATAAAATACTGGCCTCTCTCTTTTTTAACATGCCCCCTATTCTCTGCTGCATACCACGTCATAGTAAAACACCCAGAACGTCTGCTGGCTAAAGTTATAAGTACAACTGAGAGGACACTGCCATAGTCAGGAGAGCCTGAGCTTTCTATTTCTGCCAGTTCCTTTTAGGCCCCGAGCACTTGCAGGAAAGAAATCAGAAGTTTCTTAAAAATAGTGAAGTCCCTTTAATCATCCCTTCCCACTACTTAATACATTATAACATACATTTGGTGGCATCTAGACCTCTCCTAGAAAAATATGGGATCAATGAGGTGTTCAAAGACATTTTGGTTTTTTTATTAGAAGCGATGTTTAACTCCTTGTTTTAATGTGGCACTCTGCTTATTTGCACCTCTTGATGTTTGAATGGGTTAATGTTTTCAGCCTCTAACTGGTTAAAATTCTTCCCAGATCCTTCAATAAAGCAGGGAGAGGCTGTTTCATGCCCAAAGTGCAGAATCTCAAACCCCATTTGCCAACTTTTAGTCTTGGCAGGCTAGAGACCTTGGAAGAATGTATGTGGTAATGACCCAAAGGAAGCAGTTCAGGGGGAATGCATGTGCCTCCCATAAACTTTTAAACTTTTAATGATTACCATGATGGCCAGCTTCTCAGCATAGTACGGATTTTTAATAAAACTTTGGGAAAACCTAGAAAACTCAAATCACTTTTAAAAAATCTCTCTGCTAGTATTTTATTCTAAAACAATCTGCTTACCAGTAGATGCAGTTCTTGTAGTTTTGGTGAAATATGGCCCTGGAAAAGAAATTCCCAATAGATAAAGTCCCCATGGAAACAATATTATGATATGGAACTATGTCCAAAGCCCGTTTTTTAATAAAATGACCAAAAATACTGAATTTTGTCAACTATATATTCTGTTGTTTGATGTAAACATGTAACTATGCATATGTCTTTGATGTAAATATGTAAATATGTTCAATATAAAACAATTAAACAGAACAAAGCAGCAACTGGTTATGTTAAAATCTACATAATACTATATTATGATTCCTGCTCTAGTTTTATTCAAACATGTTAGGAGGTGAAGGAGGAATACCATTATTAGGTGCTAAATAGGCAGAAAGGAGTGAGATGAAATTCCAGGTTGAAAGGAAAAAAACAAGCAAAGGTGAGCATGTTTATAGGTCACTTAGATGGTCCCCTGGGTCAGTCAGGCAACAATTATATGCAGTTTGATGGCTCTGATTTTGGAGTAACAAGAGATAAAACTGGATAGGTAAAATGAGGCCACATTCTAGAAGTCCTTGAATATCGTGTTATTGAACTAGAGATTCCCATGGGAAGTACAGAGCTACCCAATCACTTTTAGTTTGAGGTCTGCTAGCTTCTCTTTGTTTTTATTTTTTAATAGGTAGATTGGCTGCTAGTATATATTTCATAAAGTACTTGCTTAACTCAGATAACTCTATAAGGTAGTAATGGTGTAAATATTCTTTCTATGCTATAGATAAGGACAAGAAATGAAGCCCCAGAGAAGTAAGGTCACATCCATAATCACACAGTATCACAGCCAGCATCGAACTCTGATCTTCTGACTACAAGTTCAAGCCTCTTTCTAGTAGGATAAATACCCATCAAACCATGAAATTCAGTATGAACCAAAGCGACTGATTGAATGGACAGGTTACACAAAGAAAACTTAACATTCTTACAGAAAAAGACATAACAAACCCAAACACCTGAATAGCAAACACACTGCAGGAAGTAAAACAAGTAACTTTAAAAGATGCTGACAGACCTTGCTTTATTGTGACATGAATCCAGATTGTTCGAGGTCTTAGGAACAGCATCTCCACAGGCTAAATTTTGTAGCATGGCCTATAAACGAGTAATGAACTCCAAGTGCTTAATATTGGGGGGGGGCGGGGTTTCCATACCTCTCTGGAGTTTTTGTGAGTTGATTTTTTTTAACAGCTAGCTTTTCCCAGTGAAGAATGAATTAGGACCTTCCATTTGGGATTCCCCATGTGTTGCTGGGACTCAGAAAAATTTTAACCCAGGGCAGTTTAGTTCCTCACCTGAAGGGGGAAAGGGGTGATGTCCAGTAAATGGATGAGATACAGTTTACATGGTCTGAGGAAATGCCTTACATCCATGAAGTCACAGATTTATTAAACTATCACTGAAATTTATAGCATCCTAGGTTAAGATCTGAAAGAGACCTCGGAAGTCATCTATTTCAATCACCTAATTTTATAGATGAGGAAACCTGGGTCTGGAAAGGTTGACTGATTTGTACCAGACCACACAGGTCGGCAGGAAGAGACAGAGCTGCAATCCCAAAGCACGTCCTTTGACCTGGCCCAGGGCTCATGTCACCATAATGCTGCCTTTCAACTAGAAAGACTGCAAAAGGAAAACCTGATTCTGAACTAGAAATTGTGCAGCTTTTGGGAGTGGCAGAGAGGCATGGTAGATGGCCATTGCTTGCTAAAGGTAAAACATATTTTGGCACATGAATGCAGCGGAATATCATTGGGTTGCAAGAAACAATGAGCAGGATGAATATCAAAAAGCATGGAAAGACTCACATGAAATGATGCAAATAGATGTAATAACTACAACATAAGAACAACAACAATACAACAATAAGAAAAATGACTGTTGCACAATTACGAAAAGCAAGCTTGTCCCCAAAGCAGAGGTATGAGAAAACAGCTGTTCCTTTGTGAGGTGGCTGGGGGGAAGGGACCGCTTCATTGCATTTATTGTGGAACATTGCATGTCAGATTTTTTTTACTATATTGATACAGCTGACTGAATTTGTCGCTCTCCTTCTTCCCCTCCCCTCCAATTTTTTCTTATAAGAGATGGCTGTGTGGGAGATGAAAGGGAGAGAACAAAGGGGTAAATATAGGCTATAAAAAAAAGATTTTAAAAATCTACTTAAGAAATGCTACTAATCTAAGTATTGCAAATTTGCAGTTTCCTGTGCGATCCTGCGCTCTATCTTATAATGCATATGGGAATGCTTCTTCAATTTGGAGTTTGCTAAGTTTAGAAGTTTTTAAATGGGGAGGAGAGGGAAGAAGAAAGTGGTTAGAGTGCTAAGCTTCTACTTTCTGGTCAGAATCTGTGCCTGCCAGTCAAGAACAAGGAACAGAGTAGATGTGTTCAACCCCTCCCTCCACTGCCCATGCCTTCCACCGCCATTAGTAATTTCTAAGAATAACTTGGCGCTTTCAGGCTGGAAATTCTATCCTGGCTTGAGTAACTATGACAACTGTTTCTCCTGATCCCTCTTCTCTCCAGTGTTGATGAACTGGTTGGAACAGGTCAGTGTTAAGAGAATTGCTTTTCTTCATCCCCCTTCTCAAGCTATATGTGGTGGTAGCTGATTACCAAAGAGCCATGGCAACAGACATCCTGGAGAAGGCTTTCAGTTGTTTCTCTGCCCCCCCTTACTTCCCCCTACCCAGAGATTTTAAAAAGCTGTCATTTAAATAATCACTTAGGAGGAAGGAAACTGGGCTTCCTACCTCCTTTGATCATTTTCTAGTTTTTTCTACCCAAGAAATGCAATTAGAACTTCGTAAGCATTTAGGAAGTCCAATGATTTAGGGTAACACTTCCAAATGCATACATTTCAGGAAAAATAAAAGCAATTTGAATAGACTTTTGAGATTGGGGTTTTGGTAAGGGTCTTCATGTCTTCCTAACACCTTTCAATAACAATCACCACAATGCACATTTATATAGTGTATTAATTAAGGTTGGAAAGGCACTTTTCTCACAATATCTTTAAAAGGCAGAATGTCACACAAACTATTATTCTCTGTTTTACAGATAAGGAAATGGGGATTTCATAGCAGTACAATGACTTTCTCAAGGTCACAGAGGTAGTAAAGCCAGCCAGGATTCAAATACAGTTCTCTGTTGCCTCAACTTTTAACATTTTTTCCCACTATCCCACACTCTCAAGAAATTATATGTTTAAAAAATTTAAAAGTTCTGGGGAATGTGTTCCATTGATCTGCCTTGGCCCATTTGGAAGAAGTAAAGTCAATAACTGGTGGGAAGTAAAACACAGAGAAGTACTGGTTTATTTTCAGTGGGACTCATCCATGCTAGTTCTGGGAACCTCAAGTCCCTGAAGGACCACCCTATGATGTAGAGGGAAAAAAAGCCTCCTGAGAAGCAGAGACTGCAGGGAGAAAGAAGGTAAGAGAGAGAGTGAGGAGAAGAGGCCTGGCTCCAGTGTGGAATGAGAGCCCTCATAGCTTCAGCTGGATATGGTAGATCAGCATCTGGAACCCCAGGGACTTCTCTAGTGAAGGGTGTTCTCTCCTTGGTCAAGCTAAGAATTCATCTCACATCCAAGTCACTGAGCTCCTTCATGCTTGTGTATCCTGCCACCTAAATCAATCAAGCTAAAGATAAACTGGCCATGGCTAAGCTATGACCCTCTTGGTCTCTAGTGGGCCTCTTTCCCCTCCACTCACCCCTCCAAGCCCCCTAAGAAAGTGACTTTGGTTCTGAGACCCATAAGGGCCTTGTATCCCTAGACTGAAAATCTCTTCTGTGTAATAGCCAGGTCTAATTCTAGGACATTCCCCCACTTGAAGATAGATGAGAGAAGGGTAATCATCTAATCACAGCTGTCCTCTTCTCCACAAAGAAGGAAATGGCAATCTCCCTTGGAGATGTGGAGTGGGGCATCCCAGATCATTTCTAAAAATATCCATGCTGTATCCATCTCAGGTCCTTTGGGCCTAGTTCAAACTGTCTCACATAAAAAGAGGTTGATGTTTAGGTGGTCTCTCATGGATACAAAGAACTAATCTCTTGTGATCTTCCATTGACCATTCAAAGTTTCTACTGCAAATATTATCCTAATTTGGAAGGTGAAGGACACTATGTCCCCAGCTAATGAAGCATCCCCTCCAGGAACTGTGCTACCTCTATTACTCACAGTTTTACTCTGGTCCCCTAGAACAGAGCGTCCTGGGGCTTAAGGCATCTGACCTGGCTGGTTTACACTCCTAAAACTACCACTCAATAGTCAGCCTGCAGATACAATGACCTCAAAGCAAAAGGATGGACTAAGATGGTGGGATGCAAGAAGCCATACAATATCACCCTTCGTAATCCTATGGTACACTCCCCTTTCAAATGCAGATGGTGTCAGTGAGGAGAGTGGGCATCTATAGCAAGCAGAGTGGAGAGGCAAACTTGTAAGGGGCTCACATGACCAAAATGTCTCACCCCTCTGGCTCCATAGAGCCTCAGTGACCTTTCTTTTCTCATGCTGCTTCCCTAGAGCAGAGGATCTGCAGAGCAGCCCCCTCAGCTGAGTGCCCTGGGCCTGACTGCTTCTAAGTGCCAGAGCGAATGCTCTCCTGGATCCACAGCTGCCAGATGTCCCATTGTTCCGTGCTGTTACCTGCCCTGTGATTCCTTTCATGTGTTTGAGGAGCTCTCCTGGGAGACTCCTCACCCTCAAGGGGGAGGAAGAAGAGAGCATTCCTCTCCCTTCCCAAGGTCAGGAGAACAAACTCATTACATGTCAACAAAAATAATATTTTTAATGAAAAATGATTGTATTTTCCAAGACAAAAACAACTGTGAGAAGAGTGGCATTGTTTTATATATTTTTATAAATCTCTTAAATCTTGAGCTTAACAGAAGAATGTCTGGATTCTCCTTTTTGCTTCTGCATTCAAGTCTGTTGTGATATGTAATTTTGGTTGAAGTACATGAAGAAAATCTCCCCTCATACAGACAGGTAGTTGGAAAATGAAGAAGTATCTTAAAAGACAAATAACATCTTAGTATTAATTTAAATGTAGCTTTAACTTCAAGGACCCCTGGAAAGGGTCTTGGAGATTCCCAGGCATGCACAGACCACACTTTGAAAATGATTACTTTATAGAATTAGACACAGTAAGAAAATTCATTCAGAGATGAAAAAGTTCAATAATATTTAAAGAAATAATTTAGGTTGGCATTGCCATAACAAATTGTAAAGCACTTCATTATCAAAAGTATATGGAGCTAGATGAAAAACAGAAAAGTTGATTGGGGGTGGATAAAGGAGGGAAACAGGAAGACTTAGAATGAAATCCATTCAGTAGAATCTTGTCTTTAATTAACCAAAGAAAACAAAGCTAGAAAACTAGGAAAGAGTTTGTTTCTCAATGACAATTTGAGGAAAACAATTTGAAATTACACAAGATACAAAATTGGTCAGTTTTGACTTGGTTATCCCATACTGTTGGATTTCTATCCTCAGGAAGTTATACAACAGGAAAAACCACTATTGATACATAAGCATTCACAATGGTACTATTTATAATAGCAAATAATGGGGGGAGGGGAAACCTACTTCCCGAATAATGTAGGAATGGCTAAATAAACTCTGGTATATTCAATGTAGAGAAAATATAGACTCTGGGTTCACTCTCCCAAACCATAGTCTTATTTTTACTCTACTTACCTGTCAATGTTCTAAGGGCAGATCCAAGGGAGTAAAGGATGTCTTTGTCTAAAATAGTTTATGAGTTTCCATGTGACGCATTTCAATCAATATCCTCACCTTGAATTATATTTCCCCAATATCATTTAACCAGAAATTATTACACCAATCTAATGTTGGCCACTTCCCAATAATATCAATCAGCTTTAACAAAGAGATAGTCACTGAGGAAGCACAACAAGGACACCTGAAAGCACACTCTTCCCACGACTTCAGTCCCAGAAGAAGGTGAGCGAACATGGCAGCTGCCACCACTCTCCCCATCTAGTGCACCAAGTCCCGTGTTCTGCCCAGGGTGGGGCCCAACACTGACATCCTCAGGGGTGTCTCCTCACGCTGTTGGGCTTCTGATGGTTCTCCAGACCTTCTGAAGTTCATGAGGTTATGACTCGGAGGAGTCACCCCCAGGACCATTCCCCTAAGATCAAGAGAGAAGAAAAGCAACACAGATGCACTGTGTTCAAGGCCATGCAGCGACTGTCAGGGAAGTTCCTCTACCCAGAGGCTTATGGCATCTCTCTCCTCCCTTGGAAGCTGAGCTTTCATCACCTCACACAGCTTCAGCTTAGCTTTGGTCCCTGTGCAGTAGGTCAACAAAAATTAGATCAGAGGACAACTTCATATGTTCTGACGGAGCACGTAAAGGGCTTCCTCCCCTCCCATACAGCACCTTCAGAAGCAGGCTCCAAGAACCTTGCAGTGGTTTGATGTTAGGCAGAGCCTCACTTTTGCTTGCTTGCACGACTGGGCTCCTACTGGCTATTTCCCATTACCCCATTTCATAACAGGCTAACACGTTATTGTGCCATAAAAATGATGAATATGGGAAATTCAAAGAAGTAGATTGGTGTGACATTACATATACTGAACCAGAATACCAAAAAAAAAATTAGTAAAACTATGTAAATTAAAACAATTTTAAATAGACATAAAACACTGACCTAAAACATTGAACATTGGTATCTCTTTCTTGTCTTTTTAACAAATGGAAAGTTACTAAAACGCAAGGTTGCTTGTACTATCAGCTGAAGTCATTCGTGCAACTTTCTTATAAATAAAAAAAATCAGTGTTTGTATTAATTTTCTGGTATTGTACATCGGAGGGAAATGGAAATAAGCTATATTCTGTATAAAACAAAATATACTAATATAGTTTTAAGAATTAAAATATTTAACAAGAATGTAGAGAAGACAAAATATAAATGGAATAATTTAAAATTTAGAAAAATCTAAGCAGTATCGGACAATTGTATATCTCTACTACATAAGCCTTTTTCCCATCGATAGTGCTCTAGTCACATATCCACATCTTACTTTACAATTTCCTAATTTCACACCTTTACAAACCCCTACTCAGAATGCCCTCCACTCTACATATCAGAATCCTACATCTTGTAGGCACTCTCCCACTTCCTAAATTGAATTGAGCTCTCATTTAATGCAGAGTAAAATGACTGGAGACAATTTTTACAAAAACAAAACTAAGACAACTAAGAAAGACTTTTGAACTCAGCTCAGTCAATGACAATCCATGATTCCAGAAGATGGTGATGAAATATGCATTCCACCACCTGACAGAGAAGTGAGGAGTTCAAGGTGAAGAAATGAGGTAACATTTTCAGACACAGTCAATGTAAAAATCTGTATTGTTTGACAATTGTTTGTATCGTTGCTCATCTGCAAAATGAGCTGAAGAAAAAAATGGCTTTTTCCCCTTCATCTTGTTTATTAATTAATTAATAGAAAGAAAGTCGCTAAGCACCAGTCTGTGCAACAGCTGCACACGTGATCACAGTGGGGCACTATGGCAAGCAGGTGACATTGGTGGTCAGTGTGAAGATTTGTACTGTTTGACAATTCACATCTGACGCAACAGTTTTGTTTTTCTTTCAACTGGGGGAAGGAGAGGATTAGGATTATTAACACGGGGGTGAAAAGTACAAAGAAGGTCATTGGAGCATTTTTTAAATGCACAGCAAAAAAAAAAAAAAGGAAATCAGTAGGAAACAGACAACGAGGGCAACTTTGGAAAAATGTGCTGAATTTATTACATATTTTAAAAGAAAAGCAAGCTGCATATTATACCAATGTGAGGTTTCAGGTACAATTCTCTCTTTCAGTTCTATTTTGTATTTGGAAACCTTTGTCTCACTTTGTGTTTAACTGAAGGGCACATTTTTTTTCTCCCCCTCACAAAGTGAGCTCTCCTACCCTGATCTCAGAGTTTTTTGTGTTTAAGTGAACTCACTGGGCATTTAATGTAGATTGCTTCCCACTGTTAGCTTTCTTTCCACATTCATGTCATATTCTCAACAAGCTAAAAACTTCTTTGGGACTAGGCCTGCATGTCATTCTTCTTGTATTCCCTTAACTACAGAGATGGGTACCTTATACCCTCCACCACCAAGTACATCCTTTCATCTTTCCCCCTCCCACCAGTCCTAGACTCTCTCAGAACCCATCAGGGCTTGGATGAGATGGGAGTTCCTAAGTTAATGACATGAAATTGACATCAGTCCTTACCATCTGCCTTGTCATAGCCTCCTATGTTCGCCAGGCCTTGTCATCTGCCCTGCAGACTGCTCCCTCCTATCATCTAGCCTGCTGATGTCATCTAAGGATCCTTAGCCCTTACACCGATGGGTCTTTCCACATGCCTTGTAGCTGAACTATCCTCCAACTAGAGAGTGAACTCTTTGAGACCAGGGGACACACCCCCTTTTTTCTTTGTAGCCTCAGGACTAATACAGAGCTTGGCACTTGGTAAGTACTTAATAAATTTATATTCATTCATTTTATATAGCACATACTCAGTAAGTAAAAATTCCTTAAGCAGAATAATAAAATTAGTGGGGGAGAGTAGTTTCTGAATAAATATTTGTTAAATTAAAAGAAAGAACTGAGCAGAGAATACGATAAGTTCTATGGAAAGACACCAAAGAAGTAAAATATTTATTGAGCACATACCATGTAGAACCCAGGGACTGGTATCATACAGACTGCAAAATAAGAATAAGCAGGGTCTCCTGCCCTCAGGAGTTGGCAGGTTTTATTCTTGAAAAGCTTACAGAGTAGTTGGGAGGAGACAGAACAAGAAAATACAAACACATACGCACTATAATAGAAAGAAACCTACAGTGAAAACCAGGTAGGAAAGAATCAGGATCTGGATCAAAGAAGTAATCAGTACTTAGTGGTTACATCAGGGAAGCCAAAAAGAGGAGATGAATTTTAATCAGGTGCATATATAAGGGCACAAATAAGTAGGGGATGGGAAAGCAAAAAGATGTAGACAAAACACCCCAAGTAGATTTGACCAAGGAGGAATCACTTTGAGCTGAGGTGATTATAAAAGGCTTCTGGGAAGAAGTGACATCATATCTGGGCTTTGAAGGAAGAGAAAGACTACCCAGGAGATGTGTGAGTGATGCTTTCCAGAAGGTAGACAGGCCAGCCTGCAAAAAGCAGGGGATGGCATATTGAGTTCAGAGAACAGTTAATAGTCCCCTTGGGTTGAGATGTGGGGCTTGTTAAGGGTGGTGGGATGAGTTAAGGCTAGATAGGACATTAAGACCCAGATTATGAAGGACCTGAAATGTCATGTAAAGGAGTTTTTATTTTATCCTTCAAAGTATCAGGAGACATTCAAGTCCAAGACCTGTCCATTTAAAAACTCTAATCTTGCTTCTGTGCAAAGGATGGAAAGGAGAGGCAGGGAGACAAGTCAGAAGGCCAGAAACTCAAACTGCTCATGGTGGGTTTGGAGAGGAATGGCCAGATAATTAGAGGGACAATTAAGAGTCTGGGATTGTAGGAAGAGTCTCAGTTTTTACCTCTAAACCCTTATTACCATACTACCAAGGTCTGCTTATCAATAGCAAGTATCTTAGTTACCTAAGTAGGAACTCCAGCTCAACTACTAAAACATTTGAAGGCATCAAAAAGAAACCGTGTAAAAAGTACTAGCTCTGGAACCAAAGGACTTGGGTTCAAATATCACCTCTGATGCTTACTAGAAATATGACCATGGGCGAGTCTCTTTCCATCCCTGGACCTCAGTTCCCCCCCTCTCTAACAGTGAGGAAGGTGGGCTTGATGACCTCCCAGGTCCTGTCTTCCTCCAGAGACAGAGTGCTAGGGATCTCTTTGAACTCTAAGGAACGCAATTTTCCCATTTTTAACTAATTTGAATACACTGCTTAAAAAAGGAGTAAGACTCACTTTGAACTCCCTTTCTTTTCTTGGAACAAAATGGAGGCTGAAAAGAAAACAATCAACTGACTTGAGTTGTGTTTTTATAGGATATGTGAAACAGGTGGCTCTGGAACCCAGGTTTCTGCAGGCAGTCAAGCCTCTCAGGCTGCTTTGATCCTGTCCTAACTCATAGGAGGGCACATAGTAAAAGTATTTTAAAAAATGTCTGTTCGGTTGACTTGAATACTGTTGCACCACAGTAAAGCACAGAATGTTTTTGTATTTCAAAAACACTTGATTTTTCTATGTTCAAGACCCTGTGCTAGGGACTGAGAAGTAAAGATCACTGGGATACAACCCCCACCCTCCAGGAACTTCTAATCCAATGGGGAAGACAAGATTTACAATGTAAAAAGAATAATAGTTTCTAGAAAGAATTTTCTATTCTCTTTTTCCAGGCTGAGGCTAGTCCTTTGGGTAACTTCAATTCTCCAGCTCAGCGTCATGGTTGGGGCTGGGGGAGATGGCGGGACGAGACCCATCCCTGCCCCAGTGGGCCTTACGTGGGGGAACAGAAGCCCCGATCTCCAGCGCGGGGGGGGCTTTCTCTGCAGGGCGCCCACGGGCCTTCTCATTTTGCGGATCTGGGGAGAATTCCTCATTCATTTTCGCAGACCGCAGGGAGCCTTGCAGAGGGGCGTATGCCAGGGGCAGGACAGGAGCCCGGGGAGCACGAGGCCGGCACTGGGGGGCGGAGGCGCAGACACGCGGGCTCCTTCTAGCTGTGAAGCTGGGGGGGCTTACTGGGAAGCGGGCCCTTACTGCTTGTTTTTGTTGGAATTCTAAATTTAAAAAAATCCTTGGAAAGAACACTGGAGTGGTCGTCTCTGAGTATGAAGCCGACCTCCAGCACCGCCTCGAGCTGCCTACGTGGGAGTTGGCGCACGCGCCCTCCAGCCTCCCCGAGGCAAATGGCTCCTGCGCGGCGAGGCCTCCAAAGGCCGCGGCCCGGACCCTCCTCCTAGGAGGCACCTGCCCTGTCTGTGCCCGGAGCTGGGGATGCGAGAGGCTTGGCCCCCCCCCCCCCCCCCCGGGGGAAGACTGAGGCCCACCGAGGCTGCCCCCAACACGTGGAGGCCGGGGAGCAGAGCCCGAGGCACTGCTGAGGTGCCACCCCGCTCAGCCTTGGCCCCACCCACTTCCGGCCTCCAGCCTGGCCCCGCCCCCCCCGCCGAGCCTCCTTCCCAGGCTCCGCCCCCTCCCTCCGGCGTCGCCTTAGGGCGGAGGCCCGCTCAGCTGGCTGTCTCAGGCCCGGGTCAGGAGACCCAGGCGACCCCAGGCGACGTTCTCGTCCTCTCAGGCCCCCATTCTCTCAGCTGGGAGACCCCTCTTGATGCCCCTCTCAGGATCCGGCCTCGCCCCCCCTCCTCACTGCCCCCCCCAGGCCCCGCCCGTGGGCCTCGGTGACAGTTGGGCGGCTGCTGGGTCCGACAGGCCCCGGCCTCCCCTGACCTGGAGCGTGGCGGGCACTCGGCAGGTAACACCTGAGGGGCGTCTGCGAGCGCGGGGTGAGGTCCTAGGGCCGAGAGCTCTCCGGGGGCAGGCGGTCGTCTGCACGTGTCCGCCGTAGCCTCGCAGCGCAGGGGGCCCTGCGGCCTGGCCTAGCCCGCGGCGTTGTCCAGGGTGGGCGGGGCTGACGTTTTTTTGCGCGTGGCTTCTTGCAGGAGGTGGGATTTCACTTCGGGGGCCGGAGAGTCAGGAGAGCCAAACCGCAAAAGGAGGCTGTGTGTCGTATTCTCAGAGTATAGCGAGCGTGTGATTTACTGGCTGTCGGAGGGCGCCGATCTCCAGGTGGTGCTGGAATTAAAAGGGAGGCACAGCCAATAAAAGCCTCATTTCTAAAGGGCGTAGAGAAAGGAGTCGCTTATGAGAAGGCAAGTCATTCCGCAGTGGACAGATGGTCAAAGGATATGAACAGGCGGTTTTTAGATGAAGAAAATAAATCTATAGTCGTATGAATAAATGCTCCAAATCACTATTGATTAGAAAAATGCAAATTAAAACAACCCTGAGGTACCACCTCACACCTATCAGATTGGCTAACATGACAAAACAAGAAAGGGATCAATTTTGTAGAAGACCTGGGAAAACTGGAACACTAATGCATTGTTGGTGGAATTGTGAGCTAATCCACCCATTTTGTAGAATAATGTGGAACTATGCCCAAAGGGCTATAAAACTGCATACCCTTTGATCCAGCGATGCCACTATTAAGTCTGTATCCCAAAGAGATCTTAAAAAAGGGAAAAGGACCCACATGTAGAAAAATCACTCTACAACCCTGGGCAAGTGATTTAACCTCTTTTTGCTTCTGTTTCCTCATCTGTAAAATGGGGATAATAACAGCACCTGCCTCACAGGGTTGTTGTGAAGATCAGGTGAGATGATATTTGACAAACACTTAGCACAGTGCCTGGCACACATGACAAGTGCTATTATTGATGTTAAAAATGGAGGAGGGTAAGTTCTTGAGGCTGAAAATAACAGCTGTCCGTGCTGCAAGAGAAGTACTGAAGCTTCTAGTTTCTGCTTTAAATGGCCCCCTGTAGTTTGATTTTAAATTCAGAAAGAGCTTTTATGCAACACCAAGATTTGAAATTCTTCCAGACCTTTGATTGTTATAGGAAAGGGCAGGTCTGTTTGGAGCTTCTAATAAAAAAAATTGAGACAATCCCTGTTCTCAAGGAGCTCACACTAAGGGAGACTACATATTAAAAAAAAAATTCAACAGGGTGGCTTAGTGGCTTCCACTGAGCCTGGAATCAAAAAGACCTGAGTTCAAATTCAACCTTAGATACTAGCTGTGTGACTCTGGGCAAGTCACTTAACCTGTTTGCCTTAGTCCATGGGAGAAAGAAATGGCAAACCACTCTGGTATCTTTGCCAAGAAAACACCCCAGACAGGATGGTCTGCAGAATCATGAAGAGTTGAACACGATTGAACGATTCAACAACTTGTGAAAGAAAGGTCAGTTGAAGTTCAGACTTCAAGGTCCAAAAGTCCTATGGGTGCAGTGGTGGATAGATCTTAAGGACCAGGAGTCCTAAGGGTATATGAGTAGGTGAGACGGCAGTGCTTTGGGACTTCAAAGTTTAAAGGCTGAGAAGATGGAGGGCCTTAGAATACAGTTGCAGGACAGATAGTAAGGTCTGTTGGTCCTTTTGCTCAATAGAAGGAATGAAGTTGTTGTCTCTTAGGGGGGCCCCTGTGGGTGGCTAGTCCTCCCACTACCTATCATCCAAGGTGGATTCTTAGTGGAGAGGGACAAGGAGGAAGGGTTCTCCAGAAATTAGTTAATGTAACCCACAACTTAAGTGAGAAGAATGACCTATTCTTCAACTTCACCTCAGCCACATACAAAGTCAGTCAAACTCTTGATCTTGCCATTACCCACAAATACATCACTTCTATGTTCATGAACTCTGAAATTCACTCATTTGATCACAATCTATTGTGCTTTGTCCATACCAGGATCCTCATTCCTTCCACCCTCTGTTTTCCCCCCCCCCAGGCATCACCCATGCAGGAAATACACTCTCCCTTCCCCATCTTGAGTGAGCCAGTTTAACCCCACACTGGCCTCTTCTTGAGTACCTTGCCTCCTTGTCATATCACTGATGTGACCCTGCCAAGCCTCAGCCTTAGATCACTCCCACTTACCTCCGGCCTTCCTTGTACACAGGTTGCTTAAAGAAGCTGAAGAAAATTATGAAACCATGCTGACTGGATCCATTACAAATGTATGTAACATGACCACTACTAGGTCCTCACAGTTGTATGGAAAGCTTTTCCTATCTCCCTGACTAACTATCCCAGCTCACCACAGAGGCTCTTCCACATCTTTCCATCCATCCTCAAACCTCCAGTGCTTTCCTCTGCCCCCATCTTCTCAACTGAGAACATTGCCTCATATTTTCCTGAAAAAAAAAGTTGACTATTCATTGAAAGCTCCTTATTCCATCCTGTTCCTTTTCTTACATTGCACGGATGTTTTTTGCCACTATCTCTTTATTCACCTTGTCTCAAATGAAGGGGTGGCTCTTCTCCTTGCCAGGGCTAACCCCTCTGTGTGCAGGAGTGATCCCATTCTGTCTTCTCAAAAAGATTACCCCCTTTGTCATCCCCACTCCCTGATATATCTTCACTTTCTCCCTGTTTATTGTCTGCTTACTACCTACAAACATGCCCCTGTTTCTCCCATCCTCAGAAGACCTCACTTGATTCATCCATCCCTACAAATTATCATCCCATATAACTCTTTGAGAAGACCATCTATGATAGATGCCTTCACTTCCTTTCCTCTTATTCTCATTTGAACTTTTTGCTGTCTGGCTTTTGACCTCATTGTTCAACTGAAATTGCTTTTTCTGAAGTTACTAATGACAACTTCACTGCCAGATCTAATGGCTTTTTCTGACTCTTCATCCTTCTTGACTTCTCTGCAGCGTTTGATACTATTAACCATCTCCTTGATGCTCTCATGTCTTTACGTTTTTGTGACACTCTTCCGCTTCTCCTGCTACTTTTTTGGACCTCTCTTCAGTCTCCTTTGCTGGATCTTCCTTCAGGTCATCTATGCTAACCATGGGTATCCCACCAGGTTCTGTCCTGGGCTGTCTTCTCTGCTGGCTCTTCACTGTTTCGTGTGGTGACCTCATCAGCTGCCATGAATTCCCTTATTCTCTGTGCTGATGATTCTTAGATCTCTGCTGACCTCCTGTCTTGCATCTCCAGCTGCCTTCTGGATATCTCACCTCGGATGTCCTGTGGACATCTTCAACCCAACATATCCAAAGCTGACCTCACTTTTCCCCCAACCCCTTCCCATTTCCAAATTTTCCCTAGTGTTGAGGGTACCACTATCCTCCCGATCCCACCAGGCTCTCAACTCGAGTCACCTCATGATCTTTTGCTCCCCATTTCCAATCTATTGTAATTTGATTCTGCTTTTATAATGTCCCTCACATCTCCCCACTATTGTCCTCTGACGTTGCCACCCCCCTTGTACAGGCCCTCATCATCTCATACCAAGACAAAATGATCTGGGCATTTTCACTGGCTTTCCCCCATACCTAGAAGACTTTTCCCTCCCCATTTCCACTTCCTGGCTTCCCTGGTTTTATTCAAGTTCCAGCTAAAAATCTCACCTTCTCCAGGAAGCCTTTCCTAGTCCCTCTTAATTCTAGTCCCTTCCTTCTCTTGATTATTTCCAATTTGTCCTCTAGATAGCTTGTAGTAGGCACTTAATATATGTTTATTGACTGAGTCACTGAATTGGATTCTGATGAGACCTGAATTAATAACTACCAGCCCTATCATTCCTCACTCTCTATATTCCAGGACTTTTAAAACCTAGCTCAAATTAGGGAAGAATTAGCTCATGCCTCCTGGGAAGATAGAATTAAGTTCTGGATTCTTCTGGCCAGTGAAGAGGGAGAAAGAAAGAGGGATCTTACTGACTTTTCTGATTGGGATGTGCCTGTTGGGATAGTATCCCAGCAGGACTGAATATCCTGGACTTGGTATGGTGTATAATAATTGGCATAATTGAGTTGGCCTCATATTACTTTTCTTGAAATGTTTTCCCTTCTAGATAAAACACTGTTGTAAATGTGCGGCAGAGATTGCTTCCAGGGCATATGCACTTGTCTATCAACAATAATAAGGGCAGTTATTGAATGGAGAACAGTGAGAAGTGTAGAATGTGCCAAGTATGACACTCCCAAGCTGTCTAGTTTGACAGCATGTGTAAATCTCCCCCATGGTGGTTTGAAATGACATGGCCTCTCTGTTCTTGAGGCCTGACCCTTCCTTGTCAGCTCTTCAATAAATTTTAAAGTCTCCTCTAATTAGATATATACCCTGAAAAGATCTTGCCTCTGCTACTGAACTGAAATGTGCATTATAATGAATTTTGTGATATGTCTTCCTCCTGTATCCTGTCTCAAGCAGTGAATTTCTCTCCTCCCCCCAATTACTTTCTATGTATGATACCACAATGCTATTATTTTATTCCTTTGGTATTTGTTTTAGAATGTTATGAAAAGAATGGGGGTATATAATAATATAAACAGGTAAGACTGGAAGATAAAAGGACAGAGCTGGCAGCTTTTAGAAAGGCTTGGAACTAATTGGTACAAAAAGTGTGTGTGTGTGTGTGTGTGTGTGTGTGTATGTGTGTGTATGTATTCTAAATGGTTTTCATATAAAACAGTTCCAATACCCGATGATTACTGAGGTTAACCTGAAAATACCTGTACCTTGCCTTAATTGTAAATGATGGAATTACTTACTTGGTCCTGTAGGTGTGTATTGTTTGTTCCGTTGTTCTGATTCACAGTAAAGGTGTTCATGCTAAAATATGGACGTATCATTCCAGGGGAAAACATTAATCTACCTGCTGGAATGTTCTGATCAGAACATCTGAATATCAGACCAGCTCCAGGTAGATCCTAGATTAGTGGGAATGACAGGGATCTCAAGGCCAAGGCAATAATGACCTTTTTGGCTCCTTACTGCTCCGTGTTAGGTTTATCCTCTTTTCAGCAGGAAAGCCTGTTAGACCTTAGAGATGCACGGAGGCAAGGCAGCACAGCTCATTGGATAGGGAGAAGGGGTCTTGAAGCTAGGCAAGTTAATGCCTGTGACCCATCTTGTCTGGGTGACCTGGGCCAATCACTTAACCTCTCAGTGCTTTGGGCAACTTGCTAAGACTGTAAATTGACAAGAAGGGGCTTAATCTAATCTGCCTTGGTAGGGGGAGTTTCATTATACTAGTGAAATCACAGGATTAGTCCCTACTCCTTACAATATACAAAATTGCTATTAAAGTTTTTAAAATTTTACCTGGGATCAAACAGGGCTGAGGGGTTTTTTGTTCCAGAATACTTATGAATGATCATTTTGTAGTTTTCAGTCCTATGCCTGTCAGAAAATTTAGTTTTATTACAGCAACACTCTTCTTACCCCCTCATAACGAATCCTTGTTATATGAGACACCCAGATGCCTCATGATGAATCTCTCACTATGCATACTTGAATCAACAGTGATGAGGATACAGGGGTGTCAAAAACTCTTTTTGTAAGAATCAGCTGTTTTCCAAATTGTTGCATGAACAGAGGCTTAATTGTGTCACCATAAGATGCTGTGGAGTGTAAGCAAAGAGCAGTGGTGAGCTTTGGTCTTTGAACCACTTTGCAGGATCCTTAAACTCTTGTGTTGATTCTGCTACGCTCTACTTACCCGAGTTCAGCTCCTGCCTTTCCCATCTAGACAGTGGATGAGAAAAGGGATTGTGGAAGCAGTAGACCCTCAAATGAGAAGAGGGGGTGGAGCAGTTAGTATGACCAAGTTTGCTTTGAAACTGGAGCAAGGAGCAAAGTGGGGAATGATGTTGGGTTTGTGGAGATGTGGCATTGGGAAGAGGGAACTTGTGATTAATAGCCTTATCCTCCCCCTCCCCCCCCCCCAGCCCAGTAACTGAGGGAAGAGAAGAAAGGAAGGGGAAAAGGAGTGGTGTGAATAGTTAAGTTTTCAAACACCGCAGAGAATGTAATATTCCTAATATATAGGAATAGAAGCAGAGAAAGTGGATGGTGAGAATAGTCTAGGCTTGGGGTTTGGAAAGGGATGGACAATGACTGGGGATAGGGTCTGGGAGAGGAAGAGATCCAGAAGTTGAAGATTTCGAAGGGACTACAGTGAGTCCAGAGCAGGAATGATGTCTTGGGAAAGGATGGAGTGACTAGAGGTGACCAAGTTTAGGAACGATGAGACACAAAGTAAAATGGAGACATAGCAGGTGTAGTCCGAGAGGAATGAGAGCTGTCTCTGTGGAAATGTGATGATGAGACAGCAAAGACTGGGCCATCCCTCTGAGTGTCTGACTTGGCGCTGCAGGTGCTGGCTACAGGGGAGGCTCAGGGTATTTGGGGGGACATTAACATGTCAATCCCAAGATAACAGCCTCCTGGCTCTGATTTGGGGAAGGTCAGAGGGAGGGAAGGGAAGAGGAACAAACACTTATTCTAAGTGCCCGACCCTGGGTTAAGCACTGGGAATTCAAATACAAGTATTAAAAAAAAAAAAGGCCCCTGCCCTCCGGGAACTGATATTTCAATGGGGGAAGATCACTCTGAAAAGGAATCTGAAAAGGGGTGGGGGTGGGGGTGGGGGTGGGGGAGAAGAGAAGCAAAGAAAAAGCACTGGTGACTCCTCAGCTCGGCTTCCCTTTCTCTTCATTTGCACAACCTTCACCATGATCGCCTCTCCCCTGGACAGTTCAGATAGCCCACTAGTTAGTCTCTTTGCCTCTTATCTCTTTCTCCAATCCATCCTTCACACACAAACCAAAGTGATTTTATTATTATTTTGAGACTCATGTCCTTTATTTGATAACTTGCCCTAGGTCTGTTTTCATATTACAAAAACATAAATTCAAGATAAGATTTTTATTTTGTTATTCTGAACTTGACATAAATACAAACACTAAAAAATATGAGCATTTCCCTATACAGGGAACAGAAAAAGAAGGTTATGAATGGAAACCCTGAATTTCCATTATGTACAAGTTGTGGGGTTTTTTTTAAGTATGCTATATAATAAATTTAGCAGATCAGCTCCATCTGCCTTGTTTGTCTGTGTTCTCTCTGAACCTTCTTCTGTGCTACACATTAAAAAAAATCCTTTTTTTGATAAGCTTATAAATTTTTTGGCATAGTTATCACTATCTGCCCTCTCCCCATAAATTCTTCAAAAATAACAACAAGACCCACAATACAACAAACTTTCCCTTGTAACCAATAAGCATAGGCAAGCAAAACAAATCCACATGTCCACAAAGTAATTTTCTTAAATTGTATGTTGCACCCTATCATTCCATTCCCAATGAATTCTAGTGATTCCCTATTACCTCTGTTTTGGGACGAATAAAAACTCCTGTATGTCTGTTCAAAACCTTTCACAACCTGGCCCCAACATACTTTTTTACATATTACTCCCTTTCACAAACCCTATAGGCCTGTCAAATTAGTCTTCTTACTGTGCCTCATATGCTGAATTCCATCTCCCACTTCTGTGCCTTTACCCCAGCTGTCCCCCTTGACTGGAATGCCCTCTCTCCTCACCTCCCATTCTTAGAATCCCAGGTGTTCTTGATGGTTCAACTCAAGTGCCACCTCTTGCATGAAGCCTCTCCTGATTACCCCAGATGCTAATGCCTGCCCCCCCAACAATCTTGCATCTCATCTGTCTTGTATATGCCAATCTATAGATACGTTGGTTCCCTTGGCTAGATTGTAAACTTTTTGAGGGCAGGAGGTGTTTTACTTTTGTTTTTGTGTCCTCAACACTGTGCCTGGCACATAGTAGGAAGTTCAGTGCTCATTGAATGACTAGTTGAGGATGCAGTTTTTGCTTCTGTGTAAATTTCTGTGATTCTATGAATATTGAAGATTTCTAATATGAATGACAGTTTAACAGTAAGACTAGAGTTCCATAGGGCACATTGGAAAGGAAGGGCAGGGGAAGGGGAACTGGGGAAGGGACAGCCTGGGAGAGCAGGGAGGATTGGAAAGACAACAGAAATTGTGGTGAGCACTGAGAAGTTTGTGTGGTGAGGCACAGTGAGAGATGGAAGGACATGAGTCTCTAGACCTAGAACTGGCATGGTGGCAAGGGGCAGTAGTATGAGGCTATATGGCAAGAGACCTGTGTCTGAAGCCTGGTGGCAAGAAAATCTGGGAGGTCAGCTGGCAAGAGGTCTAGACTGTGTTGAGAATCTATTGAAAGAACTGGGAATTGTTTGGCTTGGCCAAACTAAGGAATTGGATTTATTTTACTTGGTGTAGAAGGCTGAAGAAGGAGCAATTGGCAGAAACTGGGCAAAGGGGAGACATTTTGGCTTGATGTGAAGAAAAGTTTCCGACTACTTGAAGCTATCTAAAAGTTGAATGAACTGCCTTGAAAGGCTTTAGGCTCCTCTTCACTAGAGCAGGGGTGGGGAGCCTAGGGCCTCCAGGCCACAAGTGGCCCTTCAGGGCCTCCTGTTCTGCTTTTTGACTGAATCCAAATTTCACAGAACACATTACCTTAATAAAGGGTCTGTTCTATAAAACTTGTATTCGGTCAAAAGGCTGCACCCAAAATTCATGTGAAAGGCAGTCAAGACAATCACTTGTAGATATTTTAGAGAATCCTTGATCAAATATATCTGTAGGTTGGGCTCCAGTGGGCTCTTCAGTCCTCTCCAGCTCTGTCGCTCTGTGATCCCAGGGTGGTGGTGGGGGGATGGGGAGGATGGTTTAAGACAAACAGGTTAATTTCAAAACCCCCCAAGTACTGGCAATATCTTGTCATATGAGCTTGATGAAGAAGGTGGAGAAACAGGTAGAGGACTGATGTGGCTACAGAAGGAGCCGTTCACTTAACTCAGTATTAAAAGGACATATGCAGAAGGTGGCTGATAGGGAAGAAAACATTACAGTATCGTAGACCCAGGAAAAGTAGTTTTAGGAAAACTAAATCTCAGAATGGGCTATGTGAAAAATGGTAAAAATCCAAACAGCTTTTAGCTAATGTGGCAGCAAGAAGGCCCTGAAAGGTATAGGCTTACTTAAGGAAGAAGCTGAATTGCTTAATTGCTTCTGTTTTCTCAATGAAAAAGAATAATCTTCAGATTAAAGTTTTGTCCCTAAAATAGGGAGATAGAAGACCTACTATAGATAATTTTAAGAAGCTTAGATCTCCTGTCCTATGGAAGTTACATCCTCAGAGATTGAAAGAGGAGCTGCAGATATAATTGGTGAATCATTGTTGGTAATTGAGGAAATTGTGGAGAAAAGAGGAGAAAGGTGCCTGAAGGTTGACAAGTATCTCAGCTTGCTTGAAAAAGTGTGAAAGTGGTGGACTCTGGAAACTATAAATCAGTGAGCCTAGCATGATTTAAACAGTTTGTGAATGCTTAGAAAGGAAAGTAAGTTGGTGCTAGTGATGAACACAGGTGCATTTGAGAAAAGGAACCCACTTTGATTCCCAGCACAATTCATATTCATTTTTTGTGTTACACGTATTTATGTATGGATCTTATCTCCTGTACTGGACTGTCAGATTCTTGAGGAACAGAGATGGTATCTTAATCATCTCTCTCTCTCTTCCAGAACGTAGCACAGTGTTCTGACCATAGAAAGTACTTAATTGTTTGTGGAATTGGGTGAAGTAGGAGTTAGTGTAACTCTTCTAAAAATAGGTCATGAAAAATTAACTTCATTTTCTGTTTCCTAGGGTTACCAGATCAAGGAAATGCCTTGAACACATAAATTATCTGGATTTTAGTAAACTCTTTACCATAATGTCTCTCATGGATTTTTAGTTAGTTGTAAAGAGTACTGATTAATATTAACCTGGAGGGAGATTTCAAGGGAAGTTATAAAGGGTCCTGAACTTGATCAACTGTCTTGTTTAACATTTTTGTCAGTGTTTTTGATAAGCATGTAGATGGTATACTTATCAGTTTTTTGGATGACATAAAGCTGAGAGTGAAAAATCAGAATCTGGAATCAAAAATACTTGACAGGTTGAAATTATAGGCTAAGAAAAGCCTATATTAATAGAGAAAAATGTCAGTTTTTGCACACAGGTTAAAAACCCAAAGCATAATATAGGATGGAGGAGACCTGGGTTGACAATAGTTCACATGCAAGAGGGACTTAGGGGACTTATTTGACTACAACTCAATATAAATCAGCAGCGCTAAGTGGATCTTAGGCGCTTTTCAGAGAAGTATGGTGTCTAGAACAACTGTAGTAATACAGTGAGCTGGCTTGTCAAACTATCTGACTGCAGTACTGAAGCAAGGCACAGAGAGACAAACTCCAGTAACCCCCACACAGGCACATTGCCAGTACCTGGAGGGTTTCCCTTTCCTCTAATCTCTGACAACACTGAGCCTGTAGGCCCTCTGGGAAGGTGTGGGGGAGGAAAGGAAAAAGGGTTAGAAGCTGGAACCTATCTGGGACTTTGTTTCCTATTGCTTGGGAGAAAGGTGGGGCTGGAGGCAGTTGAACCCTTAAGGGAATCAGTAGAGAATGGGAGCTAGTACAAACTGAGAGAGACAACTTAAAGTTGTAATTTGAATTAGCAGGATGCTCTGTGTGTGTGTGTGTGTGTGTGTGTGTGTGTGAGAGAGAGAGAGAGAGAGAGAGAGAGAGAGAGAGAGAGAGAGAGAGAGAGAGAGAGAGGAGAGAGAGAGAGACAGACAGACAGACAGACAGACAGACACTGGGGAGAGAGAGAGAGACACTGGGGGAGAGAGAGAGAGACAGACAGACAGACAGACAGACAGACAGACAGACAGACACTGGGGAGAGAGAGAGAGACACTGGGGGAGAGAGAGAGAGACACTGGGGAGAGAGAGAGAGAGACAGACAGACACTGGGGAGAGAGAGAGAGAGACACTGGGGGAGAGAGAGAGAGAGAGACAGACAGACAGATAGACAGACAGACAGACAGACACTGGGGAGAGAGAGAGAGACACTGGGAGAGAGAGAGAGAGAGAGAGAGAGAGAGAGAGAGAGAGAGAGAG
>NW_027185761.1:60728499-60802932 GCF_028583685.1 Petaurus breviceps papuanus | reverse complement strand
GAGAGAGAGAGAGAGAGAGAGAGAGAGAGAGAGAGAGAGACACTGGGGAGAGACGGAGACAGAAGCAGAGATGGAGAGAGGGACAGAGAAGGGGGAGAGAGGGAGTTGGGAGGGGAGGAGGAGGAGAGAAAAATAGAAGAGAGAAGGAATTTCCTGGTTTGGGGACCTTGGAGGGGGAAAGGATATCCTTCATTTTAGGAAAGGGCCACATTATTTATTATCTACCCTATATGGACATTCCCTGGCTAGATGATAAATTCTTTTTTCCCTTTGTATTCTTTGCACCTACAGACACTGCCTGGCACAGAGTGCTTAATAAATGCATGTTGATTGATTGAGTTGCTAAAGTCTTGCAAAAGCAAGATTCTCCTTTTTCCTTCCTTCCTTCCCCTCCTCCCGGGGGCTTCTTTGAACACATTGACTTTAGGCTAATAGTTAGGGCTTTATACGGCACCTTGGTGCTTTCTAGACCGAAAGTAGCCCCTTAATGATGCCTTTCATATGTCAGCATAGAAGCTGGGATGGCAACTTGCTCAAATCTCATTAGATGAGATCTGAGGGTGGTGTTTGACCTTTTCCTTCTTTCCTTGAGCTTTGTCTGCTTGTGCCAGATTAGGGAATGTTCTAGTTTGGGGTTTTTAAAGACACAAACTCTTCCCAGGGATGTTGCTTTATTTGGGTCTTGTAGCCTGATTGGTGGGGACCTCATTTAAGAATAATAACAATTTGTGGTACCAGGTAATAGAAGTGAAAACCCATTTGATTTTTCATGTACCTAGTACTTGCCAATGAAATATTCTTTCAATTCCAGTATTTGACTGTTGATGAAAAAAGCTCACTCTTTTTCTAAAATGAGGAACAGAATAAGGAAAAGACTGGCGAAAAGCCTTAGGTAAAATGGAGAGGGGTGTCTTTAATAGGAAGGCATAAGATCACTCTCATGCTCTCTTGTGAATTTATAGTACATAGTGGGTAGTAGCAACTAAATTACACAGTTTGATGTTCCAGAGTGGGGCAAAATGTTTTTCAGTCTGGAATATGAATGCTTCTCCAGCTCCAGGAAAGTAATTATGCTTGCACCCCTGATACCTCTTCTTTTAAATATCCAGACTACAGTACAACACCCCATAGGCCTGTCTGTAGAATTCTGTCTATAATTCTTATGGAGTGCCTGCCTGAGGCAGCTCATCCAGTGGGACTGGTAATAGTCTGCTTTCCTAAAGGATAGGTTTTGATGTCTTCCAGGCTGGTTCCCGCCCCCCCCCACCCCCATTTGAAAACACACTTGACTCAGGAATGGTGACTGGTCCAAGTTATGGAGACATTCTCTCCAATCAGGAATGAATTTGGGCAGTTAATCTACAGTTCTGCTAGACTAATTTTGACCTAATAGAAAATGCAAGTAATTCTGTTGGTGTCCTTAATAAATTTGCCCCCTTCAACAGAATGTCAATTGAATACAAATATATGCCAAATAATTCACGGTGCTGGCAGGTGTTTTTTGGAAGACCAAAGCTTAGCAGAAGGTTATGGAAACCAAAACCAAGTAAATATGCTGATGAGACACTGAATATTCTGTAAAAAATGAAATCTAACATTGCAGCCACACAAGTTCAGCCAGTAAGCTAATTCTGCTAAGGAGTCGACAACTGGTTCCCCAGATCTCTGCTGGTAAAACCTTAGATTGAGAAGTGGAATGGACTTTAGAGGTTATTACACTTCACAGATGAAGGCCAGATAGGTGGTGAAGGGTGCCTCATCCTCAGCTAGTAAGTGACAGAGTGAGAATTTGAACTCGGGGCTTGGGGTTCGAAACCCCGTGGTTTCTTCCGTGCCGCCACTCTCATCAGCGTCCCTTCTGCACTTAGAGCTCGTCCCCAAAAGGCTTCGTTGTGCTTAGAGCTCGTCCCTAAAAGGCTTGCTTGTGCTTAGAGCTCGTCCCCAAAAGGCCAGAAGGGGCCATTTCAATGGAGCTTGTGTGCATGAGAAAGGCGAAAGTGATTGGGAAGCCTCAGGAAGGAGGCACCTGGATTGTGGATTTCATTGAGGGTTGGGCTGGAGGGGGTGGGGTGGGGGGTGGGGGGGAGAGCAGGGCAGCACCTAGGTTGCCGTCCAGGCCTGGTGCCTTCCTGGGAGCAGGGGTGCGCAGGGGGTTCTGCTGCTGCCATTGCTTGAAGTTGCGAGTTGCACCGCAAAGCAGCATATGCAAAGTGTTTGGGGAAGCGGGCAAAGTGATGGAGAACTTTTGGGGAGCTCTGGAGCGAGGCTCCTGTGTCTTGTGGGACTGCTCTGGGAGGGGACACGGGCCCTCAAGGTGCGTGGGAGGCCCCAGGACGGGTCTGGAGAGAGGGGGAGCCGCTGACAGCCCCCCTCTCACGGCTACCCCCCAAGCCGGGCCCATCCCGGGGCGGCTGGAGCCCGCAGCTGGAGGGAGGTCCGCAGAGGGGGCGGGGCGGCCATGGGGCCAGGAGGTGGGCGGGGCAGGCTCTCCGGCTCGGGAGTGACCACGGCGGCCGCCGCAGCCGTAGCGGACCCCTTTTTGGACCCTGATTTGCCGCCCGGATACGCCCCCGCCGCCGCCGCGGCCGCCACCTCTGCCGCCGCCGTGGTGACGCGGTTCGCTCGCCGGCTGTGGCGTGGCGCGGCGCGGCGTGGCAGCTGCGGCGGGGCCGGGCCATGCCCCCCAGGCGCGGCCGGCTCCCCTCGCCCTTGTGTGCCCAGCGCGGAGCGGAGGCGCGGCGCGGGCCTGGCCGGAGATGGGAGCAGGCCCGGGGTGACTTAACAGTTTGTGGGGGAAGGAGGTGGGTGCGCGCAGGCCCCGCCCCCGGCCGGCAGCCCGCCCCACGCCACGTCTGACCATCTGACCAGCCGTGGGGGCGGCCCTGTGCAGCTCCTCCCTGGGGCGGAGAAGGAGGCGATGATGGCGGGCGAGCGCCTGTTACTGGGGGATGACTTCCTGTCTCCGCCAACGCCTCCGCCGCTGCCTCCGCCGCTGCCGCTGCAGCCGCCGCCAATACCCTCCCCGCCGCCGCCTCTGCCTCCGTCCCCTTCCCCTCCGCTGCCAGAGCTCGAACCCGAGCCCGAGCCCGAGCCCGAGCCGGAGCCCGACCCGGAGCAGAAGCTCGAGGAGTCTTTGGCTCAATGGCGCTACAGCCACGAGAGCGACCGGCAGTGGGGGCTGAGGCGCGAATTCATCTGCCGGCACCTGCACAGCTACAGCGGCCCCGGGGCGATTGAAAAGCTGCTCTCCCTGTCCACCGCCTGGACGAACCACATCTTCCTGGGCTGTAAGTATGGCCCACAGTTGATGGAGAAAATCCTCCAGATGGCAGAAGGCATCCAAATCGGGGAGATGCCTTCCTTCAAACTGGTGGTGCCCCAGCCCCCTAAAGTGCAGAAGCGGCCCCTCTCTCCACATGCTGCCCCGAGCCCTCCCAAAAAGAAAGCACCCCCTAGATTCCTGGTGAGACCTCGGTTTGAGCCTGTACATTTTGTTGCTAGTAGTAAGGAAGAGGAGAGAAAGAAAGGTCCCACAGACTCGGGAAATGAGTGGGGAGATCCACAAGTTGACTCTATCAAATGGCCAGTAGACAGTCTCAAAAGTTATGTACGGGACAGATTCCGTGCCAGATTTGGAAAGACTTTCTTTTCTCAAACTAGATTTTCTTTTGTAGAGAGGAAACCTACAACAACCAGAACATTCTCAAACTGTGGGGACCCCGCCACAAAGAGCTCATGTTCTCAGCCAGTTGCTGAATCTTCCTCTGCAGCAACATTTCCACACTTAATTTTAGCTACAAAGCAGAGTTTTATTGAAAGACTTTCTGGAGCTGTCCAGAGAAACCTTCCTAAGAAAGAGATGTCTCATAGATCTGAGAAAAGTAGCTATACATTTATATTATCTCGTTGCTTCCAGGCCTGTAAGACAAATCCTGAGTATATCTATGCCTCTTTAAAAGAAATTGCTCCTTCTGACATCCCCAGAAGTAAGAAATTCCTGACTGATGGCTATGCCTGTGAAGTTAGATGCCAGAGTGTCTATTTGACTACAGGTTATGCTGGCAGCAAGAATGGATCCAGGGATCGAGCTACAGAGCAGGCTGTAAAACTTTTACAAAAGCCTGTTGAAGTTAGAGTTGTTAAAAGGAAATTCAAACACACTTATCATGATGACTTAGTGGTGTTTCCAGCCGGCTTATCTTCCTATGATTTTCCTCCAGCCCTGAGGGTCCCAGAAGACTTTCTCTCCATCAGGAATGAATTTGGGCAGTTAAACTCCAATTCTGCTTTTGCCTTTTCCAAACGCTGGAATAATTTTGTCCTCGTAGAAAATGCAAGTGATTCTATTGGTGTCCTTAATAAGTCTGCTTCTTTCAACAGAATGTCGATTGAATACAAATATGATATCATGCCAAATAATTCATGGCGCTGTCAAGTGTTTTTGGAAGGCCAGTGCTTAGCTGAAGGCTATGGAAGCAAAAAAACAAGTAAATATGCAGCTGCTGATGAGGCACTGAATATTCTGCAAAAAATGAAATCCAACATTGCAGCCACACAAGTTCAACCAGTAAGCTATTCTGCTAAGGAATGTGGAAAGAGGAAAGATTTAAGGGACCGAGTAGTTTATGGGAATTCCTCAAATCCAGTATGCACACTAAATGATACAAGTCAGTTCAACAAAATAACTGTTGAATATGTTTTTGAAAAGCTAACAGTCCTTCAGTGGAAATGTAAGGTAATGCTGGAGAAAGAATTAATTACAGAAGCAGTTGGGATAAAAAGGGGTGTCAAGCATGAAACTGTAGAAGAAGTTGTCAAAATCCTTAAAAAGACTAGGCCAACAGCCTTTAACAACCTGAAGAGAGGTACCATTGAAGATATGATTGCAAGAAATGAAATTCGGGGGCGCTCAGGAGATGATGGTTATCAACAGGAGATCAAAGAGGACAATATTGGAAATCAGCTTTTGAGAAAAATGGGCTGGATGGGTGGAGGTTTAGGGAAATGTGGTGAGGGCATCTGTGAGCCAATCTCAGTCAAAGAGCAGCATAAACGAGAAGGTCTGGGACTTGATGTGGAGAAACCAAATAAACTTTACAAGAGATACATTGACCAGATCATCAAAAACTATGCCCAGTCAGAGAGCCATACAGACTTGGTTTTCTCAACAGAATTTACGAGTGATGAACGAAAGCAGATACATCAGATTGCTCAGAAGTATGGCCTGAAGAGTAAATCTCACGGGATGGGGCACGATAGATATCTGGTGGTTGGTAGGAGAAAGCGTAAGGAAGACCTCTTAGATCAAGCAAAACAAGAAGGCCAAGTTGGACATTATGACCTGCTTATGCCTCAAGGAAATTGAGGCCAGAGATGTTTGCTGTGTGACTGCTTAATGAAATTGTTCTTGAAATGTTAAAGAAATGCTGCATTTTCTGGTTGCAGGACATCATGATTTTGAAATGTTTTTCTTTGCTCATTTCATAAAATGCTTTCTTAGGAGAACTTGGAACCTAAAGAGCTTCATTTAATTGTACTAGTATAATCCTGAAGACAAAATAGTACTGTTATTGTGTCTTGATATTACTAGCTCTTTCAGATGTTAATAATTTGTAATAAAAACACATGTCCAAAAGGAAAGAATTGCTGCCATTTAAAATATGGTTCCCATTTTGCCATTGGAAAAAAAAATGTGCATTTTTTTTTTCCAGAAGCTAAAGAATTTGGTGAAAATAGAGAAAGCTGGTATTAACTGCAATAAAAGTAATTTTGATTTCTGGAATTTCCTCAAATGCCATATCATTTTGTATTTTATCTTTTTTAATTTGTGTGAAACTAGTTATTCTAGAATGTTAGAGTAAATTGTCTATAATGTGTGTATAAACCGTCCTTACCAGGTAAACGATATAATACTTTCTTAAAGTCATTTTAGTGTTTTGAAACTATAATTGCTACCATATGCTTTCCAGGATGATGGGAGTGAGTGAGTTATTGTATGTTAAGTCCATTTGGGTTCCAAATAAGCTAAGGTCTTTGGGCATTGACAGTATTGCTTGATTAGACTGATTGATTGGAGACATTGGAAGAACTTTTTAAATTCTTAAAATCAAACTAAGAAAAGAAAGCTTAAATTACTTGTATTTGTCACCTTAGAGAATGTCATAGCATTTTTCCATTGTAACTTTCAGAACATTTGGATGTGTGGGACATCCAAGGCAACCACAACTGTGTCACAGCTTTGTGTAGTGCTGAAGACACTTATACTTGGTGCTTTGCTTCAAAGGACAGTTGACTCATCCCTCAAAAAGCTTACTAAATGTTAAAGAAAAATTTTGTACCATATTAACAGCTTTTATTTTTCATGTATTTCTGAAGTAATATGTTTTCTGGAATGTAAAACCAATATTAATGAAACAAGTGCTCTTTTCAATAAAAGGGGACAAAGATGAAAATAAAATGGTTTAGAGTGCTTTACTGGACAGCAGAACAGCTATTCGTATTTTCTCTCTGCAGCAGTGAAATTGTTAAACACACAAACGTTTTAATACTTGTTAAACTACCACCATGTATAATAGTTAACTTTAAATTCCTGTCATGATATCTTGACCAACAGACAAGTACAACTTGATCAGTGTTAGTAAAATAGAGTGTCCAGGACAAAGGAAGTGATTACTCCACTGTCCACATCCTTAGTCTTAGTTTTAAGTCCATATGGTAGCTTTTTAAGAGACTGACAAACCAGAGGCTCCCTTGGGTAGTTTTCAAATAGTCTCTTAAGTTTCAGTCGAAAGAGCTAAAATTCCTTATTTGGGGCTGGGGGGGGGGGCGGGAAGACTTAGGTTGATAGCCTCCAAAAGGCTACTGAAAGGGTATCTGGAAGAAAATATTCAATGAACTCTGTCTTTTCATGGGACAGAGCTAGTCTGATGGGTGGCAGTTGGAGGGAGGCACATTTTGATTCTGTGGAAACTCTGATACCGAGAGCCATCCAAAACTGGGATGTACTGCTTTGGGAAGTTGGGAGATCCTCATCATGGAAAATATTTAAACAGAAGCTGTAATAAATACTTCTCAGATGTTGTAGAAGAGAATCCTGCATGGGTAAGAGGTTTAGCCAAGTCTTAAAACATCACTCCTGGTTTTAGAAATCTAACTGGTCTGAGACTTAAAGAATTTTGGAGTTAGAAGGGATCTTTGTGCTTGTCTCTAATGATTAAAATCCCAGGGCTTGAGTTTTAAACATGAAGGTACTGACACTTCTAAGGCTTTTTATTTTACTGTTTAAATGGTAAGATCTGTATTACTGCCCTTCAGTTTCATTCAAAGAGCTGAGCTCCTGGAATAGACTATGACTCAAACTTCTCAAAGACCCCAGAGTCGCAACTGTGTTTCATAAGTCACTTTGCTTGTACTGAGACTAAGACAAATCTCTCCTTGAGTCCAAGTGTAGGGATAATTGTGGTGATAATAATCTAATAGTCTAATAACCTTTTAAGACCAAAATTTCTTTTTTTGAAATATCCACAGAGGCCCTCCTCATGCTCAGATCCCCCTCGTACTCCACATGAGAAAGATACATCTTTGGAATTTGCAAACACAACTGAGGCCATAGTGATACAGTCAGAAGGAGAGGCTCTCCTCGGTCAACATTTTTGGGGATGGATCCTTTAGATTTGATTGGCTTGATTGCCAGGGTAAGGAGCTTGAACTTCCTTGGCAGGCAAGAGGGAGCCATTAAAGAGGTTTTTTTTTTTTCCCAAAACAGTACACTGACGTGGTCATAGCCTTACATAGGAATATCAATAATATGAAGGATGGGGCAGCGGAAGAAGGAGGAGTTGGGGACTTGGCTAGAGAGCATTAGCCATTTTCTGGGTGTGTCTTAATGGGGGTCCAATTTCTTCAGGGTCTTTATTTTTAAAAAGGTAAAACTCCAAAAACATTTGGAATTTGACTTTTCTGTTTTTACTGGGCTAATGTTGGAGGAGAAATTCTCTGAGCAGACTTCGTCGTCTGAAAGCTATACAAAAAGGGAGGGGTAGTTAGGAGTAGAAAGTCTTGACAGAGACCAGTACAGGGGAATAGGCATATATATATATATATCACTTTCTGTGTGCCAGGCACTATGGTAAGCATTTTTGCAAACAACATCCCTTTGAGGTAAGTGCCGTTTTACAGTTGAGGAAACTGAGGCAGAGAGGTTAGGTGGCTTGTCCAGTGTCACACAGACAGGTAGGTGAAGCAGTGGACAGAGCACTGGACCTGAAGTCAGGAAGACTGTGTGTTCAGATGTGACAGTTACTAGCTGTTTGATCCTGGGCAAGTCATATAAACTGTTTCAGTTTCTTCAACTGTAAAATGGGGATAACATTTCTAAAGCATTTAGCACAGTACCTGGCTGGCACAGAGTAAGTGCTATATAAATAAGTACTTATTTCCTTCCTTTCATTTATATAGCTAGTAGGTTTCTGAGGTTAGATTTGAACTCGGGTCTTCTTGATTCTAGGCCCAGCTGTCTGCCCACTATAGCGCACTAGCTGCCTCAATATAGGTAAGATCAGTGTAAACTTTGTAGGGACAGTGTTCTTGAAGATCAAGAGCAGCCTGGTTGTCTCTGAAGCTAAAATCCAGTTCCTTTAACTTTTCCTTCATCCCTCTTAATCCTTGGACTTTCCTTTGGATTTCTTCAAAAAGGATGTAATCATCCCTGTAGGTTACTGCTTCCAGATCGGGGTACAGTATCCTGAGCATAAATACGTAAGGAAACCAGGCGACTGACCACTTTCTGATTGCTTTGTAGATTTGTAAGTGAACTTTTAAAGCGCCTTTCTAGCCTCTTGGTGTGTGTTAGACAAAAACATGATCCTTGCTCTTCTTCATGTAACTCAGGTTCATAAGAATGAGGTGTTGGATGTAGCTCTTTAAAAATTTAAATAAAATACTCTGCAGCAATCCCACTAACTTCAATTGTATTTCCTTCTGACCTTCCCAACAAAGCCATTGAACTTTAAACTTAACTTCCAAAAGAACTGCTTTCTCTCTTTGCATATAATAATGAAGGACTCATTGCATGTCGTGGGTACCCAGAAAATAGCCCATCTGATTCTGCTATTCAAGCCCCCTGAAATTTGAAACAAACACTTTAAAACACTTAATTAGGTTATACCACTACTAGACCATTTGAGCCTAACCAACTGCCTCATTCCCTCTAGTGCTCTGTAACTGCAACCATATAGTTATGTTACTAGGCTCAGATCAATTAGCATTTGTGAATTCATTTGCTGCTTCCTACTGAGAATGTCGGATGTAAAAGTCTAAAAACATGCATTATACAGGGCTAAGGTCAAGCCCAAGCCCCAAACAACAATGCCATTCTTCCCTCCCAAGGTTAACAGTGAACATATAATCAAATCTTGAAGCCATCTGGGTGCCTGCCTAATAGGTGTATTTTTTCCAAGTTAATGAGTAGAACATGTAGGATAAAATTAAAAACCTCGAGAAGAATACACATTGCTTTGCTTTCATCTAGGAGGTCCGCTATTTTTATCTCAATAGATGGATAGTTTTCCTTGATTACACTTATATTTGGTCATCTATGAAAAACTAATCAAGAACTCTGTAAAGGTAGAAACTTAGTTCGACAAATATTTCATAAGAGCCTTCTTTGTGTAAAGTATCTTGTTAGGTGTTTGAGTTACAGGGGCAAAAATGAAGCAATCCCTGTTCTAAAAGCTTACATTTCTGGGGGTGTGAGGGTGGGTGGTGTGTGCAGTAAACATAGAATGAGGGAATACTTAGCAATGGGAACCAGAGCTGTGAAGGAAGCTAGAAATATCCAAAGGTGGAAATGAAGAAGAGGTTGAGAGAGAGCCTCTAGCTGTAAAGCTACTGAAGCAGTAGATAGCATGTTGAATTTGGGGGACCGCTAGTAAGCCTTTTTGGTTGGAATATAGAACATGCAAAGCAGAGTCATAGAATCTTAGAGGGATTTGTGAGAGCTACATCCTGGAGGGAGGGATTTACATACTGCCATAGGTTTGTATTTCAACTTACAAGCAGTAAAGGATCAACTTAGGATTTCGGAGAAAGTAAGTATTGTGGCCAGACTTTTGTTTTAGGAATATTAACTTGGCAGCTGTGTGGATGATAAATTGGGGAATGAGGTGAGATTGAAAGCAGGTAGATGAAATAAGGACCTTTTGCAGTAGCCCAGGTAAGAATAGCGAGGAGACCTGAGCAAATGCAGTAGTTGTGGAGAACACAGTCTGGAGAGCACAGTGTCAGTTCAGTGGTGGAGTTGAAAGTTGAACTGAAAGGGTCAAGGAAAAAGAGGAGGAATTGGAGGCAATGAATATAGAAAACTTTCTAGAAGTTTGGCTAGAGATAGAGGATCATTAGCTTGAGATGGCAAGAGTCAAGTTAAGAGTGTTGTTGTTTTTAAGGGTGGAGGAGAATGTGTCCTATTTGTAGGTAGAAGTGGAAGTCTCTGAACAGTGTTTTTTAAATGCATAAAATAAAATACATAGGATTACCAAGCAGACTATTGTAATGCCATGCACAGAAGCTTTCCAGAAGAACTGCTACTGTCAACAGCTTTTTTTTTTAGGTTCTGATTACTCAGTATAGTGATCACTCTATTCCATAACAAAAGCAAAACATCCATGGAAAATCAAGGTACAGCATAATTCAAAATACAGCATTCACCATATTTCAACTTACCACAGAAAATCACAATATAATATTCACAACATAGTCTCAAAGTAAAATAGTCACTCTTAAGTTAATTCAATCAGTCACTTATCAGTAGTATCAAAGTCTTCCACTCTTGGGGCAAAGTCTTGATTAACTCAATCAGTCATTAATCAGTAACAATAGTCACAGTACTCAAAGTACAATCAGTCACGTATTCAGTAAAGTCTTCCTAAGTATCATACACAAAATCTTCCAACCCTTAGGTCACCAGTAAACTATAATTCCATAATTACTCAGTACCCGAGGAGAGGTCTTTTTTTCATCTTGACTTGGGGCCTGTTCTCAGATTCCCTGGATCCCCTTCCATGTTCCCAGATTCTACCTGGATTCGATGGCAGACAACTCCCAGTTCCTTGACCAGCTTTCTGGGCAGGTCCTGCTCCCCATTGGCGTTCACAGGGTCTGGTCCATGTCAGCTCCTTCATCATTTTTTCTCCAAGGAATTCAAGGCTCAACCAAGCCACAAACAAAGAAAGTCTCAGCATCTGGTCATGCTTCAGTCACCTGGGCTCCTGGACTCCTGGCTCCAGGGCTCCTGGCCTCTTGGCTCTGGGCTCCTGTTCAGAAGGAGCTTCACCATTACCACAAGTTCTCAGGACTCAGTTCTCCATTCTCTCTTCTGTAGCTGTTCTGCCACCAGATCTTGGTCTCCAGGAAATTCTGACTGTGCCTCTCTGGGGCTTTCCTTATATATACGGTATTACCTACATCACTTCCTTCAGCCAACTTCATGTTATGTCAGTAACAAGGGACAGGAGTTCATACCTTCTGTTCCCCCAATCAGAGGCTTGATCAGTTACTAAGTGTTAAGTACCTGCTACTTTTGCCAACACAAAGGGATCTTCAAATGCAAAATTGTATTACTATTACAACTATTAATATTGAAATATAGTTATCCAAATATTTTTTTAAAGAGTTAGTGGATAAGGGGCGGCCAGGTGGCTCAGCGAGTAAGAGCACCAGCTCCAGTGTCAGGATGACCTGGGGATCAAATCTGGGCTCAGATACTTAGCACCACACCCAGAAATAACTGGCTGTGTAACCTTGAGTGAGTTACTTAACCCCGATTGCTTAAAAAAAAAGAGAGTTAATGGATAAAGAACCTCTTTTAGAGAATTTTTTTTAGGTACAAATGGAAAGATTAACCTTGGCCAGGAAAAGGGCTTCCTTTCTTTATTAGAGGATGGGACAAAGGAATTAATGGGAGACAAGTTGGAGGAGTTTTTAGTAGTAGATTCAAAGATGAAAGCTCATAGTGTGTGGCTTTTATTTTCTCCATAGTGTAACCAGTCACAGACTTGAATCTCATCCTGAAGAGGAGGCAGTGGGATGTTCTTGATGAGAAAACAGCTGATTGACCTCTGTGGAATGATAAGTGCCTCCACTGGAGCCGTGTTGAGGGATCATTCTAAGAAAGAGGGACTAGTATAGGAGTCTTGAGAGAAGAACTGAAATAAATATTTTGGGCAGTGTGATATATAGTTAGTCAGGGGAGAATAAAAACATTGCTAAATAACAGTGAGGGTCTAGATGAGGTTAGATAGCCAATGTTTGTAATGAATCTAGTCAACTCACTATGAACTTTTCTAGCAGGGATTCATCAGTATTTGAGTAAGAGTATAGAACATAGATAGGGTTGGGCTTTGGCAAGGCATTAATGGCAACAGGATAAGACAAATTCAAGTTAAGAGGATAGTAAGTAGTTGAACTGGTCAGCCCTATGATAAAGACTGGAGAGTTGAAATTGAGGCCAGAGGGGAGGAGTGATAGAATGGCAAAACAGGAAAGGGTGAAGGTACTGAAGGTTGCAGTGAGTTAGAAGGAGAGAATAATAAGAATAGAACTAGTATTTACATAGTGCTTTAATGTTGGTGAAGAGAAATGGAAGAATAGGAGATTGTGGTCAGAGAGAACTTCAGAGTCCAAAAGCATTGAGACAAAATAATTATTAAGATATAACCATCCATGTGAGGTAGAGGGAAACTATAGAAACTATAGAAAGTCGACAAACTGGGAGACCAGGGTATTTGAGAGGCTTTCTGCATGAATATTGAAGTTGCCAAGCATGAGAGTAGGGGTTGAATTGGAAAGAAAGACTGAGAGGTTTTTTTAACTCCTTTAGAAAGGAGAGAGTGTCCTGGAGACCAGAAAATGATTGCAACAAAAATATTAATCTTTTGGTACAGATGGATGGTATAATCCTTAAAGGAGGTAAGGGGGATGAGTCTAGAAGTGACATTGATGACAAAAGAGTATTTCTTTTCTGTTTCTGGCTTCCAAAGGAGAGAATTCTATGGTGGACAGGACTAGAGAAGGAGAAGGACCTGAGCTGAATAAGAAAGAAGGAAATTGTGACGGTGATTTTGGAGGGCCTTGGACTTGTGATGAAGGCCAGAAATTAAATTTGAGGAGGAAAAGTTTGGGAAAATATGGGGAAAAGTCAAAGGAGAATATGTAGTCTACAACATTCTCAAGTGGCACCCAAACCAGATTAAAATTTGAGAAATACTTAACAAATAAAAATATAATTATTATAACCTTTAAAAAAAAGGAGGACTCAAATCTGAAGAAGGAAAAGGGATAAAGAAGAATAAAGGACCTGACAAAGTGAACTTATGAAGAATAAAGTAGTTTGGTAAGGTAGATAAAAACAAGTTGGTTAAAAAAAAAACTCACAAGAAATGAATAAGTGCAGGATGGGATGTAGCTCTGGGTGATAAGATGTTAAGGAGGTGATAAAGGGTGTGTAAAAGTATTATTGAGGTACTTAGGAGGACAGGTGTAAATACCTAGAAATAATTTAGAAAACAAAGATGAAAGGAAAACCAGTTTAATTTAGGTAGAAAGATGAAGGGCGCTAACTACCTGACCACATAACTGGTTTTCAGGGTCAATGGAGTATTCTTAACAAAACCCCTGAAAATAGTTTTTTAATGTGGAGGGTTAGGGGGAGGAAATTAGAGTGAGGATTTGAAATGGCCACCAAGAGACCTGAAGAATTTTACACAGGGGAGGAAGGAAAGAAGGAGCTTTATCATTGGAGCTTAAAAACAGATGACTCATCTTGAAGAGGAGAAAGTTGCTGATTGACCTCTGTGGAATGATAAAGTACCTCTACTCTCGCTGTTGGTTGAGGGATCATGCTGTAGGATTAGAAGAGAATAGTGGTGGTTGGTGATTCTCTGTTTGGTTATTGACCTGGTTACGACAGAGAGATCTGTTACCTTTGCAGGGCATTTATCCAAGAAGGAACATAGTACCTCCCAAGGCTTGTGAAAACACAAAACTGCTATCTACCTTGGAGATTCATTTGGGCTCACATGTTTCTGCCTGATGAAACCTATAAAGCACTGCCCAAAGATTATGAAGACTTAGAAACGAACCTGAACACTGGGGGGGCACAGGTGGTGTTCCATCGTTGTTATCAGTGGAAGGCAGAGGATACAGAAGACAACAGCTGATTTGGGAAGTGAATCGCTAGGTAGTGAATAGGATTTCTGCACCATGGCTTGAAATGGTGGCATGATAGAAACCTTCACCAGGGATGATTCGGACTTAACAAAAGTTGGAAAATGTGTTTGCATGTGTGTGCACATGTGTATGCACACACATACACACACCTATATGCATATGCACACATAATTATATATTTGCTTGATGTCTTGCAAGTGTTTTCAAAAAGACTTTAAAGAGGAAAGAGGGAGAAAATTGCTTATTTATCTATGCAAAACTAGGCAGCATAAGGAATAACTACAATTTAGGAAGAAGCATAGCAGTTAAGATGCTCAGAAATTTGCAAGAAACAAAATCTTAAGAAGTGAAGCAGTAGGAAAAATTGACCTTTCTCTGTTTGCCAAAAACAGAATTATGAAGATTAGTGATAATTTTGTCCAGCAGAGGGAAATTCTGTTTTCTAATCTAAGTCTCATTAATGTGGAGGAACTATTTGCTAGGAAGTGTTTATTCTTCCCTACAGTTTTTTTGAGAAGGAAAGGAAAGCCAAACATGATCTGACCTTAATCCTAGATTTTGGGAGGATAGATGTATAAGAGTTCAGAAGAAGGATAGATAGGATTCCATTGACCAAAATTCTGGGGAATTTAGTCTGGGAGGCATGGGAGGGATGGATTCCTGAACATCTTCAGGAATGAAATTTTGAAGAATCCTTAAAGAAAATGGGAGACAGAAGTGAGCAGTATGTATACACAGAAAACTACCTAACCAACTTAGATCTTAAAGAGATACAGAAAGAAGAAAGACAATAGGTTGAATACAAAATTTTAACAGCCTTGTAAGAATAGTGTTTTGAGTGCCAAAGCTCTAAATGAGCAGAAGCTATCAAGGAAAGCTAAGGACAACAACATATCTGTTGTTTGCTTTTTTGTTTTGATTTTAGCAATATTGAGGAAGAGTGGAGGATTAAAGGATTCAGACCACTGCTTACTGGAAAAAAAGGATAACTGACAAGAGGGAAGGTAGAAGTATTTAGTTTTTCAGTTTACTTTGCCAAGGAGAGTGACTTTGAAATGGAAAGGATAAAACAAAAACTATAGTACTTGGGAATGGATGCTGATTTAAGTAAAAAGAGATAAAGAGTATCTAGCTGTACTTGATGAATTTAGTCCCTTCCCCTAGATGAACTACACCTTCAGTTACTGAAAAAAACTGATGAATTTCTTTTTTTTTTGCCTTTTGGGGCAGTTGGGGGTAAGTAACTTGCCCAAGGTCACACAGCTAGTTTTTTTGTGTGGGTGTTAAGTGTCTGAGGCCAGAACTGAACTCGGGTCCCCCTGACTCCAGGGCCGGCGCTTTACGCACTGCGCCACCTAGCCGCCCCAAAACTGATGGATTTTATTACTGAGCCACTGTTAATGATACTTGAAAGCATGTAGAAAAAGGACATTTAATGTTGACCTGGGAAGAACACATTTTCTAGGAAGGGAATAGAATGCATACTATAAAGTAGTGAGCTTGACTTTGATTCTAGGGAAATTATAGAATATATATATATATATATATATACATATATACATGCATACACACATATATATATGTACATGAATGATGAACTTGATAAACACCAGATCAAATGAGCATTTCTATATACACTGGAGAACAGAAGGAGGGGATTATACTTGAAACAGAATCTCTGCTGAGGACTGAATCTTTGTTAAGGAGAGTTTGCTTTTAAAGTGTATATGTATGTAGTAACTTCCCTTCATTATTCTCATCATCTCACTAATCTTGAACATCTCTCTATCTACTTGCTGCTTTCCTGCTGCCTATAAACACACCTATGTCTCCCCCACTAAAAACCCCTTGCTTTATCCAATCATCCCCAATAGCTGCTGTCCTACCCTCCTTGAGAGAGCCATCTGCATTTGATGTCCCCACTGCATGTCCTCTCCCTCTCTTAACCGTCTGCAGTGTTTCCGCCTTCAGCACTCACTCGGAAGTCCTCAGTGACCTCCTCGCTGTCAGGTCTGTTGTCCTGTTCTCAGGCCTCTTCCTTCTTGGCTGCTCCGCACTCTGACACTTTGAGTTACCTGATTTTCTTTGATGTTCCCTTGTCTCCGGGTCACATTCATGACCCTCTTTCTCTTGTTTTCCTTCCATTTTCTCTGAACTTTCCTTCCTCTCCTCTGCTGAGGCTCTGTCTTAGCGGAGGCTCCCTGGGTGCTGTTTTACGTGGCGACATCCCATGGATTCAAGTGTCGTCCTCATGCAGATGATTCTCAGATCTATCTAACCACAGCCCTGTCTTCTCTACTAATTTCCCGAGTTGTATCTCCACCTGCTTTTTGGGCATCCCAAATGGGAAGTCCTATAAGCATTTTCAACTTTACATGTCCAAAACTGAACTCATTATTTTCTTCTCAAACCCTTCCCCCTTTCTCATTTTTCTGTTACTGTAGAGGACATCGCCATTCTTCAGGGTCACAATGTCGGTTTCATCCTCAGCTCCTCACTCTCACGTCCATATCCGGTCTGTTGCTTATTCCTGTCAATTCTACCTTAGTAGACATTCTAGTCTGTCTTCCACTAACCTGTTAAAGTGATCTTTCTCAAATTCAAGCCTGCCCATGTTATCCCTCTATTCAGTCAACTCCAGTACCTCCCAGTTTCCTCCAGGATCAAATATAAAATCCTCTGTTTGACTTTTAAAGTCCTTCATAACCTGGCCACTTCCTGCTTTTTAAATATTTTTTCCATGTACTCTGTCATGTACTTTTACTTTTTACATGTACTTTTTCCATGCACTCTGCCATCCTGCGACCCTGGCATCCTTGCTGTTCCTTGAACAAAACACCCTCTCCTGATTGTAGGCACTTTCATTTGATCTTCCCCGTGCCTGGAACCTTCTTTCTTCTCATTTCTGCCTCGTGTCTTCAAGTTTCAGTTAAAATCTCACTTTTTTCAAGAAGTCTTTTATAGATTCATTTGATGCTAGTGCCTTTCCTCTTAGATAATCCCCACATTATCTTGTGTATGTGTATGCATATATACATATGCATGTGTGTATGTCTATCTGTCTGTTTTATCTTTTCGCACGGTTGCTTGCATGTTGTTCCCCTCATTAGAAGGTGAGCTCCTTCTGGACAGGGAATGTTTTTGCTTTTCCTTTCTTTCCCTAGCTTACAAAAGTGCCTGGCATGGTGGTAAATTTGTTGATGAATTGTGCAATAGGGATTGGGTTTATTTTGTTTGAACCCAAAAGGCAGAAGTAGGAGTAGTGGGTGCAAGTTGAAAAGAGACAATTTAAGGTTTGAAGTCAGGAAGAACTTCCTAACAACTAAAGTTGTTTGAAAATGGAACAGATTCTCTTAGAAAGTAGTGAGTTTCTCTTTATTGGAGATCTTCAGGCAAAGGCTAGCTGACTACCTGTCAATTGTATTAAGGTAGGCTTCCTTTTGGAAATAGGGACTGGACTAGATTGTTACTGAAGTTCATTACACCTAGAAAACCGTGATTCTTCTACATACTGTGTTGGAAATAATGAGACAAGTAGCACAGTACTCAAGAGATTGGCCATATGTAGTATTCTGTTGATTATGGAAACCTGGTTCTCTCTGGAATCTGTAAAGTATATGAAATGAGAGATCCAGCTCTAGTGTATGAGGTTCTGTGTGATCCTGGGAATATACTATAAAGAGAAGTGTTTGCTAAACAGAAAGGCCTTCCACAAAATTGATTATCAAAGCTTTAAAAAAAAGAAGAAAAGAAAGCATTATCATTCCTTTTTCCTTCTCATTGAACAACAACAACAAAAAAAAACCCAAAAAGAAATTGGGAGAATAGGAGAAACCAACCCATGTTGATAGCTTTTTTTCTTTCAAGGTTTAGATCTCTGTCTCCTTATATTGAAAGGAAAAATATTTGAACTACCTAAACCAGTTGGGAAACATTTTTGTTCTGGCATCATATCTACCCATATCAAAAAAGGAGAACACGTTGCTGGTAGCTGATGAGATGTGGATTAGATATGGCATTAAATGTCAGTTTTCTATCTTAGTCTGGCCTTCCTTATCAAGAACAAGTAACAAAGTTCATATGTTTAGACTCCCCCCAACAACTGCTCTCTCTACAACGCCATTTGTATTTCTAAGAATAACTTGGCACTTTCAGACTGGAAATTCTAGCTCAGTTTTAGTAGTTATGACAACTGCACCTACTGAGCCATGTCCCTGTGCTGTAGGAAACTGCCTTGGCTTCTCAGGGGCTGATGAACTGGTTTGAAGGAATCAATGCTAGTTCTTGTTCCTTTTCTCTAATCAGCAACTTTATGTGTTATCCAGTTACCAGAAGCTTCTGTAACAAATTTATCCTTCACAAAACTTGTGTTGTTTATCTAGTTTCTAAAACCCCGGGAGTTTTTTAAATGATGTGATTTAATTGCTCCCTTAGAAGGTGTGATGGAGTGCTAGTTTTCTTTTCTCTTCTCTTTGATAACACACTAGGAAGTGATTTACCCACAGTGATGTGTCTTTGAGGGCATGTTATATATTGCATTGGCTTAAGATAACTGAGCTCTTGTCCCTGTTATAGGTAGGAAGCATGGAGCAGTTTGAGAATGTGTGTGAGTCTGGGGCCAAGTTAATGGAATCATAGTTTTGCTAGGGACATTATTATCTATTACTGTAAGTCTGCCTTTGCCTTTTTTTTTAAAAGGTTCTTTTTGTGGGGGAAGGAGGGAGGGCAAAATAGACTAACTTAAAACCATAAATTTTTTTTAGCAGGACCTGTACATACCTGGCGCATAATTATAACTCACATTTATTTTGTATTTCATTATTTATTACAAAGCACTTTTCTTGTTTACTTGCTCCTCTAATAATGTTTCGAAGTACATCTTACAAGTAGTATCCCCATCTATAAGACTGAAAGACATTAGATGAATTGCTTAGGTTCAGAGTAAATAGCAGAGCAAGGGCCAAAAATGAAGTCATCTCATTTGAAATCTGACATTCTTTCTATTGTGTATGTTAACTAAAGAGAAAAGAAGAAAATGTCAAAAGTCATCTATTAGACTGAAAAAGATGACAAAACAAGAAAATGACAAATGTTGGAGTGGCTGTGGGAAAATGGGTGCACTATGGACATCCATTCTTGGTGAGACTGTGAGACTGTGGTCCAGCCCTACTGGAAAGCAGTTGGGAGCTATTCAAGAAAGTTAACAACTCTTTGTATACTTTATATCATTTCTAGGCTTAGAGTCCTGAAGAAATTAGGAGGAAAAGTATCTATATGTGTATGTATATATCTATGTGTGTGTGTATACATATATATATATATATATATATATATAGAGCAACTCTTTTTGAGCTAGCTAAAAATTGGAAACTAAGAGGAAGTCCTTCTATTGGGGAATGTTTAAACAAATACATACAGAAATAAGTGCTCTGTAATATTATTACTTCATAAGTAATTATTAAGTGGACAATTTCAGACAAAACTAAGATGACGAACTGATACAAAGCAAATTGAGAAGCTATAGGAGACCAGTTTGTACAATAACATTATAGAGGAAAACCCGTTTGAAGGACTTCAGAATCCTGATGAATACAATGTTAAATAAACCATGAGTCCAGGAGAATGAAGATGAAACACACCATTCACTTTCTAGCAGAGAGATGATGAACTTAAATTGCAGAAAGAAAAATACAGTTTTGGATATGACTGATGTGGGAATTTGTTTTGCAGCATATATATTTAAGGGCTTCATTTTTTCTTTTTTTAAAAAAAATTTGCTCATTGGAGAGGTAATACGCAGGACAGATTAATTAAAATGTTACTTGACAATAAAAAATAATAAACTACTCATTTTAAAATTGAAAAGAATTTTAGTGACATATTCATTTATTACATTATATGCAAGGGACCCTGAGAGCAAGATAGGAGGCTATGTATTGTGGGCAAGTCAAACTACCACCACTTCCTTGTCTGCCATCTCCCCCCAAACCCTGATCAACAAAACCCAGGATCCAGAACCCAAGAGAATAGCAGGCTCCTCCAGAACACCAGACCTTCTCCCAGTCTTAACCTTGCAGCAAGATTTTTTAAAAGTAAATAGTATTTTGTTTTTTCTAATTACATGTAAAGATTGTTCTCAACTTTTTAAAATAGGATTTTGAGTTCCAAATTTTTTCCCCTTCTTCCCATTCCCATTCCCCAGGATGGCAAGCAACCTCATATAGAATATATGTGCAGTCATGTTAAATATATTTCCACATTAGTCATGTTGTGAAAGAAGAAACAGAACAAAAGGGATAAGTCACAAAAAACCCAAAAAAAAGTGAAAATAGTATGCTTTGATCTACATTCAGACTCCATAGTTCTTTCTCTAGATGTGGACAACATTTTCTGTGATGAGTTTTTTGGAATTATCTTGAATCAAAATGTGAAAAATTATAGGTGATTTGATTCCAAGTAATTATTTTTCTTCTCCTTGGAAATGAGAACGTCTCATGTTAAAAAGGAAAAGCTTCTCACTTGGCTCACCTAAGTGTAAAGGTTTTTTGTTTTTGTTTTTTTATATCAGTCTTAATGCTCTTTTTTATACTTTCTGCTTTATCAGTATGTTTTTTGTTTTTATATTACATGTGCAGATTATTCTTCCTTTGTGAGAAGTCTCTTGTAATAAGTAAAACTAATATTACAAGGACTTAAACTAAAATTCATGCAACTTTTTACATTTTGTAGCAACCTCATCTCTTTTTGGGTAAATTTTTATTTATTTTAAAGTTATGCTTCTCTTGCTTCTTGTATCTGAATGTCAAATTTTCTATTCAACTCTGGTTTTTTCAGCAAGAATGCTTGAAAGTCCTCTATTCCACTGAATGACCATATTTTCCCCTGAAACATGATACTCAGTTTTGTTGGGTAGGTGATTCTTGGTTTTAATCCCAGCTCCTTTGACCTCCGGAATATCATATTCCAAGCTATTCGATCCCTCAATGTAGAAGCTGCCAGATCCTGGGTTATCCTGATTGTGTTTCCACAATATTCAAATTGTTTCTTCCTGTCTGCTTGTAATATTCTCTCCTTGATGTGGGGATTTCGGAACCTGGCTATAATATTCCTAGGAGTTTTCTTTTTGGGATCTTTTTCAAGAGGTGATTGGTGGATTCTTTCAACCTCTATTTTGCTCTCTGGTTCTAAAACATCAGGACAATTTTCTTTGAGAACTTCCTGGAGCATGATTTCTAGGTTCTTTTTTTTTGATCATGGCTTTCAGGTAGTCCAATAATTCTAAAATGATCTCTCCTGGATCTATTTTCCAGGTCAGTGGATTTTCCCAATGATCCATTTCACATTGCCTTCTATTTTTTCATTTGTTTGGATCTGTTTAATAGTATTTTGATTTCTCATAAAGTCACTAGCTTCCATTTGCTCCAATCTAATTCTGAAGGATTGATTCTCTTCAGGGAGCTTTTCAGATTCTTTTTCCATCTGGCAGATTCATCTTTTTAAGGCATTCTTCTCCTCATTGGCTTTTTGAGCCTCTTTTGCCATTTGAGTTAGTCTGTTTTTTAAGTTGTTATTTTCTTTAGTCAGGTTGTTGACTCTTATTTCATAATTTTCTTGCATCATTCTCATTTCTCTTCCCAGTTTTTCCTCCACTTCTCTTATTTGGTTTCCAAAATCCTTCTTAAGCTCCTCTATGGCCTGTAACCAGCTCATATTTTTCTTGGAAGCTTTTGGTGTAGGAGTTCTGACTTTGCTGTCTTCCTCTTGTTCCATGTTTTGATCCTTTTTGTCTCCAAAATAAGAGGGCAAAGTTGGATTGCTGTGCTTGCTTTCCTTCCTTTGCTTGCTCATGCTGCCACTCAATTACTTGACTTTTGAGCTTTTTGCCACAGTAGAACTCTGCTACCAGAGAGGGGAGCTTTGTCCCAAATTTCTGGGGTTTTCTCAGCTGCCAGAGCTATTAGTTGGGTGCCCTCTCTGAAGCCTCCACTGGCTCTGGTACTTGAGCATTTACCACAGGACCTCCACCCTAGACAGTGATCCAGATCCAAGTAGGTTAAAGCAAGAGGAATTACCCCTCAAACTGTTTGCTTGGTCCCCCTACAATCTGCAGGCCAGGAGCTCTGAAGCATCCATGAGGTAGCAGCTGCACGGCTGCGACACCAAGCCACTTCTCCCTCCAGGGGGCAAAGGCTGGACTGCAATCCCTCCCGGTTCCCAAAGTCCACACTGCACTGACCTCTCACTTTGTGCTTAGCATCTATGGGTTGATAATTCTAGAAACCGCCACAGCTGCTGGTGATCTGATGTCACTCCAGCTTATAAGTTTAATACTGACAGTGGTGTGTTGTCTCTGATTCTTTTCAGCATAATGTAGGTTCCTTGTTAATCTCTTTTTAAAATTTTTGAATGTTTTTTTTGGATAAGATGCTTATAACTCCTTTTTTTGGATTCACTTAATCCATAGTAAAAAAAAAATTATTACCTCAGTTTAATTCTGTGTAGGTTTTTGTTTCTTAAATATGTTTTATTGTAAGCAACAGATTGTAGGGTTTTATTTTCTTATCCAGTCTCTTACTCTTTTTTGTTTAATTGGATTGTTTAAGCCATTCATAATTAAACTTATGAGAGATAGCTTTATATTTTCCTTCATTTGTCTTGAATATTTATTTCAAGTTATGATTTCTTTTCTTGTCTTCTACTATAAACAAAGTATGACTATGTCTCTTTAGTTTCTTTAGTGTAAGCTTTCTTAAGGTAAACTTATTCCTACCGACTGTCTTCTCACCTCTGTTCCTTTCCTCCTCCCATTTGTTACCGTCTTTCCTTTGGAATTTTACTGATTATTTTTCTTTCTTGCTTTTATCTGGTTATTTAATTCTTTCCTCTTTTTCTATCTCAGTGAAGTAGGTTACACTTTCCTCTCTTTCTCTTCAGTAAGTCCCATTCATTAGTTTTCAGAATTTCATTTTTGCACCCCTTTCCAGAAAGTATCTCTCTTCCTCAGTCTTCACTATCCATTCCTCCTTTCTCCTTACTCTAGACCCTCATTCTATGATTCGTTTCCCATATGTAGTCCATCTCTATTTTCTGCATTTCACATGGAATCAAAACTTCCAAGGTGTCAATTCTGGCCTCTCCCCCCCCCCCCCAAGCTGTTTTTGCCACTTCCTCATAGAGCTTCTGCTATGGCTTCCTGTTTTCCATCGTACCTCACTGTCCCTGAAGCACCAATTCCAGCAGGTGATAAAAAGGGCATTGCCCCATGGCAAGACCCTCCTCCCCACTTCCCAGTTATGCAGCCTATCACAGACCTATACTCTCCCCCTGGTCACCTTCCTTCTCTGTTTGCCTCAAAATATCCTTGAGGCCACACCCTCTCATTCCACTAGGTGCCAGTTACTTTCAAGAATACCAGTTCCTTCCCCTTTTACCCCCCCCCCCAGGCAAGACAGCTGGTCTTTTCAATCCCCAAATCCCCACAGACCACACCTAACACAAAGTCCCCATGTCCCTTCACAGAATATTTATCAGTGGAACTGCTCTCCCACTAACAAAACCAGTCCTTTCTTTCCCCCTTTTCAGTGCTTCCCCAGCCTCTTCAACCCCAGCCCTAGAGGCTCTTTTCTTCTGGAGAGATCACAGAAGCCACCCTACTGTCATGACTAGTCCTTGACTTGACCAGGGCACATCACATACTCCTTTTTATCCTTCTCCCTTTCCCTTTTGTTATTTAGTGCCACAAAAACAAACAACGTTGATTCAGCTGTAAGGCAGAGAGCACTGTGAGATTCTGTCCATACTGTCCCAGGCCTTCTGCTTTCCCCTATCTCTTTGTGTCCATTTAGAAAATAATCTCTTACTCGTCTCTCTTTTGTCATTTTGTTGCTCTAGCTGTTTTTGGCTGCTGGAATGACTTATCTCTCCTGTGCTTCTGTTTTGTCTGGGGGTGTTTGAGAAGCAAATTATCTCTTCAGGTCTGGTTTTCTTTATGAGAATGTTTTGAACGCATTTTTATTATTGAATGTTATCTTTTTTCATTTATGGTTGTTCATTTTTTCAGAGTGGGTCACCCTGGAATACATTCTGACTTTTTTTTTTTACTCTTCAGAACACATTCTGTTCTCTCCGGCATTTTCTGGTGGTGAAGAATAGTCATGTGTTATTTGAATTTCCTTTCATTTGAATTTGAAAATATTTTTCCTCCTAATAGTTTGCAGAAATTATTTTTCTCAATGGAATTGTTAAATTTATGTATCTTAGGGTTTGCATCCTTTTTTATTTCCTGGAGGCTATCTATTGATTCTTTCAAATGGCACTTTTTTTTTTTGTTCAGGAAAGTTTTCTTGTTTTTTTTATTTCTTTTTAAAAAAATATTTTTATTTTTTCCAATTACATGTAATAATAATCTGTTACATTTGTTTCTTAAATTTTTGAGTTCCAAATTCTCTCTACCCCATATTTCCCTTCTTGAGAAGGCAAGCAATTTGATATAGGTTATATACATGGTCAGTCATACAAAACATATTTCCATCATGTTGTAAAGAAAACCCAGATCAAAAAACCCCAAGAAAAATAAAATTTAAAAATTATGCTAAGATCTGCATTCAAACTCCATCAGCTCTTTCACTGGAGATGGAATGCATTTTTCATTATAAATCCTTCAGAATTGCCTTGGATCTTTGTATGCTGAGAATAGCTAAGTCATTCACAGTTGATCATTGTGCGATGTTGCTTTTACTGTGTACACTGTTCTGGGTCTGCTTATATAATTTTGTATCAGTTCAAGTAAGTCTCCAGGGTTTTCTGAATGCATCCTGTTCATCATTTCTTATGGTACAGTAGTATTCCATCACAATCATATACCACAACTTGTTCAGCCATTCCCCAATTGATGGGCATCCCTTTGATTTTCAATTCTTAGCCACCACAAAAAAGAGCTGCTATAAATGTTTTTGTAAATACAAGTTTTTTTAAGTCTCTTTGGGATACGGACCTAGTATGAAATTGCAAGGTCAGAGAGTATGCATGGTTTTATAGCCCTTTGGGCATAGTTCCAAATTGTTCTTCAAAATGGTTGGATCAGTTTGCAACTCCACCAACAGTGCTTTAGGTTCCCAGTTTTCCCACATCCCCACCAACATTTGTAATTTTCCTTTTCTGCCATATTAGCCAATATGATTGGTGTTAGGTGGTACCTTAGAGCTATTTTAATTTTCATTTCTCTAATCAGTTGTGATTTTGTAGCAGCAAGCACCCCAAGCGTCCTCAGGGTGGCTGCCCATACAGGTTCTTGGATCTGCTTTGTTAAAGGAAAGCAACTCAAAATGGGTTAACAAGCTTACTTTAATCAGTCAAACATATATCATTTACCTCGTTCAGGGGGAAAAGGTCAGCACCCCGAACTTCAAAGTATACAGGCAGAAGTATCAAGACAGAAACAGATCAAGTAGACAGCTCTCCAAACTGTCCAACCATTACATCCATACCAAATCAACATCTGGGTTTTTCAAAGCCGGGGGGCTCTGGACAACGGCTTCCCAGAATCCATATCAAATCACAGAACACTTCTCAAAGTGAGCCCCAAAACAAAGCTACATATCAGGGCTCATATAGCCTTCTCCTGGCTCAGAGAATGTAACAACCTTATTGACTCACTGGCCAATCAAGAAGTATCTACTGAAAAACAAGCCTCCCACCCCAGGCTCCAGGTGCACTTTAGCCTAGGGGCAGGGAAGATCTTCAAATTTACATTCCCATTACAAATTTGGAGCCATTTTTTCTTCAGTGTTACTTTATTTTTAAATTTTAATTTTTTGTTGAAGGCCACCATTTGACAGGCAGACAAATGCATATATACTATGTAACTGTGCATTCATACTGTGCATTCTTCTATTTATTCATTCTTTTTCTGGAGGTAGATAGCATCTTCCTTCATATAGGTACTTGGTAGTTGATTTGAATATTTATAATACTCTGAATAGCTTAGTTATTCACATATGTCCTTTGAATAATGTTGCTGTTACTGCATACAATATTCTCTTGTTTCTGCTGATTTCACTCTTCATTATTTCATGCAAGTCTTTGCATGTTTTTCCAAAATCCAGATACCATTACTTTGTTATCCTTCCCCAAATGATGAGTATCCCCTCAGTTTCCAGTTCTTTGCCATCACAAAGAGAGCTGCTATAAATATTTTAGAACATATAAGTTATTTTCCTTTTTCCCTGATCACCTTGGGAAGGAGAACTAATTGTGATATTTTTGGGTTAGTTTTATAACTCTTTGGGCTTAATTCCAGATTGTTCTCCAGAATGATTGGATCAGATTGCAGTTCCGCTAACAATATATTAGTGTCCCAATTTTTCTATATCCCCTTCAACATTTGTCATTTTCCTCTTTTATCAATTTAATTGATCTGGTAGGAGTGAGATGATATCTCAAGGTTATTTGAATTTGTGTTTTTCTAATTAATAAGGACTAGAGCGTTTTTTCATATGACTATAGCGTTTATTTATTGAAAAACTGCCTATTCGTATCCTTTGGCCATTTATTAACTGGGTAATGACTCATATTCTTGTAAATTTGACATTTTTCTTTATTTTCTAGTATTTTCATAGATACTTGAACTCATTTACCAGATTTGGAGGTCATATTTCCTTTTGCTGTTAATCCCTGTTGGTTTCTTATATTCAAGATCATTTAGTTTTCTTCCTCCTGAGAATTTCAGGAATTTCAATCTTTTTTCCCTTTATTTTTCCAGTTGTTCACTTTCTGACTCTCTTTTCTCTGATGGTCATTTTCTTGGGGACTGAACTTCAAAATGTCTTGACTTCCTCCCACATTGAGTATGGTTTACCAATACCAGTCTAAGTTTCTGTTTGCAGTGATTTTTGGGGGGATAGAACTTGCCATAAATGGAAGCTGGGTTCTTTCCTTCAGGCTTAGCCGAGAGCCACACAGCTCCCCACCAGCCCCCCACCCCATACATACATGGTGTTCTGTCTCAATTCTTCTCTTTCTCAGTTCTCTGGCCTGACGGTATACATGGATGCTGTTGCATCCTGGGCAGATATCGGTCATTTGGAATTTGGATCTCCCAGCTTTCTTTGAAACTGTTTCTTTATTATTTCTTCCAGGTAGGAAGGTGGGGGGTTGGGGTATTTAGTTAAAATCTTTTTCAAGCCAGTACACATGTGTTGCCCCTTTTCCTCTATTTCTCTGCTCTTCTACAGAGATATTTTATAGCACAGAACATTGCTGAAGCTTTTACTGTCAAGGTCTCAGCAAACTTCTGCCAAACATTGGGTCTTCATGATACTAGAAGAAGGGAGGGGGTAGGGATCAGAGTGTAAGGTTACATTTTCTTTCAGAACTGTGGGTAGAGTAGCTAGTGCTGCCTTGCCACCCCAGGCATGGTAGGTAGTGGGGGAGGAGCAGGGTGATGAATATGAGTTAGGCATTACTTTGTTCTTAAAGTTTTTATCTTCTATTGGGTACCTAGTGTACTAGACTATGGAGATAGCTGAAGTTGCTTTCTCTTTGACACATATTGCCTGTTTTCGAGAGGTTTGAGGAGTCACGGGGATTAGGGGAAATGTCTAATCCTCCATCTTGTGTTACATCATGTTGATGCTCCTTTAAGTATGTCAGTTATTTTTAATATAGGCCAGTGTAGATAAGTTGTGATGTGCAGTGTAAATCCTTTAGGCCATAGGTTATTTCATTTTTGTCTTTGTTTCCCTAATGTCTGCATGGTATGTGGAACATATTAAGCATGTAATAAATATATAGCGATTAGTTAATTGATTGGAGGAATACCCACATTGATAACATCACATATCCAGTAGTCTTATTGTTTTTAGAAGCCCAAGAATCTGTCATTCTTTTGCTTGTGAAAACTAAAATAATCACTACTTTTTGACTTTTTAGGCTTCTCAAACTTTTATTGACCCCTAGTGGTGGCAACATTTTCCTAATTCATGGATAAGTATTCCTGTTTATTTGCATAAGAATATCACAAGCCTTTGTAAGATTTAATCTCTCTCCTCATCAAGTTTTCTAGCTTTAGTAATCTTCCTTGGGTTCTCTTTAAAGAAGGTAACTCTTGATTAAAAAGCTCCTAGAGAGTTGGATAGAGTGAGTTAAAAGAGTGCTAGACTTGGTGTAGGAAAAGACCTGGGTTAAAATTCTGCCTCTCACAGCTTATTAACTATATTACTGTGAATGGGCAAATCATATAATCTCTCTGAGCCCCATTGTCCATATCTGTAAAATGAAACTAATAATAATACCTATAGTTCTTACCTCAAAGAGTTGTTATAAAGAACAAGTGAGATAATGTGTAAAAAGGACTTTGTAAAATAAATGCTTAATTAATTGAACCTTAAAAGCACATTATATTTGACATTGGTTATTACTCAGTCACTACTACAATATTAATTTGTGCTGATTTGTAAGGTTTCTTTAGACTGGAGGAGGTAGATTAGAAAGTATCTTTAGGGGTGGCCAGGTGGCTCAGCGAGTAAGAGCACCGGCTCCAGTGTCGGGATGACCTGGGGATTGAATCTGGGCTCAGATACTTAGCAGACACCCAGAAATAACTAGCTATATAACCTTGAGCAAGTTATTTAACCCCAATTGCTTTAAAAAAAAGTATCTTTAAAGTAAATGAATATCAGACTGAGGCTTCAGCCACTTTTTTTAAATTAAATTTTATTTTTTTAGTTGATGAAAATCCACCTTCCCTCCTGCTCAATTCTCATTCCACCTCCTCGATTCTTTTACCTATTGAGAAAGAAAAATAAAGCCCCCATTACAAAAATGTATAGTCAAGCCAAACATTGTCCTCCATTGGCCATCTCCACATATATACACATATGTGCATGTATACACATACGTACCCACATCTGTCTGTTTCACTCTGAGTCCATCACATTTCTGACAGGAAGTGGGTAGCAGGTTTCATGAGCCTCTCTGGAATTATGGTTGGTTAATTACATCCATTAGAATTCTTAGATCTTACAGAATTGATTGTCTTACAAAACTGGTTCTGTTCCCTTCACTCTTCCTCATTCCATACAAGTCTTCCCAGCTTTCTCTGAAACCATCCCCCTCATTATTTCTTGCAGCATAACAATCTGCCATCATCAGCACAACTCGTTCAGTTCCGCCCCACTTGAGGCACATCTCATACCTGTAAAAGGTAATGGGGGGCATTAAGAAGAGTCCTAGATTTGAGGTTAGGGAGCTTCAAAAAATTATTTTTATTTATTTGTTAAATATTTCTAAATTACATGCAAAAAATTAAGATAATTTTTTTGCTTCTTTTTTTGGAGGGGGGAAGGCAGGGCAACTGGGGTTAAGTGACTTGCCTAACTTGCCCATGGTTAGTGTTAAGTGTCTGAGGTCATATTTGAACTCAGGTCCTCCTGAGTCCAGGGCTGGTGCTCTATTCACCCCTTAAGATCAATTTTTTTTTTAAATTTTGAGGTCCAAATTCATTGAGGTCCCTTCATTGAAAAGGCAAACAATTTGTTATCAGTTATACATAACTCCATAGTAACCACATTGTAAAAGAAAACACAGAATAAAACAATAAAGTGAAAAAAGTATACTTCACTCTTCAAAGTTCATCATTTTTCTCTCTTGAAGGTGGATAGTATCTTTCAAAATGGGTCCTTTGGAATTGCTTTCTGCCTCAGACATTTCCCAGAAAAGAAACCTCAGATAAGTCACCCTGCCCCCAGAATCTGTTTTCTTATCAGGAAAATGGGGACAGGACAACATTGGTAGGGCTAGAGGGATGGATTTGTGACATATGAGTCATCTTTCTACTACTGCATATTGAAATCTCTCTGTTCTGCCTCATCTTTGATAAGCATAAATTTATTTTTTCTGTGCCTTACTTCATATTAATAACCAGAGGGTATTTGAACAAAGTAGTCTCACATAATGAATGCATAATGAAGGGATGCTTCATCTTTCAAGGAATCTTAACATATTAATGAGAAGAAAATCTTTGAGGAGTTATTTTAATTTAATCCAATTTTCATAATCAACAAATAAGCATGGTGGATCTGTGCCCCTTTCAGGCAACTGTATGACTATAAAGATTGTTTGTCTTTCTTACTCTTTCACTGAGGAGGTCCTTGGTAACTGTGTAATTATTATTATAAAGAATTTGCAGAGATGGGTAAGTGGGAACACAGTCATAGAGGTTTGATTATTATCAAATTATTCTGTTACCTGTTAACAGTAAGGTCTAAGATTTTCCAAACATCCGGCCACTTTGTCCTTTCATAAATCTTAAGGGTTAATGCCTCAGTATTATCACCTCTAGCATAGATGTCTTTTGTGTATACTTTCAGTACATATTTGTTCCTCCCATACAGTTATACCTTCCACATCACAACTTTCTCCATCATGGTTTCAGTATATTGTTGGTCAGCCTAAGAAATTAAATGGGAATTTTGGGGAAGTTTCATGGAAGCTTCAGATAACACACAAAGGCCAGCAGACGACACAAAAAAGAGTTTAGAAACTCAGAAATGCACAAAATATTTGTATAGTGTATAGTATGGTATAATATCAATATGTTTTATCTTTTATTACTATAAATTTTTTTGTGTTTTGATTGCAAGGGGGGATGCTCCCTGCCTGCTACTGTAATCAGGCCAGGGCTGGGTAAGCAGCCAATTTTTAGGGCACCTTTTTTTAGTGCCTTCTTCATACCAGGAGATGAGCAGAGCAATCCTTAAAAGGCTTCTCAGACACCCAAGGGGCTGCCTAATCCCACTGCTGTTTCCAGTGAGAAGACAACCAACCCTGTGGCCTGGGCTGCTTGTGTGCAGGGTTGTGACCACATCTCCCAGTGTTTCTGCACCTGCTGCTTCATCACTCACCTGCTGTGACAGGACTTGGAGACAGGTAAAAAAAAAAATGATAAAATGGGTATGGATGATGTCTTTTGATTTATGCATAAATTGGATTTAAAAGAGTTGCATGAAGTCATCGGTCTCACCCTCTCTTTCAGAGTCATCACAGTCCACTGGAAGAACAGAGTCAAGATGACTGGTAATGGTTCAAGATGCAGTGGCATCTTCAATGGTTTTAAGTGCCCCACAGCTCCTGCTTCAGTCGCCTTCATGGCTGTTGGACAAGTTGTTCTCATCTGCCCATTCCACCCAGGGAAGTTTTCACATGCTTGGGGTAGACACCCCCTTAACTTACTAACAGATTTAAGAACCCTCAGTTACCCTCAACCTGGTTTAGCCCATCTGCCTAAATGGTTTGCTAGGGTGTGGCCACTGTGCATACTGCAGCTTCTTGGAGCCACAGGTGAGTTAGGTGGATCAGGTAGACACTAAAGGTGGAAGGCAGCCCTCATACCAGCGGTACTAGTCTTCACTGAACATGCCCTGTTTGTGCCTGACCTGTTCTAGAGCATTCTGAGCTCTTATTGGACTGATCAGCCACAGTTGGAGCCATTGTAACTTGACCTCTGACATAGTGATGTCATTTTGGTCCCATTCAGAAATGAAGGACAACAACGAACCGACCATAAATATGCCCAGATTTTACAGTAAGTTATTATAAACATCCCATAAAAGAAAAGGAGAAAATTCAGACTCCTCTGGTATATAGAGAGGGCCAAAAAAAATTTTACATGGATTTTCCAGATTATGGGGTCACCACTCCCCTAGCCCCTGTGATGTGAAAGGGATAACTATTTTCTTTTTATTTTTAAACTAAATTAATTTTTAAATTAAAAATCAACCTGTAGGGGTGGCTAGGTGGCTCAGTGAATAGAGCACTGGCCCTGGAGTCAGGAGGACCTGGGTTCAGATCTGGCCCCAGACACTTAACAAACATACAAAATAACCTAGCCATGTGACCTTGGGCAAGTCACTTAACCCCAATTGCCTTCCAAAAAGCAAAAAAATAAAAATAAATAAATAAAAATCTACCTCTGCTTCCTCCTATTTACCTCTCCTCCATTGAAGAAGAAAGAAAAAAACAAACAAATCCTGTAACAAATATAAATAAACAAGCAAAAAATTCACTCATTGGCTATGTCCAGAATCTGCACTGAGTCTGTCACCTTTCTATCAGGAGGTGAGTATCAGAATGCTGGCCTCTGGAATCACGGTTGTTGTTATTGCATAAATTTTTCTTCTGATTCTTCCCATTTCACTTTCAATGAGTTCTTACCAGCCTTCCCAGGTTTCTCTGAAACTATCCTTTAAAAAAATTTTTTAAGGAATGATAGTATCCCATTACATTCATGTGCCATGATTTATTTAGCCATTGCTCAGTTTAGAGACACCCCATTAGTTTCTAGTTTTTTACCACGTCAGAAAGAGTTACTATAAGTGTTTGTGTATATATAGGTCCTCTTTTTTTTTCTTTGCTCTTTTTTAAGGTATCAACCTAGTAGTGATATGGCTGGATCTATGGGAAGAAATGAGGCAGCTGGGCGGTACAGTCAATAGAGCACTGGACATGAAATCAGGAAAACTCATGTTTATGAGTTTGAATTTGAATTTGAATCTGGCCTTACTAGCTATGTGGTCCTGGGAAAGTCACTTCACCCTGTTGGTCTCAGTTTCCTCATCGTTAAAATGAGCTGGAGAAGGAAATACTCAAATATTTTTGCCAAGAAAACCTCAATTAGGGTCATGAAGAATAGGACATTACTGAACAACTGACAGGAAGGAGGCACACTTGATATAGCAGGTCTACCATTCTTCTCTAGCATGAGATCCCTGTTGCCCAAATGGCCATGGATACAAAATCAGCCCAGCTGTTTCCACAGCTTGCTAAAGGATAGGGACTATTGACCTGGGATATAGAATGACTCCTATCTCACAGTATTGTTTTAATCCAACAATGCTTCATCCATGAATTTATATTTCTACAAATGATACCAGCTTAGAAGAAGAAGGATAAGGTGAGGCACTAATGTAGAAATGGTATGGAAGGGAGGTCAAATTTGATATTTCAGAAGTTCTGTCCTCATGTGGGATACACACAAACAAAATAAAGAAGAAACAAATAAAAATATACCTACAAATCAGAAAAACATTGAGAATAGCCTAAAAGAGAAGAGAAACATTTCAAAAAATCAAAGCAAATTCAAATTAATGAGATAGGACAGGTAGATTGGAATAGGTAGTATCAAGGAGGAGGCATTTTAAAAACTGACTAGCATCAAAATGTAGTGGGAAACAGGCAAATAAATCTCAGGGACAAAATGCTGACTTAAAACAGGACAGGGATAAAAATAAATACAAAAGGTAAGGAAAGCACAAACCTAACAATTATAACTTTAAATAGGAATTGATTAAGCAGTCCAATAAAAATGAGTCACCAGATGTATAAGAAAATTAAATTCAACAATCTTCTGCATATGTATAATGAAAATGAGAGGCTAGAACAATTTACAATTCATAAGATCATTTAGAAACTAGTAATCATGCTATCATTCAAAGGAATGATATAAATTCACAGTATTGAGAAGTAAACAGGTAAATGTTGTTTCCAAAAAACAGACAATGAGGCGATATCAGTACTAAGTATATGTGTACCAAATGGCATACGTTTAAATTCATAAAAGTTATCTGAATTTCAAAAAAGACATAGTAACACAATAATTGTAGGATTTTTTTTTAACATGGGAAAGAAGCTTGTTTTTTTTTTCCTCAGTGGTTTTAGGAAATTCCTGTTCTAATGAACTAAATCATATGAAATAACATTATAATAGTCTTAAGTAGTCTTTGTTCACTTAAATACTCAAATTGATCAATGGGGTTGTTTCCTCAGATAATACAAATCTTAACCTGTCTGTGACTGCCCATCGTTTGTGACTCTTGCCTGCGTTCTCCCATAATTCCAGTAACTTTCCTCCCAGTGGTGCACAAGTCCTACTGGTCTTCTCTATGCTCTGTGCGTGTGCATATACAGGCTCACTTCTCACTTTTACTACGTGACTAGTCTGTCTTTTTCTTCATCATACATTTTTCTGATGATACCTTATATTTCATTCTTCATAATTCTTTATTTCTAGTGTGTTTCAACTTGTTCGTCCCACAAAAACCTCTGCATTGCCCTCTCAATGATACTTCTTTTTAGTTCTTTGGAGACTATACTGTTTCATTACTAGTATCTCTACAACAAGACTGGTAGAATGTAAGGAATAAAAATATGGACCTTTGTTTGAGGATAGAGGATAAATTAGGAGTCATTAAAAGAGTTTGCTTCTTTCATTTGTAACTTAATGTTCCTCTCTCAGAATTGGACAATTCTAACAAAAACGAAAAGGAAGCAACATAATTAAATAGAGAAGGTAGAACTGAAATGTCATATAGTGACTTCTGAATAGGAACATAAGACAGTATACCAATTTCTTAGTACCATATGGAAATTTTACAAAAATAGACCCTTTGTGATGGCACAGAAAAATAAAAGGGAAAAAAAGCAGAAATGCTAAACATCTTTTACAGGATACAGCACAAAATACTAATACAAGAAAAACAAACAAACAAAAAAAGGTAGACCTAAATAGAGACTTGCTGACATCTGAAAAAAATGATCAGATCAAAGAACAAATCATAAAAACTATAACCATGAAAGAGGATTTTAATAATGAAACATTTCTGGGGTGCAGCTTCCTCAGTCTTGAGAGGAAAAAATTTCCCTTAAACCAAATATACAAAATTAAAAAGAGAATTAGTTATGAGAATATGCAGCTTAAAAAAAATAGAAAATAAGCACCCAAAATCCTTGCAAGAGAAGAAACTTTGCAAATTAGAAGGAAAATAGATAAAATAAAAAATATATGGATATGATTAACGAAACTAAAAGCCAATTCTTCAAAAGATTAACAGAAATTTATAGATTATTTAGGAAGCCTAATTAAGTTGAATAGGGCAGAAAAAATTACACAAATTAAAATGAAACAAGATGAAATCACAACACAGAAGAAACAAAAATAATTATTTAGAACGAGCTATCATATGTATGCTAGAAAATTGAAAATTTTAAAGACATAGAGGATTACTTTAAAAGTAAGAATTACCCAAATTAACATAGTTGAAACAGAGATTTTAACACAGCCTCAGAGAGTGAAACTGAACTACCATGAAGGACCTACTGAAGGAAAAAAGCCTTGCTCCATATGGATTTACAGATGAATTTTATTAAATATTAATAATCTAGGAAGACTTGTATGAACTGATAAAAAGTGAAGTGAGCAGAACCAGGACAACAATTTACACAACAAAGATACTATATAGACAACTTTGAAAGACTTGGAAACTGATTAACACAATGGAACCAATCACAGTTCCAGAGGACTCGTGATACATTATACTTTCTACTTCCAGATAGAGAAAACATGAACTCAGAGGGCAGAATAAAAAAAAAATTGGGACAGGATAGGATAAGGGGAGAGTTCTGTGTAGCTAATGTACAGATGTTTTGTTTGACTCTACAAATTTGTAACTCATTTTGTTTGTCTTTGCTTTCTCAGTGAGTGGGGAAGGAGAAATGGGAGTCCGAATTTGGAACTGAAAAGACAATGAAATTTAATTTGAAAAAAATGCAATTAATATCTTGCTACACAAATTATTCTCAAAAACTGAGAAGGAAAATATTCTAACAACTAATTTTATAGTACACATATAATTTTAATATCGGGGAATAATAAAATAACAAAACTGTTAACATCAACGTCACTAATGAAAAATAAAAGTTTAAATAAAATTCTGGCCAAAAGATTGTAGTAGTACATGCCAAAGATATTTACTACTGTGACAAAGTGGAGGTTATGCCAAAATTTTAAAGCTGGTTCAGTACTAGAAAAATACTTATTAACAATTAATATTACAAATCATATTAAAAAGCAAAAATATACCAAACATATTTATATCAATAGATGTAGAAATATTCCTTTGACAAAGTATTTAACATTTATGGTAAAAATCCTGAAAATTATAGACAGTGGGGCCATTTTAATGTGATACACACATATAAATATATATAAACATATACACATATGTAGATATATACACATATGTAAATATATACATATATGTAAATATATATACTGTTAACCAAAAGTCATGACTCCATAAAATGTGGATAGTAATTTGATTCATTACCCTTCCATAATACCCAGTACTGGCATTCTTAATCAGAAAAATAAAAAAAAAAACTAGAAGTCTTTCCAGTAAATACAGGAGTAAATTAAATATACCTCCTTTTCCCACTATTATTTGGTATAGAAATGTTATCTATAGCATTAAGATAAATGAAGTAATCAAAGGCATACAGGAGTAAATTAAATATACCTCCTTTTCCCACTATTATTTGGTATAGAAATGTTATCTATAGCATTAAGATAAATGAAGTAATCAAAGGCATACATATTAGGAAAGAGAAGACAAAATTATCCCTATTTGCTAACAAAATGATGGTTTACTTAGAAAACAAGAAAAAAACTAAGGCAATTAATAACTTGAATAGAGTAACAGAATAGAAAATAAATCTACAAAAATTATCAGCATGTCTAAAGGCCACGACAAAATCCTGGAGAACATAATAGGTAAATCCCATTCATAATAACTGCAAAATGTAGAAACCATCTAGGAGTCAATCTCAAAACTTGGCATTTCAGATTCTTTATAACCTGGCCCCTTTTTACTTTTCTAATACTCATACACCTTACTCCCGTCTATACATTGAGCTCAAACATGGCATTACTTCTTTCATACCTTTGCACTGGGACTGCCTTGCATGCCTGGAAGGCTCTTCCTCCTTATTTCTGTCTTTTGGTTTCTCTGGCTTCCTTCAAGATTGACCTCAAATCTCCTCTTGAAGCCTCTATTTTGTGGAAGAGCCAAAGCCAACCTTTATTCCCCTCACATTCCTGTTCTTGACTTCTAGACTTCAGAACTGTGCCCCATACATTGGAAATTTTCTGTTTCCCATCTTTTTAGTTCTTTTTTGAATGTTTATCTTCCCCTGTTAGAATATAAGCTCTTTGAGGTCGGGGACTTACTTTCTTTTTGCTTGTATTTGTATCTCCAGCACTTAGCACAGTTCCAGGAATTGGCACTTAATAAATGTGTGTCTTCCTTCTTTGATATAATATTACCTGTATTGCCATGGTTGTCTGAGTCTCCTTATTAATGTTTCATTGTTGTTTTTTGATATCACAACTGCACCCATTCCCCTGACGACTTCCCTTCCCTCTGCCCTCAAACGAAAGCCTTTTTTAAAAAAAATAACGTATAGTTAAGCAAAAGAACTTTACACATTACTCATATCTGATAATATGTCTCATTCTGCACCTCCAGTACTTGTCTCTTACTTAAGAAGTGAGGAATAGCCGTCATTACTAATCTTCTGGAGTCTTTGTCTTTCATTGCATTGATGATAGTTGTTAAAGCTTTCAGAGCTGTATTACAGTATTATAGTCAGCGAATACATTTTTCTCTTATTTCTGCTTGCTTTGTTCTGCATTATTTCTAGTAATATTGCATTAGTATGCCTTTACAATTTCTGAAAATATTGTTTTCCTTTCTTGTAATTTTTGACAGTCTAATGGATGATATATGAAACCTGAGTAGTTTAATTTTCATTTGTTTTATTACAATGATAGGATCATTTTTATGTGGTTGTTGATAACTTGCCTTTTTTTGGGGGACATGCCTTTGACCATTTATCTATAAACTCTTGTTCTGAGATGTTTCTCTCCACTCCCTCCCCATCAGTTTATCATTAAGATCAATGAGATAATGAAAGTAAGATGCTTTATGAGCCACAAAGTGTTTAAGTGCTAGGTAGTTGGATCCTAGGGTATATGGAGGGAAGTATCCTAGAATATTGGAAAGATGGGGAAGGGCCAGGTGCAGAGAGCTTTACATTGAGTTCTGGAGTGAGGAAGTGGAAGGCTATTGCAGTAATCCAAAGCAGAGGTAATAAAGGGCCTGAGCTAGAAGTATGGCTGTAGGAGTAGAGAAAAGATGAGAAGTGTTGAGAGATACAAACAAAATCTGGCAACAGAATGGATATCTGGACTGAGATTGAGGAGTAGAGGTTGTCAGTGTGGATGACTTGACAGATGGTGGATGTATCCTCTGTCATAATAGGAAATTTCAGAATTGGGAAGTTTTTGAGGGGAATCCCGAGAGCTGTTTGCTTTGATTGTAGTTCTTTAGTCTTTAAAGTCATTTTCTTTTATAATATTATCATCCTTGTATAAATTGGTCTGATTCTGCTTACTTTAGATTAGTCTTTGAAGTTGAAGAATTCTGTTTTGGTCATGTTGAGTTTGAGGTACCTATGGTAGGTACTCCCAGGTCATTATTTTGTCATTGAAGAGATCATTGTTAACTTTGGTGTTTTAAAAAAAAGTTTTAGCTAAAAATGTTTAATGTTAGGGTGGCTAGGTGGCGCAGTGAGTAAGAGTACCGGCCCCAGAGTTAGGAGACCTGGGTTCAGTTCTGGCCTCAGATACTTAACACCTACACAAAATAACTGGCCGTGTAACCTTGAGCAAGTTACTTAACCCCGATTGCTTAAAAAAAAAAAAGTTAAATGTTTAAATGTAGTTCTATAAGTTCTCAATTCTCTCCTTCCATACAACCCCCCCCCATACACATTGAGAAGGCAATCAATATGATGTCTATTATACATGAGAAATCATGTAAAATATTTTTATTCAGCCATGTTGCTTAATTCATTAGGGAAACTGGCTTATGGTTTTCTTTCTCTGTTTTTGCTCTCCCTGGTTTAGGTATCAAAACTATATTTGTGTCATAAAAGGAATTTGGTGGAACTCATTCTTTACTTGTTTTTTTTCAAATAGTGTATATAGTATTGGAATTAATTATTCTTTAAATGTTTGGTAGAATTAATTTGTAAATCCATCGGGTCCTGGGAATTGTTTCTTAGGAAGTTCACATGGCTCGTTCAATTTCTTTTTCTAAGATTGTTTAAGTATGCTATTCCCTCAGCTGTTAATCTAGGCAAATTATATTTTTGTAAATATTCATATGTTTCACTTAAATTGTCAGTTTTATTGGAATATAATTGGGCAAAATAACTCCTAATAATTGCTTTAATTTAATCTTTATCGGTTGTAATTCTACCTTTTCACTTTTTGTACTGGTAATTTGGTTTCCTTCCCTTTTAAAAAATCAAATTAACCAATGGCTTATCTATTTTATTTTATTGGTTTTTTTTCATAAAACTATTTTTTGTTTTATTTTAACATTTTTTTCTTTGAATTTGATTAATCTCTACTTTGATTTTCAGGATTTTCGTTTTGGTTTTTAGGTGGGAACTTTTAATTTGTTCTTTTTCTAGGTTTTTTTTTTAGTTGCATCCTCTAATTCATTGACCACTTCACCTAAGTACTGCTTTAGCTGCATCCTGCAAATTTTGTTATATTGTCTCATTCTTGTCATCATATTTAATGAAACTACTATTTCCATGATTTGTTCTTTGATTAATTCATTATTTAGGATTAGATTATTTAGTTTCCAATTAATTTTTAATCTATGCTCCCAAGACTCTCTAGTGAATGTAATTTTTATTGCATTATGGTCCCTAAAATATACATTTAATATTTCTCCATTTGTTTGTGAGGTTTTTGTATACTAATACAAGTTTTTTGTGAAGGTGCCATATATAGCTGAGAAAAGATATTCACTTTTCTATTCCCATTCAGTTTTCTCCAAAAGTCTTTAATCTTTCTTATTTATTTTATGGTTAGATTTATCTAGTCTTGAGAAGAGATAAATTGAGATTTCCCTACCAGTATAGTTTTACTCTCTAATTCCTCCTGCAGCTCATTTAACTTTTCCTTTAAGAATTTGGATACTGTGCCATTTGGTGCATATATTTTTAGTATTGTTATTGCTTTGTTGTCTATGGTACCTTTTAGCAAAATGTTGTTTTCCTAACTATTTCTTTAAACTAGGCCTATTTTTGCTTTGTCTGAGATCATGATTGCTACCTCTGCCTTTTCTACTTTATATGATAGATTCTGCTCCAGTCCCTTATTTTAACTCCTTATGTATCTTTCTGTTTCAAGTGTGTTTCTTATAAACAAAATTATTGTTGAATTCTGGTTTCTAATTCATTCTGCTTTCTACTTCTGTTTTATGGTTGAACTCATCCCATTCACGCTCAGTTGATTACTGTGTATTTCCCTCCATTCTGTTTTTTCCTGTTTAAACTTCTCTCTTTTTACCTCATCCCTCCTGAAAAGTATGTTTTGCTTCTGAGCACTGTGTTGCTTAATTCACCTTCCCTCATATTTTCCCTACCCTCTTGTTATCTTTTTCCTCTCCTACTTCCCTTTGCTTAATATAGATTCTTATACCCAGCTGAGTATGTGTATCTATATTCTTCATTGCTGACTTTGGAGAGAATGATTTCAGTTAAATGGTAAGGTCTGAGTGTTTTAGAAGAGAGTTAAGAGGAGAAGGGTGGGTGATAAGGAACCATGATTAGATAACTTTTTCATGGAGTTTAGTTGAATAAGGAAGGAGAGATCGTGATTGAATTGATAGCAACCAGGATGGTTAGATCAAGTGAATCTTAAGGACCTAATAGATAATGGAAAAAAAATGAGATTAGAGAGAGTAGGGATGTTTGTGGGGGCAGTCTGCTAGAGAACATGGGAGGGGTTAGGTTTAAGGGCTTTGTCAAGGAAAAGGACCACTTTATTAGAAAAAGATAGTGGGTGATGGCAGAGATGCCTTAAGTGTATTATACAATTAGTTTAGTGAACAATGCGGTGATGGCTAATTTGAGACTGAATTAAGTTTGAAAATAGATTTAATCCGCATGGTTTCAAGACTTCTTATATCTCAGAAGAGCATGTGAATAGGAATTTAGAATATAGATCTAAGAAGAAATGCAGGACTATTTTGGCAAGACATGATAGGTGATACAATCAGAGCTCAAGTTGTCCCAGAAAAGAAGTTTGTGTAGTGTTGAGCTGGTTCACTGTGGAGTGGAGACTGAGAAAGGAACAGAATGTAGCCACTGTAGGCATGCCGGCCTAGGAAAATATTATGAGGTGGAGGGATTGGAAGTCCCAATAAGGACAAAAGAACAGGGTTATGAGTTGTAAGACATAAAGGTTGAGGGAATAATTAAAAATTATGATCACAGAAAATAATTTTAGAGTTCACAGACACTGAAGCATAACATTTGTGGATGATAGGAATGTCAAGGGTATGACCATCTTTGTGTTTACATCAGATGGAATGGAAGAATAAGTTATAGGAATTGAACAGATTGAAGGACAGGGAAGTTAGGGTATTTAAGGGATTTGTGGGTTGAAGTCTATTCTCTGGCCCTTGTTTGGTCAGCAGTTACTCCCCTATACAGAGTTATGGAAGGCATTTTTACTGCTTTGTTTCTCTAATTTATTATATGGCCTTTTATATCTAGGCCATATTCCTATTTGGATTTTATTGTGCCTTATGGTGTAAGATGTTGTTCAGAATCTAATTCCTGTCTTGATGCTTTCTAAGTTTACCAGCAGTCTTTTTTTTTTTTTCTGAGTCCTTTCTCCAGTACCTGGAGTTCTTAAGTTTTATTGAAAACTCTGCCACTGTGATGGATGGCTTCTGGTCTTGTATACCTAATCTCTTTTACATACCAAATTTCCTATTTTTCTATTAGTACCAAATAAGTGGGTTATTATTGCTTTGGAGTACAGTTTGAAATCTGGTACAGCAAACCCTCCTTTTTCATTATTTCCCCTAACATTCTTAACCTTTTGTTCTTATAGATGAGTTTTGTTATTATTTCTTCTAGTTCTGTTACCCTTTGGTGGGTTGAGTGGTATTGCCCTGAAGCTGTAAATTAATTTGATCAGTTGACAGGCATTATTAAGTGCCTACTACGTTCTAGACACTGGGGATAAAGAAAGACAAAAGGCAGTTCTTACCTTTAAGGAGATCATAGCCTAATGGGAGAGACAACATGGGAATAACTAGGTACAGAACCAATATATGCAGGGCAATTTGGAGGTAATCAACAGAGGGAAGGCACTAGCATTAAGGAACATCAGGACACACTTCTTGTAGAAGATGAAACTTTAGCTGGGACTTAGAAAAACAACAAAGACAGAAATGAGGAAGGAGAGTATTATAGGCATGGGTGATAGCCATCGAAAGTTTTTGGAGTCAAGAAATTGAGTGTCAGTGGATTGCAGAGTATTTGGAGATGAATAAGGCACAAGAAGATGTACGTAATATTGCCATTTTGAATATAAAACAAGCTGGGTGTATCCACTACAACATACTACTACCCTTGCTATGTATAGCATATCAAACCTTTTCTAGAATTTTTCTCAGCTGACTCCTTTTCTTAAAAAATAAGTTTTTGTCTCTTTTATATTTTATAATGGCCTTCCTTCTTTCCCACGAGCCACCAATATAACAAATGTTTAAAAAAGAAAGAAAAAGAAGAGGAAAAAAATCAACATAACTGATCAACATATTTAGAAAGTCCCAAAACATTTGTGACGTGTAATACTTGTAGAGCTCCCAAGTCCATGAAGGGTGAGCTGGGGATGTCTTCCCGTAGCTCATTATTCGTCACACCAGATCTTTGTAATTTTGCTACATTGGCTTTGGATTTTTTGGGTAGTGGCTCTTTGCATTTACATTGTTGTAGTTACATTGCTGGCTCTGCATCAGTTCATGTAAATCTTGTATCTTCGTATCCATAATTTATTACAGCACAGTAACATTCAGTGATATCCATTTACCACTGTTTGTTTAGCTGTACCCCAGTCAATGGGCATCTGCTTTGTTTCCAGTTCTTATTTTCACAAAAAGCATCACCATAAATATTTTGATATTTGGGGACTTTTTGGTATGTGGCAACTTTTTTCTTATTGATGACTTCCTTGGAGTATAAGCCCAGAATCAGAATCTCTGATTGAGAGAGTATGGGCGTTTTAATCACCTTATTTGCATAATTCCAAATTGCTTCCAAAATGGCTGTACCATTTCACAGCTCTTGCAATAATATATAGGGTGCCTATCATCTTACAACTACTCCAATGCTATTATCAGCTTTTGTTATCTTTGCCAGTTTTCAGGACGTAAGATGAAACCTTAGGGTTGCTTTGATTTGTATTTCTCTTATTATTAGTGATTTGAAAATTATTTCACGTAGTTGTGAATACTTTGTAATTTTCTTCTTTTGAGAACTATTTGTTTATATCCTTTCACCATTTACATAACTGAAGAATGACAGTCATACATACACATTCATGCTGTATGTATATAGCTGTATCTTTGTGTGTAGATACTGATATAATTGATGTTTTAGATACCAAACCCTTATCTATGAAATTTGATAAGATTTTTTTCCCATTTGACCACTTTCTTATCCTAGGTGTATTTTGTCTGTGCAGGAGTTTGTCAGTTTCATGTAATCAAAGTTTGCAATTTTATCTTTTGTAATTGCTTTTTATCCCTTGTTTTTAGGTAAGAATATATATCCCTTGCCTATAGCTGTGACAGGTATGTGATCTGCTTCTTTTCTAATTTTTTTTATAGCATGATCTTTAATATCCAGGTTGCTTATCGATTTAGAATGTATTGTAGAATGTGGTACGTGATATTGGCCTAAGTCCAGTTTTGACCAGACTGCTTTCTAGGTTTCTTAACAGTTTTTATTGACAAAGGATTTCTTTCTTGGTAATTTATGTTTTCAACTTTATTAAAAACTGAGTTATTGAGTTCCATTATTTCTGATTCTCCCTTGTCTAGTTTGCTGCATTGACCTATCTCTTCATTTATTTAACCAATACGAAATGGTTTTGATGACTGCTGCTTTATAACATAGTTTTGAGGTCTGAAGTGCTTGTCCCCATTTCTCCCTACCTCTTTTCATCATTTCCCTTGATATTCTAGATTTTTTGTTTTTCCAAATGAATTTTATTATTTTATAAAGTTCTGTAAAGTATGTACTTGGTCATTTGGTTGTTACAGCATTTAAAGCACAACTTAAATTTGGTAGTGTTGTTATTTTTATTGTATTGGTATGAATATTCCTTCAGATTTTTGAGTTCTTTATTTCTCTAAGGAACACACTGTAATTAAATTCATATAAGTCTTTTTGTGCTTAGGTAAATTATTCCCCAGATATTTTATGCATTTTGTAGTTATTTGGAGTGAGATTTTCCTTTTTATTGTTGCTGTTTTGGATTTTGTTATTATAGAAATTTAGTTGATTTTTGAGGGGTTTTATCCAGCAACTTTGCTGAAATTTTAAATGTCTTAGAGTGTTTACTGATTCTCTAGGATTTACCAAACGTAGCATCATATCATCAGCAAATAGGGATAGTTTTATCTTCTCCTTTTGTCTCCTGTCTTTTTACCTATCTATGTCTTAAATTTCTTCCTCTTGTCTTATTGCTGTTGCTAGCATTTCCAGAAGTATTTCAAATAATAGTGGGGAGAGTGGGCATCTTTTCTTTAACTACTGATTTCTTTATAGTTTTTGCTGCATCTATTTTATTTGTGCAGAAGCTTTTCAACTTTAAATGATCAAAATTGTCTTTATATTCTGTGATCGATTCTCAGTTTTGTCATGATCTCTCTCTTTCCTATCCTCTGCCTAGCTTTCTTCAAACCTCTCCTAACGCCCTGCTTTCTCTAAAAAACCTTTTCATTCACCCTTAATGTTAGTACCTTTCCTCTGAGACTACCTCCAGTTTAACCTGTGTATATTTTACATGGGCAGGGACTGGTTTTGCTCTAGCACTTACTAGCACAGTAGCAGGGGCTTAGTAAATGAGGAGTGACTGAACTATCCACAGTTGCAAGAGCTGTCTCTTTTCTTGCTCTTCCAATTTGTTTGTGTCCTGATTTTTTATATCTAGGTCATAAATCCATTTGGACCTTATTATGTTACATTGTGAGAAATACTGTTCTTCTAAACCTAAGATCTTGTCAGAATCATTTCCAAGTTCTTCTAAGAGTTTTTCCTTAACCCAGTATTTGGAGTCCATGGGTTTACCAAATACAATGTTATTATGTTCATTTGCTTCATCCAATGTATTGTGTGCTTAAGGTTCCACTGTTTTACTTTTCTGTTTTTAAACAAGTACTAAATTGTTTTGATACTTAACTGCTTTGTACTATAGTTTGAGATACAGTACTGCTAGGCTGTCTTCTTTTCCATTTAAAAAAATCATTTTCCTTGAAGTCCTTGACCTTTTGTGCCTCCAGATGAATTTGGTTATTTTTTCCTTAGTCTACAAAGTAATTTTTTGGTGATTTGATGGTATGGCTCTGAATAAGTAAATTAATTTAACTAGCATTGTTATTTTTATTATAGTGAAACCCCATGAGCAATTAACCTTTCTCCATTTATTTTGATCTTTCTGTATATAGTATTTTGTATTTGTATTCATATATATCCTGTGTTCTCGTGGGTAGACTACCACATACATATTCTTGTCCCATTGCTATAAGTAGCATTTTTAATAACTATATAAAATAATAGTGGTGATGATAAATATCTCCTTAGCTTACTGAAAGGGTCTCTCTCTTTCTCTGTGTCTCTATCTCTGTCTCTCAGGTATAATGTTCTTCTTGTTTTTAGATAGATACTTTTCCCCATAAAATTGTTATACTATATAAAGCTATACAGTTTATAATATATTTTTACATAAATGAGTGTTGTATCTTGTCAAGTTTTTGTTGTATCTGTGACATGTGATTTTTATTGTTTGGGAGTCATAGTGTATAATCTTTTTAACACGTTGGTGAAGTTTATTTTCTGATTTTTGCTCAGTATTTTTGTGTTGTTATTCGAAAAGGATATTCAAGTATAGTTTTCTTTCTCAGAACAAAATGGTAGAATCTCTTAGTTGCCTGTTTTAGTAAACAGTTTATGTAATACTTGAATTAATTGTTTGTATATTTAATAGAATTCATTTGTAAATTTTATCTGCCCTTTAGAAATAAAATTTCTGGCTTACTCAACTTCTTATTCTGAGACTGGGTTAGTTTAAAACCCTGTCTTCTGTTAATCTCACCATTTTAATGTAAATATCCATTTCTTTTTTATCAATTTAGTTTGCACGTGATTTGGCACAATAATTTACAGTAATTCTCTTTATTCTGTTCTTATAAATTCTCCTTTATCATTGTTAATACTAAGTTTTCTACTATCTTTTTTTTTTTAAAGAATCAAATCATTATTTTAATTTTTTAAAAAGCTCTGATTTTGGTTTGCCATTTCATTTCTTTGCTTTAATTTTTGTTAGTTTCTTATTTGATTTTTAAGATTTTTAAAGTATATTTGGGTTTTTTGATTGGTTGCTTTTTCTAGTTAGTTGTATACCCAGTGTATTGACCAGTTATTTCTTTCATTGATAAAAGCCTATAGAGATAACAACTTTCTCTTAAGGACTACATTTACCTTACCTCTGATAGGGTTGTTTGGTTTAGATGATTTCATCATGGAAATCATAGTGGCTGGGGGGTAGGAGTACTTTAGTCATAGAAGTCCAAGAAGGAGTGAAGGGGGGGGGGAATCTTGACCTGGTGCTCTCCCCTGCTTTCCTAAGTTTGGAGGGGAGGGAAGTCTACAAGAACACCATTCATTTGGATGCAGATACTAGGTTGTGCAATGGATAGAGCACTGGACTTGGAATCAGGAAGATTCTTTTTCCTGAGTTCAAATCTGTCCTGAGACACTTACTAGCTGTGTGACCTTGGGCAAGTTATTTCACCCTGTTTACCTCAGTTCATTATCTATAAAATGAACTAGAGAAAGAAATGGCAGACCATCCCAGTATCATTGTCAAGAAAACCCCAAAATGGGGTCCTGAAGAGTCAGACAGAACTGAACAACAATTTCTTGGAAAGAATTAGTGAATATCCCATGCCTCAGCAAGTTATTCAGAAAAGAAGGCTGAGAAGGAGGTAGTTGCTAGTACAGATGTCTCAATTCTAAGCCAGCGAGGCAGATGTGGGAAAATTTTAAAGAAAAAAAAATTTCAGGTAACAGCCAATGTTCTATGTGCTTTGGATACTGCACAAAGAAAGGCAAAAACAAGGTCCTGCCTTGAAGAAAAACTCATAATTGGAGAAAACATACAGATCACTAGGAACATACAAGCTAGAGAGTGTAAATGGAGAGTAAGTTTAGAGAGAATGTATAGGGAAGGAAAGGAGGAGGGAAGGGGAGGCCTCTAGAGGGAGATGGGGATTGACGTGAGTTTTGGAGGAAAACAGGGAAGCTAAAAGGTAGATATGAGGAAGGAGAGCATTCTAGGCATGGAAGGGCAGAGATGGAGCCAGGATGTAGAGTATCTCATGTAAATATGAATAAGGGACCAGGTTGCAAATGGCAAGCAAAGGCAGCTGGGCCTGCACCAAGAAGACCTGAGTTCAAATCCAGACTCAGAAACTTATTAGTGACCCTAGGCAAGTCACTTAATATCTGTTTGCCTCAGTCTCCTTAACTGTAAAATGGAAATAGTAGCAGCATCTACATCACAAGGTTGTTGTGAGTATGCAGTTACATATTTGTAAAATGCACTTAGCACAGTGACTGGGGAATAGTAAGCACTGTACACTTATTCCTTTCCCTTCCCTCCCCAAATCACTTATCTGCCTTCCTTAGCTTCCTCCTCTGTGAAATGGACGTAGCAGTAGTGCCTTCCTCGCAGAGTTGCTGTGAAGATGAAATGAGATCTCTGGAAAGCACTCTATCCATGCTAGATCTTATTATTAGTAAGAGAATGTTATCTATGACCCTGAAGGTGCTAGAGTTTGCTGAGTAATCAAGTGACATGGCCAGACAAGGGCTTTAGGAAAATCATTTTGGTAGCTATGGTGGCTTACTCCAGTAAGGATCCGAGAGTTGGAAGACTTAAAGGAAGAAGGCAAATTAGAAAGTTGAACCAGTATTCCAAGGAATAGATGATGAGGGCTTGTAGTAGAATGCTGTGTGAATAGTGAAAAAGAAATGAATTGGAGAGAGATTTTGGAGGTACAAAGAATAAGGTTTCACCCCTGATTGGGTGTGTGCAATGAGGAAGGAGTCGAACGAAGTCAAGGATAATACTTAGCTTGGTTCCTCAGCTGAAATAGTAAGTTTAGAAGACAGATGGGCTTGGGAAGAAAGGTAATGGAATCAAAACTCAAATGTCTGTGCCCCTAGTGTTATGTACTGGTTCCTTCCCAAAAATTAAAATTTAGGACCAGAGCATATAGAGAGCCCTCAGCTGTGGTGATATGATGGAGAGTAGAGTATGGGGACGAGGGAGGAATTTTCCCTTTGAGGTTTATACCTGTGCTATAGTCAGGTTAAGCTATAATCTCTTTAAGAGATACCTAGCCTCTGTGGCCACAAGGCCAACCAGTGATTGATGAGAGAACAAACAGTAAAGGAATTCCGTAGGGGATGGGGTAGTTGTATTGTTCCGTTTGTCTGTGGTGGGGGAGAGTGGGATGGAATCTGATTGGTTAATCACAAAGAGTTCTGTTTTGGACCTGTTGAGCTTGAGGTGTCTCTGAGACATCCGGTTTGAAACTACCAATAGGTGATTGTTGATAAGGGACTGAAGCTCAGAGGAGAGCTAGAATTGGGTCTGGGAGTCATCTGCAGAGACAGTAAACTCATAGGAACTGGGAAGGACTCAGGGCAGAGCCTTGGGGAAAACTCAATTAGGAGACATGATATGGATAATGAGAACAGCTAGAAGAGAATATTGTTGTGAAAATGCAAAAAAAAAAATGTCAGCAGTGTCAAATTCAACAGATAGGTTGGGAAGGAAGAAGAAAAGACCATCTGATCTGGCAGTTAGGAGATAGTTGGTAACTTTAGAGAGAACAATTTCAGTTAGGTAAAGGAAGAAAGGAAGCAAACAAATATGCATTAAGTTTACAATGTGCTGCTTACTAAGTGCTTCACAAATGTTATCATATTTGATCTTCAAAGCAACTCTGGGGGAGAGATGTTATTATTATTCCTATTTTATAGTTGATGAAATTGAGGCAGACAGAAGTTGTTACTTGCCTATACACAACCAGTGTAATTTGCACAACTAGTTAATGTCTGAGACCAGCATTTATTTTCTTAAATTCAGTCACAACAATCGATCACCCACACCACCTAGCTGTCCAATGAAGTTGGTGGCCAGATTGTAAAGAGCAGAAGGGTTATTGAAAGGACAGGAAATAGAGACAGTGAAAAAAATAACTTTTTTCAAGAACTTAAGAATGGAAAAAAAAGATATAGGTTCATAACTTGAGACTTTAGAGAGAAAAGTGACTTGGCTTATTTGAAGGCAGTAGGAAAGGAGCATGTAGCTAGGGGGAGGCTAACTGTGAGAAGAAAGAATGAGAGTGGGAGAAGGGATGATGGCAGGTGTAGTCTAAAGAGAATGGGACGGGATGTCATTAAAGGCTTGCCCTTAGCTAGAAGTGCCACCTTATTAGCAGAAACTAGGGAAAGGATGAGACACCTTCATAATATATAGAGAAATCAAGGAAGATCTCTCGCATTTCAGCTGGATCATTTGTGGGGTGATCATGGGAAGATGTACATTGTATGAGAAGACATGTTTAGTTTGCAATTAGTGTCATTAGTGGAATTGCCCATAATGATGAAATCACAGATCCACTGGAGGCTTAGAAAGCACTTAAGTAGAACTGTCCCCAAATGGAATGAATTAGCCTCAGGAACTACGAGTTTCTTCACGATTGGAGGTCCCTAGTGCATACTTGTTTAAGAATCCCTTTTACAGTATCCCCAACAAGTGGCCATCCAGCCTCTTTTTGAAGACCTCTAATGAGGCATCTACCTTTATTTACCCCCCAAGGCAGCCCATTCCACTTGTGGATAATTATAGTTGTTATCTGGCCCTTACTTCCATTGAACCTAAAGTTACCTCACTGGAACTTGTACCCTTTATTTCTCATTTTGCCCTCTTTTAGCCAAGAGTGACAAGCAAACCCCTCCTCCGCCTTTCAGTACTTGAAGACAGCTGTCATTTTCCTTCTAAGTCCCTTCTCCAGGCTCAGCATTCCCAAGTTCATAAACTGGTCCTCATGCAACATGGTCTCAGTGCCTGTCACCATCCTACTCATGTTTCTTTGGACATTTCCCTCTTCGTATTTTAAACATGTGGCATCTAGATACAGCTTCAGATAGCAATAGGACCTCTATTTTCACTGGTACAGGAAACCCCCAGATGAAAAAACTCCCTCCATGATGCTGGTTGGCACCTCCTGAGCAGCTGAAGTTGCCTAGGGCACGGATTGATCTGGCTGCACTTCCCAGGCAGTGTGTGTCAGAGCTGGAGCTTGACAAAAGGCCTTTTGGTTCAGGGGCACTTCTACCACGCCATCTGTACCTCCAGTTACCTTGAGTATAACTAGTGCCATCTGACCATAACCGAAGGCAGGGTGAGAGTCTCTAAATGTAATCTAAGATCACATCTTTTTGTCTAGCAGACTACACAGTTGACTCGCTGAACTTGCAGTTTGCTTTCAGAACCTTATCAAAAATCATAGCATTATAGCTATGGTGCTGTAAAGGACCTTAAAAGTAATTCAGTACAGCTGTTCTTCCAGATGAGGAAACTGAGGCCTAGACAGTTGAAATGATTGGCCCAACTAAGTAGCTGAACTAGGATTGCAGCCCATGAGTGTTCTATTGCTCCATGCTGCCCAGACAGCTACGGGCAGGTAGAGTAGGATGGACATTGTAGGGAGGATTCCTATATGGAATGTGTAGATTAACTGATTTCTAAAGACCTGTTTGTTCCAAGATTTTATGCTTCTTAAGGGTAGCCCCAATGGCTAGATTTAATTTCCCTGTATTCTATACTCATTATCTCACCATTTGAGTCAAGAAAATGTGACTGTGCTTCACAGATAAATCTGTTTCCTGTTCTTTATGATGAACAGTGATGAACAATACAGTTGACACAAACAGACACAAATTAAAAAATCCACACTTTGAAGAAACTTTCTCCCTGGAGCCCATAGGAAGATCAAGGGGAAGGAAGAAGGGAGGGAAAGGCTTTGGCAAAGGGGGATGTGGAGGAGGGAAGAAGTTAGAATCTACTTAGGTTTTGTTTTCAGCGTCATGAAGAGTGAGCAGTCTCTCTCTTGGAGGGGAGGAGATGGCTTGATAATGATATAGGACCGCTCTAAGAGCACCCCACCTGTGGGAGGGTGAGGGGAGTGTGTGAGGGCAGCACGTTCCTGCTTTGAGCCTGGAGCTGCCCCCATCTCCCAAAGGAAAGGCATGTGAATACGAGCAGGTATTCTTGTACTTAGGAGAGTGGGGAGGGGGTGATATCTCCATGTAGAGCATGTCCTTCCTAGCCCTATCTCTGTATGGTGTATGTGTAGAATTCCATGCTGCTTCACTCTTCCCTCAAGGCTCTCCTGTCTCTGGGTCTTTGTCTCCCTGAAGCATGATGTTCTCTCCCCAAGTTTGTTTCTGGTAAATGTGGTGTAAAATGTCCACCCTGCATGCCTTTCAACAGCATATGCCAATGTGTCTGCTTATTGCAGCTTGGGACTCTTACCCCCAATCTCTAAAATGGTTTCTATTCCCAAGGATAGGGAAGAGTGTCACCTATCTTCTGGGTAGGGTGCCCTTGCCTCTAAGAATTTATCCTGTCCTGGACTTACTTAAAAGTCTAACAGATATATTCCTTTAGTCCCTTCTTTCCTTGGTTCTAGTAAACTCATCAGACCCAGTTACTCCCAGATTTGGATTAGCCTTTAGGCCAGGATGTACTGGACACTTCTCTTACCTGCTTGAAAGAACCACTTGTTAAATTGTCATCATGAGCATTTATACCTCTGAAATCTGCAAATGCTACAAAGTCAGTCTTGTTGTCCAGAATTAAGGAAGTGGTGGAGAAAATGTTAATATGGTAGATTAAATTCTCTCCCTCCCTCTCCTCTGCCCCCGCCCTTGTTAAAAACTTACTAGCACATCCCTGGTCCTGTGTGGAGCTTTGGTGCCCTCTAGACCTCAAGTTGCCTTTGACATCTTCCTTTCCAGATATCAAAAATTAGAGGGGGGGGGGGAATCAGCTAGATCAGCAGAAAGTGGGGATACTGTGTTTGGCCATTCCCACATTCAGGATGTGAGTTCCTCTTCTCTCTTAGAATGATGAAGCCTCTTGACAAATGATGGAAGTGAAGACCTATTTGACTTTAGATACCTGTTTCCTTGAAAGCATACTGATCTAACTTAAGTGTCTGTGTCCTTACTATTCTATTTGAATTGTGCCCCCTAAATTAAGAATGAGAAAGCTTTGGGAGATGGCTGCTCTGGGGAGAAGGAATATGATCATTCCTATATTCATCCAACAGATCAGCCTTCCCCAGTAGTACTAGTAACTAAATAACACTGAAATGGGGCATAATACCTTTTAGTCTGAAATATGAATGCTGCTCCGCTCCAGGAAATTAATCATGTTTGCCCAACGCCCCTACTTCCCCCCTGCCTTTTTTAATGTCCAGACTACAGTACAACACCGCACAGGCCTGTCTGTAGAATTCTGTCTATAATCCTTAATGGAGTGCCTCCCTGAGGCAGCTCATCCAGTGGGACTGGTAATAGCCTGCGTTCTGGGAAAAAAAATGGTTTTGTTATCTTCTAGGCACAGATTTTTTTTTTCAATTTGAAAATGAGTTGCCTTTCTTTCCCTTGATTCAAAATCGTGACTGCCCAAGTTACAGAGGCTACTAATTGACAACTGGCTCCCCAGATCTCTGCTGGTAAAACCTTAGATTGAGAAGTGGAATGGACTTTAGAGGTTATTACACTTCACAGATGAAGGTCAGATAGGTGGTGAAGTGTGCCTCATCCCCAGCTAGTAAGTGACAGAGTGAGAATTTGAACTCGGGGCTTGGGGTTCGAAACCCCGTGGTTTCTTCCGTGCCGCCACTCTCATCAGCGTCCCTTCTGCACTTAGAGCTCGTCCCCAAAAGGCTTCGTTGTGCTTAGAGCTCGTCCCTAAAAGGCCAGAAGGGGCCATTTCAATGGAGCTTGTGTGCATGAGAAAGGCGAAAGTGATTGGGAAGCCTCAGGAAGGAGGCACCTGGATTGTGGATTTCATTGAGGGTTGGGCTGGAGGGGGTGGGGTGGGGGGTGGGGGGGAGAGCAGGGCAGCACCTAGGTTTCCGTCCAGGCCTGGGGCCTTCCTGGGAGCAGGGGTGCGCAGGGGGTTCTGCTGCTGCCATTGCTTGAAGTTGCGAGTTGCGCCGCAAAGCAGCATATGCAAAGTGTTTGGGGAAGCGGGCAAAGTGATGGAGAACTTTTGGGGAGCTCTGGAGCGAGGCTCCTGTGTCTTGTGGGACTGCTCTGGGAGGGGACACGGGCCCTCAAGGTGCGTGGGAGGCCCCAGGACGGGTCTGGAGAGAGGGGGAGCCGCTGACAGCCCCCCTCTCACGGCTACCCCCCAAGCCGGGCCCATCCCGGGGCGGCTGGAGCCCGCAGCTGGAGGGAGGTCCGCAGAGGGGGCGGGGCGGCCATGGGGCCAGGAGGTGGGCGGGGCAGGCTCTCCGGCTCGGGAGTGACCACGGCGGCCGCCGCAGCCGTAGCGGACCCCTTTTTGGACCCTGATTTGCCGCCCGGATACGCCCCCGCCGCCGCCGCGGCCGCCACCTCTGCCGCCGCCGTGGTGACGCGGTTCGCTCGCCGGCTGTGGCGTGGCGCGGCGCGGCGTGGCAGCTGCGGCGGGGCCGGGCCATGCCCCCCAGGCGCGGCCGGCTCCCCTCGCCCTTGTGTGCCCAGCGCGGAGCGGAGGCGCGGCGCGGGCCGGGCCGGAGATGGGAGCAGGCCCGGGGTGACTTAACAGTTTGTGGGGGAAGGAGGTGGGTGCGCGCAGGCCCCGCCCCCGGCCGGCAGCCCGCCCCACGCCACGTCTGACCATCTGACCAGCCGTGGGGGCGGCCCCGTGCAGCTCCTCCCTGGGGCGGAGAAGGAGGCGATGATGGCGGGCGAGCGCCTGTTACTGGGGGATGACTTCCTGTCTCCGCCAACGCCTCCACCGCCGCAGCCTTCTCTGCCGCGGCTGCTGCAGTCCCAGCCGCAGGAGGCAAACCTGGAGCAGAAGCCCGAGCCGGAGCCGCAGCCGCCGCCGCCGCCCCCGCCTCCGGAGCCGCAGCCGCAGCCGGAGCCCGAGCCGGAGCCCGAGCCGGAGCCGGGGCCAGAGCGAAAGCAGGAGGTGTCGGTGTCTGAATGGCGCTACAGCCACGAGAGTGACCGGCAGTGGGGGCTGCGGCGAGAATTCATCTCCCGACACCTGCAGAGCTACACCGGCCCCGGTGAGTCTGATCAGCTGCAGTCTCTCTCCACCGCCTGGACAAATCACGTCTTCCTGGGCTGTAAGTATAGCCCCCAGTTGATGGAGAAAATCCTCCAGATGGCGGAAGGCATCCATATCGGGGACATCCCTTCCGATGACCTGGTGCCCGAGACCTCCAAAGGGCAGAAGCGGCCCGTGTCCCCATATGCGGGGCTGAGTGGTACTAAAAGGAAAGCAGTTCCTAGATTACCCCGCTTTGAGCCTGTACATTTTGTTGCTAGTAGTAAGGAAGAGGAGAGGAGGGATGACCCCATGGACACAGATGCACCCTGGGCAGATCCACAGGCTGACACTTCAAGATGGCCAGCAGACAGCCCCAGAAAGTATGATTCCCGAGAGAGTCGGCCTCATCCCGCAGTACCCAGAATGATATCAAATACTGGAGAACCGGCCACAAGTAGTGCATTTCAACGCCCAGGCATTTACTCATCTGGGGAATCTTCCCTAGCAACAAAATTGCCAGAGTCAATGCTTGCGGCGAAACAAAATTTAATTGAAAGACTCTCTGCAACCATCCGGAGAAATCTTCCAGAGTCAGAGTTGTATCTTGGCCCTGAGAAAATGAGTTACACGTTTATATTAACTCGTTGCATCCAGGCCTGTAAGACAAATCCTGAGTATATCTATGCCTCTTTGAAAGAAATTGCTCCAACTGATATTCCCAGAAACAAGAAATTCCTGACTGATGGCTATGCCTGTGAAGTTAGGTGCCAAAGTGTCTATTTGACTACAGGTTATGCTGGCAGCAAGAATGGATCCAGGGATCGAGCTACAGAGCAGGCCATAAAACTTCTGCAAAAATCTGTTGAAGTTAGAGTTGTAAGAAGGAAATATAGACACACTTACCAAGAAGACCTAGTGGTGTTTCCAACTGGCTTATCTTCTTACGATTTTCCACCAGCCCTAAAACCTTCAGAAGACCTTCAGTCTTTCAAGAATGGACCTGGACAATTAAGTTCTAGTTCTGCTATTGCCAATTTCAGACAGTGGGCTAATTTCGTCCTCGTAGAAAATGCCAGTGATTCTATTGGAATCCTGAATAATTCTGCCTCCTTCAACAGAGTGGCAATTGAATACAAATATGATATGATGCCAAATCGTTTATGGCGCTGTCAAGTGTTTTTGGAAGGTCAGTGCTTAGCCGAAGGATATGGGAGCAAAAAGACAAGTAAACACGCCGCTGCTGATGAAGCACTGAATATTCTGCAGAAAACACAATCTAATATTACGGCCACCCAAGTTCAAACAATAGATTATTCTCCTAAGGGATATTCAAGAAAAACTGATCTAAAAGACCTTGTCGTTTATGAGAATTCCTCAAATCCTGTATGCACTCTAAATGACACAGCTCAGTTCAACAAAATGACTGTTGAATATGTCTTTGAAAGGCTAACGGGCCTCCAATGGAAGTGTAAGGTCATTCTGGAGAAAGAATTAATTGCTGAAGCAATTGGATTAAAGAAGAGCGTTAAGCATGATGCTGCAGAGGAAGCTGTGAAAATCCTTAAAAGGACTCAACCAACTGTGGTTAACAACCTGAGGAGAGGCACTGTTGACACAGTAATCTCAAGAAATGAAATTCGGGGCCGTTCAGCAGAAGAAGCTTATCAACAGCAGATCAAAGAGGACAATATTGGGAATCAGCTATTGAGAAAAATGGGCTGGACTGGTGGAGGTTTGGGAAAGTGTGGTGAGGGCATCCGTGAGCCCATCTCAGTCAAAGAGCAGCATAAACGAGAAGGTCTGGGGCTTGATGTGGAGAGGCCAAATAGAATTTCCAAGAGAGATATTGAACAAATCATCAGAAACTACGCCCGCTCATCAAGCCACACAAACTTGACTTTCTCAACAGAATTTACCAGTGATGAGCGAAAGCAGATACATCAGATTGCACAGAAATATGGTCTTAAGAGTAAATCTCATGGAATGGGTCACGATAGATACCTGGTAGTTGGAAGAAAAAGGCGCAAGGAAGACTTGCTGTATCAGCTAAAGCAAGAAGGCCAAGTTGGACATTATGAGTTGCTTATGCCTCAAGGATTTTGAGGCCAAAATTATTTGCTTTGTGAATGGTTATGGAGGCAGTTTTTTTTGGCATATGAATTAAATAATTTTAAAGAAATGTTGTACTTTCAGCTTACAGGAGATATTCATCAAAAAATGTTTTACTTTGCTTATTTCATCTGATACTTTCTTGAGAAGTTAAAACTTAAAAATGTTCTGTTCAATTGTGCTAGCTTAATATTGACAACAAAGTAGTGCCAGTAATGTGTCTCTGATATTACTAGTTCTTTGAGATTTTAGTAGTTTGTAGTAACAAAAACATGTCTGTGTGAAAGGGAACTGGTGCCATTGAAAATATGGTTCCTTGTTTGTGCTTGGGGAATAAATTTGCATTTTTTCCGAAAAAGCAAAACATTTTGGAGAAAATGTATAGAGTTGATATGAAGTACAATGAAAGTTTAACTTGATTTCTAGGATATCTGAAAATGTTGCACCATTTCGTACTTTTATCTCTTAATTTGTGTGAACCTAATTATTCTGGAATGTGTTAGTGAGTAAGTTGTCTATGCTGTGTGTATAAAAATGTCCTTAATAGCTAAACAGTATGATGCTTTGTTAATGTCAGCTTTAGTGTTGTAGGTTATGATTTCTGCTACTTGCAGGATGATGGGAGTGAATTACTGTACTTTAATTACACGTGTGTCCACATGAGTTGAGATAGTTAGGTATTGACATTTTCCCTGTTATCCCTACTTGAGAGTCATTACAAAGTCTTTTAAAACTCTTAAAAATCAAATTGAAGAAATGGAGCTTAACTTGTATTTGTCACTTTAGTAGAGAGTCACAGCATCTTTTCATTGTGATTTCCAGATTGTTTGGATGTGTAGAACACCTAAGGCAACTGCATTGTCGTCGCAGCTTTTGTATAGTGCTGAAGATAGATATACTTGGTGCTTTGCTTCAAAGGATGGTTAACTATTCCGCTCTCAAAAAGCTAACTAAATCCGAAAGACCAAGTTTGTACATATTAACAGCTTTTATTTTTTCGTGTATTTCTCAAGTGATATGTTCTCTGAATGTAAAAACTATATAAACAAAATGAGTGAGCTTAATAAATGGAGGCAAAAATGAACAAAATGGTGGTGTGTTTATTTGGGCAGCACTATAGCAGTTAACACTATCTTTAGGGGAATAAAGTAGTTAAATCCCAGGGAAATATTTTTTATAATTGGGAAAACACATCAAACTTGTACCTTAGTTAACCAGTCTTATCAACATATGGTAAAGGATTAATGAGACTTGATTTTCATTTTGTTTGTTTTTGCTCTTTGGAGGGCAATTGGGGGTTAAGTGACTTGCCCAAGGTAACACAGCTAGTTTTTGTTTTAAGTGTCTGAGGCTGGATTTGAACCCAGGTCCTCCTGACTCCAGGACTGGTACTCTATTCACTGCTCCACCTAGCCACCCCTGAGACTTGATTTTCAATTATTAATATAGTACTCAGAACAAAGAATAATAACCTCCTTGCCCCTCTTGGCCATCTGCTGGTCAGATCACATCTAGGATATTGTGTTCGTTTCTGTGTAATATAATTTAGGAGAGATATAACTATATTAATGGGTTAAGAGTAGTAATTCTGGGGGTGGCCAGGTAGCACAGTGAGTAAGAGCACCGGCCCCAGAGTTGGGATGACCTGGGATCGAATCCGGGCTCAGACACTTAGCACCACACCCAGAAATAACTGGCTGTGTAACCTTGAGCAAGTTACTTAACCCCAATTGCTTTAAAAAAATAGTAATTCTATATGGTCCTCTGGGTCAAGTAAAAGAACTCTGAGAATCATATGCATGGGTTTACGTTTAGATAAAAGTAATTGGCTTTCAAGCCCAGATAGAGCACCCTGAAAGAAGATTGACTGTTTCAGAGAGTACAGCTAGGAGCAGTGAGTTTTAGAGGGACAGGTTTTGATTTCATGTGAAGACCTCTTATCCATTAAAGCTTCCCCCGTTGGGATAGATTGCTGTATGGGGCAGTATTGTAGGCAATCTTTTAAATTTCCTGTGGGCCTCTTCCAAAGCCTATAGACAGCCTTTTATGATATTGATTACAGACTAAGATGCCATAGTCCCAGAATGTAGTTTTTTGGAGTGAGTAGAGAATTATTTCCTGATCCCTATATAAATTCACACTAATATGTCTCTGTCTCACATCTTAGGATCGTTATTTTCTTAAGCCTTTTACTATATGTTAAGTAGTTCCAGACTGCTTATTGTTGCAGATGTTTATTTTAAATCCAAGTAGAAAATACTCTGTATTCATCCTTCTAGCTTCATTCTGTTTGCTTCCTGCCTCCCTTAACAAAGTCACTTTATGGTGGAACCCTGTATTCTAAGATGTCTCTCTGTCTCCTTCCTTGTAATAGTGAGAGCCACGTATTCCTTGGGCACTCAACTGTTTTTTCAAAATGCTTTTGACTGTTAAAACAGAGCCTAATCACTTTGTACTCCCTAAATGATTGCTAGCAGGTTCACACCAATTAGTTATTGTTACTTGATTTCCCACCCCAAACTGAAAACATGAATTGTAAAGGTCTAAAATTATCTCTTGTCTAGGTCTAGTATCAAGCCCTGTATCTTGCTCTGGAGAACTTTTATATCCTCCACCCACAGGTTAACACTCTCATTTATGTAGCAGCCTAAATGTTTTCTATGCAGACACCACATTTGAGAGCCTAGGATCATAGAGCTAGAAGGGCCTTTAGAAGCCTTCCTGTCTAACCCTCCCCCCCCCACACACACATTTTACAAGTGAGGAACTAAGACCTATATAAGTGACATATGTAAGGTCAAACATACAGGATAGAATCAAAACTAAAAGAAATTATTTTCTCTTTATTTACCAGTCCTACTTTAAGTAACTTGAATTCTTATAGATCAATGGTTGTTCTACTTTACTAATTTTGATCATTGATGATAATCAACTTCCTATAAAAGGGAGAAACCATCTTGCTTATATTTCTTCTGTATGCCTCCACTAAGTGTCTGAAATGAAAACTCATTCATAGTCACTTGTTGATACTAGAGTATCTTGTCTTTTTCATGCCACAGCATGCATTTTACTATGTGCTGGGAGCATTCACAGTGGTCACAGGCTCTCTAGGGTGCCTAGCCTTGCATCACAGTCAATTCATAGTTAACTAAAGCTCCAAAGACAAGACCAGCTAGAATCCATGTGAGTGGCTATATGGGACTTCTTAGCTTAGAAGTGTCCCCTTGTATTCCTCTTCTTTCTCCTCCCAGAGAGCCACCCAGTATTATAATTTTTAAAAGGGAAAAAAAGGAAGAAAGGAAAAATAAGCAAAATTGATCAATATATCAAAAAAATTGATAATCCAATGCAGTGTTCCACTTTCACTGATGGATCCCCTTTCCACCCATTTTACAAAGGAATGGAGGAAGGTGTTTTCTCATTTCTTTTTTGAGGCCATAATTTGTTCTTTGTAATTGTTTTGTAGTGGTTGTTCTTTCCATTTCCATTGTTTTAGTCAGTTCTGATTACTTCACTTTGCATCAGTTCATGTAAATCTTTCCATGCTTCTCTGCATTAATCATATTTGCCATTTCTTATAGCATAGTAATATTCCATTACATTCCTGTACCATACTTTGTTTAGTCATTCCCCATTTGATAATTATCTACTTTTGTTTCCAGTTCTTACTACCACAAAAAGTGCTGCTACAAATATTTTAGTGAATTATGGGGGGGCCTTTCTTATTTCAGTGACCCCCTTAGGGTATGGACATTTTAGTCACTTTATTTGCATAATTCCAATTTTTTTTCTCAAATAATTACTAATGCTTAGTTCCACCAACAAAGTATTATTACTATGTCAGCATTTCCACAACTTTTAACATTTACTGTTCTATTTTTTGTTATCTTGGCCAATATGTTGGGTGTAAGGTGAGAAACCTCATGCTTGTTTTTGATTTTAATCTCTCCTGTTATTAGTGATTTGGAATACTTTCACTGGAGCAGCACACTTAGTAATTTGCAAAGGTGGGTAAGTAGTAACTATACCCTGGTAAAACTGTTGTAGCAGATGAGTAAATCAAGTTGAGGGTAACTGATAGGCTTCAAATCTGTCAGTGAGTTGGGGGATGTCAGCCTCCAGCATGTGAAAACTTTCCCTGGTGGAAGGGGAGGATGAGAACAGTTTGTTCTGAGAAAGCATCTTTGACTGAGTTACAGAATCAGTCAAAGGCATAAACGTGATGTGAACAATTCCTTAAACCCTTATTAAATCAACTAATAAATCAAGGTGTGAACTAGATATGAAGTGAATGAAAAATAGATGATGCTACAAGGAAATGGTTTGTGGTTGAGAATCTGTCATGCCCTGTGAGGCTTGGATAAAACAGTGAGCCATTCCAAAGATCTAGTGCTGGCATAGCTCCAGCTAAGACTCAAATAGGGAATTGCTTGGAGTCAGAAGGATTCTCATCCTCTCTCTCCTGCCCCCACTAAATGATCTTAGCAACGTTGAAAGGTTGAAAAAGATTTGGACTTGCCATCAGCATTGGTAGCAGGCTGTGTACCAGGTCTAGCTATGGCTGATGATACCATCTACATCAGGATCTTGTATACCCCTCAAGGAGTGGTAGCTTCAGAGTCTTCAAGAGCACTGACCTTGATCTTTGGAGCCCAGTAGAGAGCCACATCAAAGCATAAGGAGCACAGAAGAAAAAAGAACTTTGAATAACCAGGAACCATCTTTTAGCTACAGGTGTTCTCAAGTTCACTCTCCCCAGGAGCTTTGTATGTGTAAGGAGAGAGTGTCACAGATTTTTGGGGTATATGTTTTTGTGCCAGGTGTTCTTATTGTACCACTTTAGTAAATACTCCTTTCTAAAAGCTAATTAAGTGGCAGATTGGTAATCAGTGCGGGGGCGGGGTGAGGGGGTGAAGGTTCACACTGCATATGGGCTCATGAACAGCAGTAAAGTCCTCTATCTCTTCAGGGTTACCCTGAGAACCTTGACGGGGAGTCGTCAGCCAGCCTTTGGGGCCCTAGACCTTCCAGTGGGGATTGGGGAAAGGAGCCCCAGAAGGGGTACTACAGATATAATCCTGGAGGCTGAGACCATGGAAATCCATGACATATCTAAACCTAGTGCCCATAGAGTTTGGTGTCAAGCCATACACTTTGCCTGGATGATCCAATATTGTTATAGTAGTTTTTGGACTTAGGATTCTTCTAGTATTCAGCTCCCAGTGCTAGCATATTCTCTCTGAAGAGGGGAATAGGTGTAAGAGAATAAAGATTTTATGTGAAGTCTCTCATCTGTAGTAATGCTGTAATAGAGTAGAAATGCAGGCACTTATCCATATTGTAAAAGTTTCAGTTAGCATTCATTTATGACTTCCGAGCAACAGTGGGAGGGGCAGAACTTGTGAAGGGGATTAGAAAGTTGTGAAGAGGACCAGAGGATGAATTTGAGGAGGAGAAACTGAGGGTCGTGAGAAAAGAGAAAGCCTTGTCTTTTTACAGTGGGAGGAGCAGTAGAACGGGAGGAAGAAGTCACTTATCCCCTCCCGGGTCTTAGCTTCCTTATAAAGAGAAGGCTGGACTAGATTTCCTCTTATGATTCCTTCTAGCACTACATCTGTGTTCCTATAAAGGGCTTCAATGTGAAAACCAGATAAAAGGTTCTAAAGGCAGGGGGAAAACCTGACCTGTGCAAGGAGGTTGGAAGAATGCATCATAGAGGAGACATGGCAAAATGACCATCATTAAGTTCTTGGAGTTAAATAACAGATATGAAAGTCTTCCTAAAGAGGATGGAACTGAACCTGCTGAAGAAGAAACAAGCACTTGTTTCCCCAGGTTTGATAAGGCTGCCATAGTTTTCTCCCACTCTAAACATGGGGGTTGGTCAGTGAAGAAGGAAATAAGCACACGTCAGGGAGTGAGGATACAAATACAAAGAAAGATAGTCTCTGCTCTCAAGGAGCTTCTATTCACACACAAGGAGAAGACAGAGGTCCACAGGTTTTGTTTGAAGCTAGAAAAGGCAGGAATATGTCTGGGAAGAGAACGAAGGCAAAGTGTCCTGGGCCTTCGCACAAAATGGACCCCTAGGAGGAACTTAACCAATGGGAGGAGGAGGAATATTTCAGGATGAGTAAGCCACTGGGATAGTAGGCTCTTTCAGGGCAAGCATCTGGTGCTGAAGGTAGTTCCGGGATGGGCTAGCAGTAGAAAAGATGTGGTTTCGAAGTCCAGAAAGTCAGGGACAGGGAATAGAGAAGAATGAAGGCTGGCTGAAATTAGAGTTAGGAATTATGGGCACAGCTTTTGTCTTCTTCTTCCATCCCTATCCCCAATATGTGGTAAGTTCTGGCCTCTCTTCTTTCCCTCCTCTGACAAGGATTACCTTTCCCTAGAAGGAGACAAAGCTGTCCCTGGGACCTGATTGGACCTTATTTCCCTTATGCTACCTCCTGGGCATCTGAGGACATAAAATGTCTCAGCCACATGGAATATAGATCTATCAGACTTGGTGGGTGTCTTAAACCGCCTACGTTGCCATACCCTATTGGCCTGCTGACCAGATGTGTTTTCCTGAGGAGGAGAGGGAGGCCAAGTCTACCAGAACTGAAGATAAGCGCTACTGTATCTTTGTGGCAAATAATTGCTGTGTTAGAATAAAGCAAAACTCTTTTTGTCACCTGTTCAATGATTTATGAGTGTCTCTTTTTTTTAAAGCAATCGGGGTTAAGTAACTTGCTCAAGGTGACACGGCCAGGTGTTTCTGGGTAGGTGCTAAGTGTCAGAGCCCGGATTTGATCCCCAGGTCATCCTGACACTGGAGCCGGTGCTCTTACTTGCTGTGCTACCTGGCCGCCCCATGAGTGTCTCATTTTGTCCCAAAATTGAAACTGAGCTAAGAAAATGCTGAACTCTAAAATAGAGAATGTGATATGGATCCACAGGTAGGGTGGATAGGAGGGTAAGGAGAACCAAAAGAAAAATAAATACTGGTGGTGACTGAGGGGCATTTAGGCAGCTGTTCATCAGTTTGAAAGTAATGATAGTCTGCTGTTTCCTGGGTCATGAATCCAAGATATGGCAGAGAAACTCCCAAGGCTTGTCAAGCCATATAACTACTGTCTACTTCTGATGATCTATAGAGGCATAAATGATATACCACTTAGGTATCTAGGAAGGATTGCCAAAAATGACAAACTGTTGGGGGATGGAGCCAAAATGGCAGAGAAAAGGCAAGGACTTGCCTGAGCTTCTCCCAAATTCCCTCCATACAACTTTAACACCTCAAAACAAACTCTAGAATGGCAAAACCCACAGAAGGATGGGCTGAAAAATTTTCTAGCCTAAGACAACTTAGAAGAAGGTCAGTAGAAAAGTATAACCCACTGGGATGAGAGTGGAATGCACTCCACCATGAGTAAACCAATGGGCCTTGGGAATGACTGAATCATTGGTGGCAGTGACTGCTTCTAGAGCTCTCAGCCCACACATGGTAAGGGGTTGGTCAATTGATTAGAAGGAAATTACAAGGGTCCCTTTGCTGGCATTGGGTGTAGGACTTTATTACATTGCCCATGGGTGGATCTGAGTCATGGGCCTGGGTTGTAGTACCAGGGTAAAGAAGAGGACCAGTATACCAGAGCTTTCAGCTGCAGGGGAGCAGAAGCCCTGGTCACAAGGCCAGGGCAGAAAAGAGTGCTTGTGGTTGCTCACAGGCCAGGAGAGGAGTAAACATACCTCTCCTTAGATCATACCACTTTGGAAGAACTGAAAGCTTACAAATACCCAGAACTTGCTCTGAAAACAGCTCCACAAAAAACCTGAAGCTTGATAAAATGACTCCTCTACCCTAGGAGCAGAGCCCAATTTTAATATAAAGCTAAAAGTCAAGAAATAGGCTGGGAAAATGAGCAAATAACAACAAAAGATCCTTACCACAGAAAGTTACTATGGTGACAGGGAAGATGAAAACATAAACTCAGAAGAAGACAATAAAGCCAAAATTGCTGCAGCCAAAGCCTCAAAGGGAAAAAAATGAATTGGTCTCAAGCCCAAAAAGAATTCTTGGAAAAGTTTGAAAAGGATTTAAAAAATCAGAGAGGTAGAGAAAAAACTGGGAAAAGAAATTACAGTGATGCAAGATAATCATGAAAAGCCAATAGCTAGGTAAAGGAGGCCAACAAATTACCAAAGAAAATAACACCTTGAAAAGCAGAATAGCCACACAAATCTACTGAAAATAAGAGCTCCTTAAAACACAAAATCGGCCAAATGGAAAACGAGGTACAAAAATTCACTGAAGGAAAAAACTCCTAAAAAATTAGAATTGACGAAATGGAAGAGGAGGCACAAAAGTTCACAGAAGAAAATAATTGCTTAAAAATTAGAAATAGGCAATTGGAAGCTAATGATTCCACGAGATATCAAGAAACAATAAAACAAAATCAGAAGAATGGAAAAAAAGGAAATGTGAAATATCTCAGAAAACCAACTGACCTGGAAAATTGATTGGTAATTTAAGAATTATTGGGCTACTTAACCATGGCTTAAAAAAGAGTCTAGATACCATCTTTCAGGGAAAATTACCCTGATATTTTAGAACCAGAGGGTAAAGCAAATTGAAAAAAATCTACCAATCACTTCCTAAAAGAGATTCTAAAATGAAAACTCCCAGGATTATAATAGCCAAATTCCAGAGCTCTCAGATCAAGGAGAAAATATTGCAAGCAGCCAGAAGGAAACAATTCAAATATTGTGGCACCACAGTCAGGATGATAGAAGTTTTAGCATCTTGTACATTAAAAGATTGGAGGACTTGGAATATGATACTCTAGAAGGTAAAGGAGCAAAGATTTACCACCAAAAATCACCTACCCAGAAACACTGAGCATAATCCTTCAGGGAAAAAAAAATGTATATTCAATGAAACAAAGGACTTTCAAGCATTCATGATGAAAAAACCAGAGCTGAATAGATTGTCTGACTTTCAAATACAAGATTCAGAAGTAGCACAAAAAGGTAAAACAGGAAAGAGAAATTAAAAGGAATTTAATAAGGTTAAACTGTTTATATTCCTACATGGGAAGATGAGACTCATAACTCCTAAAAATGTTCTCATTATTAGGGCAGTTAAAAGGCGTATATGCAGACAAGGGGGCATACAGGTTTGCATTGAATATGATGGAATGATCTTTAAAAAAAAAATAAAATTGGGCGGCCAGGTAGCACAGCGAGTAAGAGCACCAGCTCCAGTGTCAGGATTGACCTGGAGATCGAATCCGGTGCTCAGACACTCAGCACCACACCCAGAAATAACTGGCCATGTAAGCCTGAGCAAGTTACTTAACCCCGATTGCTTAAAAAAAAAAAATTAAATTAATTGGTGAGAAAGACAAATGCCCTGGGAGAAGAGGGAAGGGAACAGTAGAATGGAGTAAATTATCTTACATAAAATAGGCACAAAAGAACTTTTACAGTGAAGGGGAAGATGCAGGAGGTGGGTGGAAGCCCTTGAACCTTACTCTCATTAAAACTGGCTAAAAGGTAATAACTTATGTACTGTTGGGTATAGAAATCTGTCTTACCCTATAGGAAAGTAGGAGGAGAAGAAAATAAGGGGGAGGGGAGTTAATGGGTACTCGGACTGGGGGAGGGGAGGCAGTAAGGTGCAAAACACTTTTGAGGATGGGCAGAATGAAAGGAGAAGGTAGGATAAATGTGGGGGGAGATAGGTTAGAGGGAAATACAATTAGCAGTCATAAGTGAAAAAAAAATTACAGCAAGTATCTCTGATAAAGGTTTCATTTCTTTCATGTATAGAGAAGTTAGTCAAATTTGTAAAAATAAGAGCCATTCCTCAGTTGATAAATAATCAAAGGACATGAGCAGTTTTCAGACTAAGTAATCAAAACTATCTATAGTCCTGTGAAAAAATGCTCTAAATCACTGTTGATTAGAGAAATGCAAATTAAGACAGCTGTGACATACCATCCTTCATCTGTCAGATTGGTAATAATAATGGAAAAGGGAAATGACAAATGTTGGAGGGGATGTGAGGAAATTAAGACACTAATGTATTATTGGTGGAGATGTAAACTGATTCAGCTGTGCTGTAGAGCAGTTTGGAATTATGCCCAAAGGACTATAAAACTGTGCATACTCTTTGACCCAGCAGTACCACTCACTGCTAGATCTATATTCCAAAGGAATAAAAAACAAAAGGATCTATATACACAAAAATATTTGCAGCAGGTCCTTTAGTGGTAGCAAAGAATTGGAAATTGAGGGGATGCCCATTAATTGGGGAATGGCTAAGTTATGGTATATGGTTGTGGTGGAATACTGTTAATAAGAAGTGATGAGCAGGATGATGTCACAAAAACTTGGAAAGACTTACATGAATTGATACAAAGTGAAGTGAGCAGACCCAGAACAGTGTACACAGGAATAGCAATATTGTATAATGATCAGTTGTGAATGACTTAGCTATTCTCAGCAATCCAATGATACGAGACAGTTCCGAAGGATTTATGATGAAAATTCTACCTATTTCCAGAGAAAGAACTGATAGAGTCTGAATGAAGATCAAAGCATACTTTTTAAACTTTCTTTTTCTGTGTTTTCTTTCACACCATGTCTAATATGAAAATATGTTTTATATGACTACACATGTATAACATATCAAATTACTTGTCTTCTCAATGGGGAGAGGGGGAAAAAGGAAGTGGAGAATTTGGAACTCAACAGTTTTTAAAATGAATGTTAAAATTGTTTTTAAATGTAATTGGAACAATAGAATATTAAATACTTTAAAAAAAATAACAGACGATTAGGAAGGAAACAGGTGGTGTTTTATCACTAATACTGATTTGAGAAGAGTTTCAGAAGAGAGGCAGATTTGGGAAATGAAATTGTAGTTAAGAAGCTGGTGTTAGAAATGAGATTTATGTAGCATAAATTTTAGAAATGATAGGATCCTGGTTAAGGATAGAATGTACTTCCATAAACACTGGCAAGAATACAGGTGTCCTGAGTCTGGCAAATCCAATCAAAAGGTCTTTAAATTGAAAAGGAAGGGAAAGGGAGGAGAGGTGCCTACCTATAATCATCAGGCTTCATATTACAGAGAATAGCTACAATGTAGGAAGAACAGAAGTAGAGGTTCCAGAAATAAAACCCATGGCCACAGATGTCAGTGTAAATGTGTAAAAAAAAAACAAAGGGCACTAGAGAGCTCAAAGCAAATAAGCAAATTTGATCTCATTGGTGTCCTTGATACTTGGTATAGGAGAAGACCCACTGAATGAAATACGGCTCTGAATGGGTAAACCTTATCCAAAAAGAACATGTTACATAAAGCGGGATATTGTGGGAGGAGCAGCATTACATTTTATTAAGAAAAACTTAAGTGATGAAATCTAGAAACCGGAGTAAGAGAATGTGGTAGAGGAACTTTTGTGTAAAGATCAATAATGAAAGCAGAAACAGAAGCAATGTCATCAAAATATAAGGCCACCCAGACAGGAAGATCAAACATGGGAAATCTGGGAAAGAAATCAGAAGCCTTCCCTGGAGGCATGATATATAACTTTTCAGAGATGGATAAGTTCTCAGTCTGTGCTGAAAGAACAGCAGCTACATTTTGTTGTTTTTAATTCAGATTTCATTCTTTAAAAGGTAAAGGGATAAATGAAGGGAACTTCTCTTTTTTTTGGGCGGGTTCTGACTCTCTTATCAGGAGGAATGGGGGAATAGGAGGGGTGGAAATGATGGGAAGGAAGTTGAAAGGAGGTGGAAATAACCATTCCATCTTAGAACTTGTGACTGATAAAAAGAAAGCCTTCCAGAGCTGGATGAGCACCTCAGACTGTAAGAAAACAAAGAATTTCAAAGGTTTTAGATAAAGGATATTTGGATCCCACATCCTAAAATTTTTCAGAGGGCCACAAGGACTGAGAAGCTGACAAAGGTAAAAGAGAAAGAAGAAGCTGATAATGATAATGAAAATAAGACTGATAATGATATATAGGGAATTTTTGACCAACTTAAAATTTAAAGATATGTACAAAAAATGGAATAGAAACATGAACTGAATACAAGAGCATGGCTTAGCAGGGCCCTGTTCAGAGCAAGTATCAGGAGAACGAAAGCTCAAAATAAGTTGAGGTTGGTGAGGAAAGCCAAGGACAAAGAAACAAAAAGGTGTTTTCATTTTTTTTTTGCTTTTTGGAGGGGATTTGGGTTTAAGTGACTTGTCCAAGGTCACACTGCTAGTTTTTGTGTTAAGTAGCTGAGGCTGAATTTGAACTTGGGTCCTCCTGACTCCAGGGCTGATGCTCTATTCACTGCGCCAAAAAGGTGTTTTTAAAAAACTTTTTTGGTGAAAGGGGGAGGATCAAAGGAGATGTTGTACCATTGTTCAGGGTGGAAGAAATGATGATAACTAAGGAATCAAGACACACCTTGATCTTACTTTGCTTCTGCTTTCTCTGCTAAGGAGAATGACTTTTATATGGAAAAAGACACAACCAAACTGGCAAATGGGGAGTTGATGAGCACTTAGCTGCCTTCAGTTAAGTCATCATCCCCAGATCTCTGTACTGGAGTACTGAAAGAGCCATGAGATGTGATTGCTGAACCACTCGCTCTCTGTGACCTTGAAATGATCACAGAGAACAACTAAAGTACTATAGGCCTAGGTAAGGGAAAATGTTCCATTTTCAAAAAAAAATGTAGAGTAAAATAATCTATAGACTCCAAGCCAGTGAATTTTATTTCAATTCCTGGCAGAATTCTAGAAAGCTGTATTTAAAAAGATGAATGTATCAAAGTAGAGTTGGTGATAACAAAGAACCCACATAGCTATGTTCTGAAAGAAATATCTCTTCTCTGAATTCATGTGGTGAGTTGTTGTTTGAAAGTAAATTGGATTTAAGTGAGGAAGGGCTGGGCAAAGTCACCAGCCTCACTTTCTCATCTGGAGTCATTTGGGTCCAGTGCAAGATATAATGGATCAGGACTACTGAAGGTGGCGTGGATGAAGTAGGAGACCTTGGCCCTTTTGGGCTCTTTTCCAAATCTCAGTTTGACTGAAACAATGCCCTTACAAGTGATTAAGGTTAGGTAAGAGATGAGGCAAAGAATGGCCTCTTTGGCCTAGTTAAAAAAGAAATGATGGGGGGGGGGGTGAAGTCAGGATGGTGGAGTAGAAACAGGGCTTCCTTGGAGCTCCTGCTTCCACCTCCAATTCATGTGAAAGGTGACTCTGAACAAACTTTGGAGCTACAGAACCCACAAAATGACACAGAGAAGCTAATCTCACGCTGAGGATAGCCCAGCAGGCTGGCAGGAAGCGGCCAGTACAGTGCTCTGGGGGCCCGGCCCAGCCCCTTGAGAGCCTGAGGTTTTAGCTTCAGGGTGGCCTGACCAGCCACCGGCTGGAAGGACTTCAGATTACCAGAAGCTGTGGCAGTTTTTAGAATTATCAACATACAGATGCTAAGGACAAAGTGAGAGGTCATTACGGTGTGGACTTTGGGATCCAGTAGTTTGGGAGTACAGTCTGGCCTTTATCCCCTGGAGGGAGAAGCCACTAAGGCGCCATGGCCATGCAGCCACCACCATGTAGCAGCTTCATCTCCTGGCCTGCAGACTGTAGGGGAATCAATCGACTAGTCTGAGGGGTAATCACTCTTGCTTTAACCTGCTTGGATCTGGATTACGATCTAGGGTGGAGGTCCTGGGGTGGGTTGCCAGCTTGCCAGAGTGTGTAGAAGCTTTGGAGAGGGCACCCAATTAATACCTTAGGCAGCTGAGTAAACCCCAGCAATTTGGGACAAAACTCCCCTCCCTGGTAGCAGAGACCTACTGTGGCAAAAAGCTCAAAAGTCAAGTAATTGAGTAGCAGCATGAGGAGGCAAAGGAAGCAAAGCAAGCAGAGCAATCCAACTTTATACTCCTATTTTGGGGACAAAAAGGATCAAAGCATGGAACAAGAGGAAGACGGTCAAGTCAGAACTCCTGCACCAAAAGCTTCCAAGAAAAATATGAGCTGGTTACAGGCCACAGAGGAGCTTAAGAAGGATTTTGCAAACCAAATAAGAGAAGTGGAGGAAAAATTGGGAAGAGAAATGAGAATGATGCAAGAAAATTATGAGAGTCAACAACCTGACTAAAGAAAATAACACCTTAAAAAATAGACTAACTCAAATGGCAAAAGAGGCTCAAAAAGCCAGTGAGCAGAAGAATGCCTTAAAAAGCCTAATTTGCCAGATGGAAAAAGAATCTCAAAAGCTCACTGAAGAGAATCAGTCCTTCAGAATTAAATTGGAGCAAATGGAAGCTAGTGACTTTATGAAAATCAAGATAATATTAAACAGATCCAAACAAATGAAAGAATAGAAGGCAATGTGAAATATTTCATTGGGAAAACCACTGACCTGTAAAATAGATCCAGGAGAGATAATTTAAAAAATTATTGGACTACCTGAAAGCCATGATCAAAAAAAGAAACTAGAAATCATCCTTCAAGAAATTCTCAAGGAAAATTGCCCTGATGTTTTAGAACCAGAGGGAAAAATAGAGGTTGAAAGAATCCACCGATCACCTCCTGAAAAAGATCTCAAAAAGAAAACTCCTAGGAACATTATAGCCAGGTTCCGGAATTCCCAGATCAAGGAGAAAATATCACAAGCAGCCAGGAAGAAACAATTTTAATATTGTGGAAACACAATCGGGATAACACAAGATCTGGCAGCTTCTACATTGAGGGATCGAAAGGCTTGGAATATGATATTCTGGAAGGTAGAAGAGCTGGGATTAAAACAAAGAATCACCTACCCAGCAAAACTGATTATCATGTTTCAGGGGAAAATATGTTCATTCAATGGAATAGAGGACTTTCCAGTATTCTTGATGAAAAAGCCAGAGCTGAATAGAAATTTTGACATTCAGATACAAGAAGCAAGAGAAGCATGAGAAGGTAAACAGGGAAAAGAAATCATAAGGAACTTATCAAAGTTGAACTATTAACATTCCTACATGGAAAAACGATAATTGTAACTGATGAAACTTTTCTCAGTATGAGAATAGTTGAAGGTAATAGAAATGTGTGTGTGTGTGTATATTTAATATGTCTATATAGGAGGATATATGGCCGTATGAATACATATGTGAGTGTAGTAGCAAACAGGACTTGAAGAAAAGGATGCTCATCAGCTGGGAAATGTTCAAAGAAATTACAGTATTTCAGTGTAATGGAATTGCTACATAGGAAATGATGAAAGCTACATTTTTAGTGAAAGCTAGGAAGGCCTGTATGACCTGATTCAGAGTGAAATGTGCAAAATAAGAATGTTATACAGTTGAGAAGGTTAAAATTGATCCTGTATCACTTGTTTATTGATCCTAGTTACAAGTAATTGATTTTGTCTGGTAACTGCTTAAGTTCTTTCTCTCCAAACTAAGTTCAGAGTCTAGCTGATTTGTAAATGGCTTAAGTTAAAAAATTCGGCTCCCTTGCTCAAAGAAATTAACTGACCTTAGAGAATGAGTGTTAATAGAAAGGGAGTTTGGCCCTGATATCTTTACTCTACCAAGCTTCTCCTTTAAGGCTGTCTGGTTCGCTGTCCAAAAGTCTGCATCGCTATATTGACCTTGCACTCAAACTATAATCATTTCTTGGTCTCATGAGAGGATGGGGGGAAGAAGGATCATTGCTAGTCCTCATAATCAAACTTCCAGCCAATTATGTTTGTTCCCAGTGCCTCAGCTCTGTAGCCAATCGTGTTGTTCTTAATCCTGTGATGTCATCTACCCTGTTCTGTTCTTTATTCTGTACTCCCCAAAACCTATAAAAGAGGAGCTTTTCTTTTGTGTCATTGACATAAATGGAGGCAAGCCATTGACCCATTCATTGACAAGTAGCATGTCCCTGCTAATACATATTATTTTGCTCAGAGATTTGCCTGTACCCTTTTGTTAAATTCTAATTGCAACAGTTGATGTCAGCAGTGAGATGGTGAGATAAGAGCTTCCCTATCCAGATCCTTATTAGAATCTCCCCCTTATTCTATTGGGCCCAAGTGGAACAAATTTTCCAAAAAGGTAGAGTTTCTATTGGGGGCTTTGTGACAGTGGATTGGCTCTCTCTCTCTCTGTTCACAATAGTTTCAGATCTCCTCCAGGAGAAAATGGTGAGTGTTGTATGATTTATATCTGTTTTGAGTACTTCTATTTGTGTTAATAGCTACAGCTTTTAAATTTGGGAATAATTGGCACAGAGAGACAGAAATAAAGATAAAAGCCTATGTCCATTCTCCACAGTGGGTCTCTAACAGAATGCATTTTTATTAGGGAAGATTTCTCAAAGTAGGATAGAGAAATAGATGCACAACTTGAGCCTGCAGCAGTTTTTGACGCCCTCTGGTTCTGGGACATTGTGGTATTTCCTGTAGCACCAACTGAGTTACAGTGTCTTTCAGAGTTTAGTGGGACCTGGGGCCTTAAATGGCCCAGAGTCAGTGATTCATTGGACAATTTCAAATTGATTTCAAATTTTTGTGTTTGAGAGTAAGGCAATATGTAAGCCTGTCAGTGGCATTTAGTTCAATTATATCAGTCATAGATTTCTTTGAGTAGAAGAGATAAATTATTGGGAGAATTAACTATTTGGAAAGCTGGCAACTAACTACAGCTATATATTGGATATAGAAAGAAATATTGGAGCCACGCTCTCTCACAGCTGTCTGTTGGTGTTTGTATATCTACAGCTATGTCTATGCCATTTTAATAAGATGGCTTTTAGGAAATTGTGCACATGAAACTTAGAAGGAAAAACCTCTCTGACTTGTGATCTATTTTTTTTTTACTTCTTTAAGCCTTCAAAACATCTCTCTGTCTCTCTCTCTCTTTTCCTCCCTTTCTCTTCCCCCCCTTTCTCTTCCATCTCCCCCCTTTACATTCCTGAAATCTGAGGAAATTGAGGAGTGCAAGGGAAGAGATGGATAAGACGTAAGGGAATCTTTTCCCTCAAACCATAGAAATTTATGACATCTTAAATGTACATTCTTTACTTTGACTCTCTAAATTGTGGTATTTAATGTTTTTTATAAATGCTGAAATAATCTTGTGAATTTGGGGGTTAAAATTTTTTAGAATATGTTTTAAGAGAAGTAAGAGCATCCCCCACCCAGCACCCACCCCCAGAATGACAGATTTATTGTTTTATAGCCAAGAAAGGAAAATCATTCTTATTAGAGAAAAGTTTATGAGAAAAAAAAAACCGAGGCAGAAACTCACCTTTTACTCTTTCCTGGTTCATGGAAAGAAAAAAGTTGTGTAAATTAAATTAATAAGTTTTATTAGAAAATCTAATTGGATACTTGGGAGTTTTACAAATTACAGTAAAAATAAATTCAGAAATAACTTGAATTAATATATTTTGAACTTAGAAATTTTGCTGTAATTTATGAGATTTTTACCCATTTTTAATAGAATATATATTTGAATTTTTTGAGAACTCTTTTGCTTCTTGCCCACAAAAAGAGAAGCTTATTTAAAGAAAGCAACTTGAAATATACATGAAATTTATTTGGACTTACTTCTGTGAGTAATAGATCAGAACTTAATTGTTATTTGAATAGAGCAAGTTTTTATAAGCTGGTAAAGATTTTTATAATTTGCTAAAAGCATCTTAGAGGATTTTTGGCCCATCTCTTAGCAAATAACAGAATTGACATTGATTCAATAGAATTTAT
>NW_027185761.1:60707732-60728489 GCF_028583685.1 Petaurus breviceps papuanus | reverse complement strand
CATCTCTTAGCAAATAACAGAATTGACATTGATTCAATAGAATTTATTATAGGTAAAGTACTGGTAAAGTCACAAACTATAGAAGTAAAAGTTTTTTTTTTTAGTAAATCATTGGTTTAATAGTGCTAAAATTATAAAGGAGGAATTAAATGAAGTAAAGATTAGAGTATAATAGTCTGAAATACTATCAAAATAAGGAGAATTTAGGCAGTGAACAAAATAAAAGGAAGTTTAGGGGAAGACTATGAAAGTAATAAGAAAGATATAGGTTTTTAGGCCAGAGGAGAGATGTATAAAAAGGAAAAGAAGGTTTGATATATCGAAAGAAAGGTTTGAGGGGAGTTTTGACTTTAAGTGGGAAGGTTATGTGAAACTTCAGGTGTTTATTTTATTGGAAACTATAGTAATAAAAATTGCAGTTTGATTTGGAAGTATATAGGAAAAATTCATAGAGAACTAGGAGTAAACTGAAAGCAGTGGGTTCTTTCAGAGATTTTAAATGTTGCCATTAATGGCTGTAAAATCAAGATTTGAACTAAATTAAAATGTGCTTTTTCTAGTGGGATGATTACTGTAGATTAAAATCGAATATCAGATAGACACTTTAAAATTCTTTGGCAGCGAATTAGCTGGAAATAATAGGCCTTACAATATGAAATGCTTGGAATACATAACTCTTGTAAAAATAATGCTAAGTAATTGAAATTATAAATTGAGATTCTTTGTGATACCATTTAGAAAATAGATTTAAGTGTAATTGAATTTATTCTGGTCTTATTCTGAGTGAAATGTCTCTCTCCTAATAAGATGCTAATGTTTATAGTAAGTCAGAATTTATTCTGCTATTTGACATTAAGACAAAGCTTTGGGAAAATGCATGGATCTGAAAATTTGTTAGCTATGTGATCTCAAAACCGGTTACCTCAGTTTACCAAGTCTGTGACATGAAAAAACAAAGTGCCCAACATAAATTTTATAGTTGATTTAATAGAATTGTTGTTCAAATGGTAAATTCTTTTTAATCTGGAATCTTTTGAGTTATTGATTTGATTAAACTGTTATGGATTCAGTTGTTAAAAGAATGATATAAATTATTTGAAATTGTTCACTTGGAAATGCAATCGACAATGATACTTTTACTGTGATTTTAACGTTAGCAGAAATCTCTTTCAGTGTTTAAAAAATTTTGTGCATTGGTTTATTTAGGGGACAGAATCCCCATCTGCCATTACAAATACTCCTTGAATGGGAAAAAATTGCAAAAACATTTTTAAAAGTGTGTTTATAAACAGAAGCTAATTATGTGCTAATTTGTGATTGTGAAAATTGTGAAGTTATATACTTGGAATAGTGTGTCCTGAAGTTACAGTTACATCTTTGACCAATTTAGTCTTAACAGAATCTAGTCTTAGGGATTTTTGCTGTAAAGGGGTTAGTAAGCTATTATATATTCATTATCTATGTGAACTTAGAGAATGTTATTACTTTTAAAAATTCTAATAATTTATTGCCTTTTTATATCAGGTTGAATTTTAAGCTGTATTTGAGAAGGAGAAATGATAGAAGCCAATATTAAATAAAATCTCTTCTGTGACTTTTTTTTTAGAAGGCCTTGATAACCTAACTAATTTATTGCAACAATTTGAGAGTATTGGTAACAATTGTGTCTAGCCTTACTATGATTAGTGAGACTGTGCTGTTTGAAGTAAAATCCTTTTGAGTCCCTGAAATTTCTTTTTGAGCTTTGTTTTCAGGTTTACTGTGTCCTTAGGCCAGTGTTTCACTGCTTCAAGAAAAATGCTGTGGGGTGGCCAGGTGGCACAGTGAATAGAGCACGGGACCTGGAGTCAGAAGGACCTGAGTTCAAATCCAGCCTCAGACACTTGACACACTTACTAGCCTTGTGATCTTGGACAAGTCACTTAACCCTAATTGTCCTGCTTTCCCTCTCCATAAAGAAAAAAAAAAGAAAGAGATCTAAGGCTAGTGTATCTCTGTTCCTGGGAATACGATTGGGAGGGTGAATTTAGGAAGGCTAAGGTAGAACACTCTTGACTCAGTTTCCCATATAAGAAATCTTCCCACTTGGTTAATTCAGAGCCTGTCTATGGTATCCCATCGTGCACTTGGCTGCTTAAACTATTCTTACCTGAAACTGAATGGTACTAAGGATGCTTTATCCTTTTATATGTATAGTTATTCTGTGCTCTTGGGCTTTGTCCTGGAAGACCAGTATTGATGCTGTTATAATCAGGTTCCCACTTCTTCCTCTCATAGCAAATCTCTCTAACCAGGACAAGTTAAGCTGTGATTTTTCTGATGAATGTGGTTTTTGTGGTACCATATCCTAAATAACAACTAAGTAAATTAGTATTTGGCCTTGTCAACTGCCTGTTTATAATTATCTGTATTTGTATGTTGAAAAAAGTCCTCATACTTTTTGGAATAATTCTACTATAATGTAAGAGTCTGTGGGAATACATACACACAAATACATACATATATAATGTGTATAAAATGTATATATACATGCATTATATATGTATATATCAATTACTTTAAGCTAAAATTAAAAAAAATCTTCAGTTTTGTTTTAATGAAATGAATTTTTGTGTAATCAGTACTCTTAGGGGAAAGTAACATGTGGCATATCTTGTGTTGCCTTCAAGAGAAATCTAGTTTTGCTTAGGTTTATTATTAATTTCAGATTGACACATGTATACAGATAATTGAAGTATAATTTGTAACTTAAGTAAATTCATTTGTATATCAGAAGTCATCCTCCTATGAAATGTGCCCTGTTGCCTATGTTTTTATTTGAGGATTAGGTCCTTATCCGTCTCTGATCATCCTAATGGGGGAATGGAATTATATTGGAATTGAATTGAAATTAACTGAAATTAAGTGGTATTTAAAATTTGGAGTTATAAATAACTACAAAATTGAGTAAAACTGAGTAAAAATTGTGAGAAAGCAACAAGATCACAGTTATATATGTAATTCAAAGAGGTTTAAGAATTCTATCTTCAGGGGCAGCTAGGTTGCACAATGAATAGAGCACCAGCCCTGGAGTCAGAAGGACTTGAGTTCAAATCTGACCTCAGACACTTAACAGAAAAACTAGCCATGTGACTTTGGGCAAGTCACTTAACCCCAAATGCCCTCTAAAAAGCAAAAAAAAAAAAAAGAGGACAAGAATAATTTGGGGCGGCCAGGTGGCTCAGCGAGTAAGAGCACTGGCTCCAGTGTCAGGATGACCTGGATCAAATCCAGGCTCAGATACTCAGCACGACACCCAGAAATAACTGGCCGTGTAACCTTGAGCAAGTTACTTAACCCTGATTGCTTTAAAAAAAAGAAAAGAATTCTATCTAAGGGGGGCAGAGTCAAGATGGAGGAATACAAGCAGGACCTCCCCGCTGCTCCGGCTTCCACCTTCCCCAGTCCATATAAAAAGGGGACTATGAACAAACTTTGGAGCTGCAGAACCCACAAAATAACACAGAGAAGCTAACGTCCCACTGAGGACAGCCCGGCAGGCTGGCAGGAATCGGCCAACACAGTGCTCTGGGAGTTGAGCCCAGCCCCAGGCCAAGCCTTTATTCCCAGAGCAGGCCTGACCAGCTGCCACTGTAGGGACTCCAGATCATCAGCAGCTGTGGCTGTTTCCAGATTTATCAACACATAGATGCGAAGGACAAAGTGAGAGGTCAGTGCAATCGGGGCTTTGGGACCCAGTAAGTGGGAGTGCATGGCTTTCACCCCCAGGGCGAGAAGCCGCTGAGACGTTGGCACAGCCAGCCAGGGCCACGTGGCAGCTTCAGCTCCTGGCCTGCAGAGTGTAGGGGAACCAAGCACCAGTCTGAGGGGTAATCGCTCTTGCTTTAACCTTCTTGGATCTGGATTGCAGTCTAGGGTGGAGGTCCTGGGGTGTGTGTCCAGCTTGCCAGAGTGTGTGGAGACCTCAGATATGGCACCCATCTAATACCTCTTGGCAGCTGAGAAAACCCCAGCATTTGGGACGAAAGCTCCCCTGTCTGGTGGCAGAGTCCTACTGTGGCAAAAAGCCCAGAGATCAAGTGACTGAGGGGTGACATGACCAGGCAAAGGAAACAAAGCAGACAGAAGATTCCAACATTAGACTCCTATTTTGGGGACAAAAAGGAGCAAAGCATGGAATAGGAGGAAGACAGTGAAGTCAGAACTCCTGCACCAAAAGCTTCCAAGGAAAATATGAGCTGGTTACAGGCCATAGAGGACCTCAAGAAGCAGATAAAAGAAGTGGAGGAAAAATTGGGAAGACAAATGAGAACAATGCAAGAAAATTACAAAATGAGAGTCAACAGCCTGACTGAGGAAAATAACACCTTAAAAAATAGACTAACTCAAATGGCAAAAGAGGCTCAAAAAGGCAATGAGGAGAAGAATGCCTTAAAAAGCCGAATTTGCCAGATGGAAAAAGAATCTCAAAAGCTCAATGAGGAGAATCATTGCTTCTGAATTAGATTGGAGCAAATGGAAGCTAATGACTTTATGAGAAATCAAGATGCTGTGAAACAGATCCAAACAAATGAAAGAATAGAAGGCAATGTGAAATATCTTATGGGAAAAACCACTGACCTGGAAAATAGATCCAGGAGAGATAATTTAAAAATTATTGGACTACCTGAAAGTCATGATCAAAGTAAGAACCTAGAAATCATGCTCCAGGAAATTCTCAAAGAAAACTGTCCTGATGTTTTAGAACCAGAGGGCAAAATAGAGGTTGAAAGAATCCACCGATCATCTCCTGAAAAAGATCCCAAAAAGAAAACTCCTAGGAATATTATAGCCAGGTTCTGGAATTCCCAGATTAAGGAGAGAATATTATAAGCAGCCAGGAAGAAACAATGTGAATATTGTGGAAACACAATCAGGATAACCCAGGATCTGGCAGCTTCTACACTGAGGGATCAAAGGGCTTGGAATATGATATTCCGGAGGTCAAAGGAGCTGGGATTAAAACCAAGAGTCACCTACCTAGCAAAACTGAGTGTCATGTTTCAGGGGAAAATATGGTCATTCAGTGGAATAGAGGACTTGCAAGCATTCTTGCTGAAAAAAACAGAGTTGAATAGAAAATTTGACATTCAGATACAAGAAGCAAGAGAAGCATGAGAAGGTAAACAGGGAAAAGAAATCATAAGGAACTTATCAAAATTGAACTATTAACATTCCTACATGGAAAAACAATAATTGTAACTTATGAAACTTTTCTCAGTAGTTGAAGGGAATAGAAATATATATATATGTCTATATATGAGGGTATATGGGCATAGGAATACATATGTGAATGTGTGTATACATGTTTACACGTATACATAGATAGAGGGCACAGGACCAATTTAACAGGAAGGGATGATACTTAAAAGGTGAAATTAAGAGGTGAGAGGGATATAATGAGAGGAGATGGGGAGCGACAGAATGGGGGTGAACTATCATATAGAAGAGGCAAGGGAAAATGGTTACAATGGAGGGGAAGAATAGAAAGGCAAAAGGGAATGGGTCAACCTTATCCCCATTGAATTTGGCTTGAGGAGGGAATGAAATACACAGTAAATAGGGTATCTCACCCTCCAAGAGAGTAGGGGGGGAAGGGGATGAGAGAGGGGATGATGGAAGGGAGGGCAGGCTGGGGGGGAGGGAAGTTGGAAGCTCCCACTTTTGAAAAGGGACGGGATCAAAGTAGAGAATAGAACAAGTGGGAGGTGGGATAGGAGGGAGGGAAATATAGTCAGTCTTTTACAATATATCTACTGTGTTATTGTTTTGCATTAGCCACACATGTACAACCTATACTGAACTGCTTATCTTCCCAGTAAGGGTGGGTGACAAGGGAGGAAGGGAATGAATGTGGAATTCAAAATCTTAAAATCATACATATGTATACTATTATTAATACTATTTTACATACAGGCACTGGGGCATAGAGATCCACTGGAAAAGTCGTAAGAGGTATGGGAGAAAATATGGGAGAGAGCAGATTAGAGGAGGGGATATCCTGTGGGACTGCTATTTTGGGGCAGTGGGTAGGGGAAAAACAGGGAGAAAATTTGTAACTCAAAATCTGGCAGAAATGAATGATGTAAATCAGAAGTTAATAGAGCATTTGAAAAAAAAAAAAGAATTCTATCTTCGGGGTGGCTAGGTGGTAAAGTGAATAGAGCACTGACCGTGGAATCAGGAGGACCAGAGTTCAAATCCGGCCTCAGACACTTGACACACTGACTAGCTGTATGACTTTGGGCAAGTCACTTAACCTCAACAGCCCTCCAAAAAGGCAAAAAAAATTAATTTTATCTTCTAGTATTTTAAAATATTTAACTTTGGTATCTCCATTTTATTTGAATTTCTTAACTATATACAATTTTGCTAACTTACATTGTAGGAAGTTAAATGATAATGAGTCAAAGCTAATCTAGAAAAACACTCTCAGCCCTAGTTGATATGTCTACTTTGGTAAATATTCAATCTTTAATCAGAAGAATTCACTTTCTAGTCAGATTCTCTTAGATCCTTTTTAAAGATTCTTCAGCCTATTGTTAGCAGTGTTTATGTCAGGTACAGAGTTTAGATAAAGATAGAAACCACAAGGAGTATTTAAAAACTGAAATTCTCAGAACTTTCAAGTGAACTATGGATTCTTAATTTAACATCAGAATCACAATTTTTGAGCTGGTTATAACAGATTATTGGAGAAGTAATGTTTAAAAGAGGTTGTACTAAACTATGCTGAGATCTGTTTTGTAAAATACTTTTAGTAAGAACACGAAGAATTTCTACAAGGAATGTGGAACCGGAGACACAAATCTACTAATGAGACCACTTCAGAGCTGCCCTGAGGAATTCCAGGATATCTTAAGAGATTTCCCAGAGAAGACTATTATGTATGGGACATCTGAGATTCAAGATGAAATGTGCTGATAAAATGGACATTGGGAGTGGATTCCTGGGATACTAGGAGGCTTGATGTTAATGTTAATGATCATTGTTGTATGACTTTGGTTTTTGTTATACCACATGTATGTTTGCTGAGTTTTCTTAGTTGCCTTGAGATATGTAAATCTCCCTTCTAAATTTAGTCCATGATGTAAGATATTCTTACCATAGCTTGTGCTGTGATTAACCAGCCTCGTTATTCTTCTTCATCTTGGCATTAGTTACTGTGCTAAAGCCTGTTTTGAACTTATGCCAGAAAAAAAACTTGTGTGAGTGTGCCCTACTGTTGATAATGATTATAGTCAAGATCTTATAGGATTAAATTATAGATAAGTTATACATATACACACATATATGTATATATACACACATACATATAACACGCATATAGTTATATATTGATCAAAGGGGGAATTGAAAAGATTAAAATTGATTCTGTATCATTTATTTATTGATCCTATTTACAAATAATTGATTTTGTCCTGTAACTTCTTAAGACATGGTTCTTTATCTCTGAACTAAGTTCAGAGTTCACCTGACCTGTTATGGGTTAAGTTTAAAAATCCAGCTCTCCTGCTCAAGGAAATTAATCTTGGAGAATGTGTATGAACAGAAAAGGAGTTTGGCCCCGAGATCTTTACTTCACCAAGCTATCCTTCAAGGATAACTTGTTTGCTGTGCAAAAGTCTGGACTACTATCTCATCCCTGCATTCAGACGATGAGCATTTAGTCTCATGAAAGAAGAGGGTGGGGGGGGGAGGTGTCATTGCTGGTCTGCATTACCAGACTTCCAGCCAGTCATGTTTTCCCCTGTTCCTCAGCACTGTAACCAATTATGTTGCTCTTAATCCCATGATGTAATCTGTCCTGTTCTGTTCTTTGTTCTGTACTTACCAAAACCTATAAAAAGGGAGCTGTTCTTTTTCTTGGGATCTTTGGAATAAATGGAGGCAAGCCATTGACTCATTTATTGACAAAATAGCATGCCCCTGCTAATACATATTATTTTGCTCAGATTTGCCTCAGTGTACCCTTTTGTTAAATTCAGATTGTGACATAAAGTGGACAACATTGTGTAAAAACAAAAGAATTTTTGAAGACTTAACTCTGATCAAGGAATTTACCAGTGATGATTCTAGGCTGTATGGCTCCTGATAGAGAGGTAATAGAGTGAGGTTGTTTTATTTTGCTTGACTATATATTTTTTTTCTTGATTGGGGTATGGAGTAGAAGGAAAGAAAATTGATTTCTATTAATTAAAAAAATAAAATAGAATAACTGTTTGGTACTGGTTAAAAATATAAAAGTAGGTGATGATAAGAATAGTAATAGCTAGCATTTATATAACACTTTGAGGTTTACAAATATCTCATTTTATCCTCAATATTTCTGGGAGGTAAGTGCTATTATTTACATTTTTTACAGATGAGGAAACTAAGGCAGGTAGAGTTTAAGTGATTGAACTAGGGTCGCAGAGCCATTAAGTGTGTAAGGCTGGATTTGAAATCATCTCAGCTACAGGTCCAGTGGTATATTTAATCATACCACCTAGTTGCTTCTAGTTATAGGTTCCCAAAGTGAGCAATCCCATCTTCTGGGGTGGGTGTGTGCTGGAACGCTAGGGTGGTGACGGGGGGGGGGCAGTAGTAGCCTCAGGTACAGTTGGGTGGTATAGAATTAAAATAAGGGGGCAGTGGAAGCGTAAGAAGAAAAGCTATGAAAATTTTGAAAAACTGCATGTTTCACGTGTTGTAAAACAGAGTTAAAGTCTTAGTGATGATGTTATTTTCCAAATAAACACACAAAATGCAAGTTGTAACCCATCAGTGGTCTAGTCTGCTGAAAGGCCTTAACAAGCAAGTGTTAGCAGGTGAGCATGTTTATTGCTGTTGGGAAGTCTGGCATGCATTGGCAGAAATATGTGTGTGTAATGACTTGTTTCCAATACAATACTATATGGTTACATGACACATTGCATCATCAAAATTGCAATGCAGGAAGAAAACCACAAATTTACAATAACTTAATAAATGTAAGATGTCTTTTTAAACAAAATTATATGTTTTTTTGAAAGGATGAAAATTAAAAAAAACATTAAAGAGTTAAAGAAAGTAGATTTCTAGAGGGGTACAGAGTAATGTTTTTTTGAAAAGGGGGTGGCAGGCCAAATAATTTTGGGAACCTCTGTTCTAGATCAGTGAAATAGATAAGGAATAATCAGGGAAAAAATTAACAATAATTCAGTCTTAGATAAATGTGAGAACATCAATTCCTTGGGAAAGAATTCCTTATTTGACTAGAATTTCTGGAAAAACTGGAAATCAGTTTGGAAGAAATCAGGTGTAGATCTTATATGAGATGCCACAATAATCTCAAAATAGACATATGATCTGAACATTAAAGGTTACACCTTAGGAGAGAGAAGGTGATCAAGTACCTGTCATCACTATGGCTAGGGGGAGTTTTTTTTTTTTTAGAGCAATCGGGGTTAAGTAACTTGCTCAAGGTTACACGGCCAGGTGTTTCTGGGTGGGTGCTAAGTGTCTAAGCCCAGGATTTGATCCCCAGATCATCCCGACACTGGAGCTGGTGCTCTTACTCGCTGTGCTACCTGGCCGCCCCAAGGGGGAGATTTTTAAAATTCAATTTTAAGTTCCAAATTCTCTCCATCCCATCTCCTACCCGTTAAGAAAAGAAGAAAAACAAAATCTGTTATAAATACATATAGTTGAGCAAAACAAATTCTTGCATTGGCCATGTCAAAAAAAAAAAGTTTCAGTCTGCTCTCTGAGTCCATCTGGAGATGGAGAGTGTGTTCCATCAATTTCTCTGGAACTGCAGTTGGTTCTGTTATGTTGATCAGAGTTCTTAAGTATTCCAAGGTTGTTTCCCTTACTGTATCATATAAATTATATTTTTCCCAGTTCTGCTCACTTCAGTTTGCATCAATTCGTACACGTCTTCCTGGTTTTTCTAAAGCCATCCACCTCATCACTTCTCATAGCATAGTAGCATTCCATCACATGCACAGACCCTTAACTTGCTTGGCCATTCACCAGTTGATGGATGCCCCTTGGTATCAGCAATGCAATATTCACAATGCCTACGGAAATTAAAGATATGCTGATGTAATTATCAATCACAAAATATATCAGGCGTTCTATATGGGGGAATAAGCTAGAACATTTATTAAAATACCAAAAGACTGAGTCCCAGAACCAGAAAGTCAAAGCCATCAGAGTAGTTATGAAATTGGCACAGGTAGATAAAGTAGAAAGCACCCACATTCTCAAGCCTTTAAAACAGAACAGGCTACCTCAGGCAAAGATCCTTCTCTCCCCACTCACAGCAACCACCCAGCGTCAAGGAAGTGCGCTCCCAGCAGCTCCGGCCCCTGGCAGTCCTCAGCAGGAGTTCTTAGCAGAAATTCTGGCTGACTGAAAAAGGGGTTCACGCTGCCGCTGCTGCTGCCTCTGCTGCTGTTGCCGCTGTCGCCTCCACTGCTAGCCACTGCAGGAACTCTAGCTTGGCTTCCGCTTCCTCTTGCTCCGCCCCTTCCTGCTATGTCAGCAAGTCCAATGGGGCATGGAAGATCTTTAAATCCCATAACCTTACACCTTTTAGTTTGCAATTCTTTGCCACCACAAGAAGGTGTTATAAATACTTTTGTACAAACGAGTCCTTTTCCTCTTTCTTTAATCTCTTTGGGGTATGTACATAATAGTGGTAATACCGAATCAGAGGATATTCATAGTTTAATAGCTTTGGGGGCATGGTTCCATATTGTTTTCCAGAATGGCTAGACCAATTCACTGCATTCACTACTCCACCAGCAGTTCATTACTGTATCTGTTTCCCCATAACCCCTCCAGCATTTGACATTTTTCTTTTTTTCAACTTTGCCAATGTGATGGATGTGAGGGGGTACCTGACAGTTGTTCTAATTTGCAGTCCTCTAATTATAAGTAATTTAGAATATTTTTTAATATGGCTTTTGATAGCTTGGATTTCTTCCTTGGCAAACTGCCTATTCATATCCTTTGACTGTCTTATATAAATAGGATCAATTCCCTATATATTTTAGGAATGAGACATTCCACAGAGAAACTTGCTACAAGTTATTTTTTTCCTAATTCCCTATTTCTAAATTTAGCTCCATTGTTTTTCTTTGTGTAACTTTTATTTTGAATAATCAAAATTTTCTATTTAACTCGTGTGAACCTTTCCATCTCTTGTTTGGTTACGAACTCTTCCCCTATTCATTGCTCTGACAGTTAATTTCTCCCATGTTCCTCTGATTTGTTTATGATGTCACTTTTATGTGTAAATCACCTGTTTGTAGTTTTTCTTAATGTAAAGTATGAAATGTTGGCCTATTCCTGGTTTCTGCCAGACTTTTCCCGTTTCACCAACAGTTTTTGTTGAATAGTGAATTCTTGATCCCGTTTCTGGGATCTTTGGGTTTGTCAGACACTTGGCTACTATGCTCTTTTTGCTTCGTTGTATTGCGTAACTAATCAGTTCCACTGATCAACCTCTCTTTCTTACCCAGTACCAAATTATTTTAATGATTTCGGCTTTGTAGTGTGGTTTGACGTCTAGTTCTGCCAGGCTACCTTCATTTCCTACTTTTTTCATTAATTTTCTTGATATTCTTTACTTTTTTATTCCTCTAGGTGAATTGTTATTTTTCTAGTTTTCTGAAGTAATTATTTGTTAGTTTGATTGGTATAGCACTTAATAAGTAAATTTAGGTAGTATCATCATTTTTATTCTATTGGCTCACTATTCCCATAAGCAATTACTATTTCTCCATTTATTTGGATCTGTTTTAATTTTTGTAAAAAATATTTTATAATTCATATAGTTCCTATTTATTTATCTATAGATTTTAACAAGTATTTCATACAGTCTATAGGTTTTAAAAACATTTGATTATATTGGAAGAGCCTCTCTCTAGGTTATTCCCATTACAGATAATGCTTTTAAATACATAATCTTTGTCATTTGGAGAAAAACTTTATGTATTCCTATGCTTTCTGGTGTTTTTGACAGGAATGGGTGTTGTATCTTGTCAAAAGCTTTTTCTCTATCTGTTGATATAATCATCTGATGTTTGTTAGTTTTGATGGCAGTCTGGTCGATTATGTTTATGGCTCCCTGTTACCTCTGCATTACTGATGTAAATCCAGCTTGGTCTTAGTGTATATTCTTTGTAATATCTCTTTGCTGATATTTTATTTAAAATTTTGCATCAATTTTCATTAGAAATATTGGTCTACATCTTACTTTCTCTGTTTTTGACTCCCCCTGGTTTAGATTTCAAGATCATATTTGTGGTAGAGAAAACATTTGGCAATACCTCTTCCTGTTTTTCTTCAAAGTTTATACAGTATTAGAATTAATTATTCTTTAAATATTTGGTAGAATTTGCTTATAAATGCTGGGCCTAAGGAATTTTTCTTTGGGAGTCCACTTATTCAGTTTCTTCTAATAAGATCCATTTTTCAAAGTACTCTATCCTGTCCTGTCAGTTTGGGCAATTTATATTTTTTTAAATATTCATTTTATTTAGATTGTCAATTTTATTGACACATAATTAGGAAAAATAGTTCCTAATTTCCTCTTCATTGCTTGTTTTTTCTCTTTTTTGATACTGGTAATTTGGTTTTCTTCCTTTTAAAAACAGAACAAGTTAGTTAATTGCTTATTTATCTATTTTACTGTTTTTTTAAAAATCACTTAGTTTTATTAACTCACTGGACTTTTGGCTTTAAATTTTGTTAATCTCTCCTTTGATTTTCAGGATTTCTATTCTGGTATTTAATTGATGTTTTTTAATTTATTCCCCTAAGCACTCCTTTGGATGCATTATAATTGGCAAAAGATGAATATGATATTTCTAATTTTCTACATATGTTTGTGATTTTTATGCCTTAGTAAATGGTCAGATTTTCTACAAGTGTCATGTAGATGAGAAACAGGTATTTTCTTTTTTCTTCCCATTCAGTACCAGTTTTAATGCAATTAAAGAAGGGCCCTCTGAAGCAAAGATTACAAGTTAATTGGAAACAAAATAATTGAACCCCAAAGAGTGGCAAGCCAAAGAACATGAATCATAGGAATCATTAATAATTTCATTAAAGAAAATGAGACAACATATAAAAAATTGGAGGATATGTATCCAAAGCAGTGCAGGGGAAATTTTGTAACTCTAAATGGTTTCATTGATAAAAGAAAGAAAGATCAATGAATTGGGCATGCATATAAAAACTAGAAAACCAGTAAATTGAAAAACATCAATTAAGTACCAGAATGACAGAGTACTTTATATTTTAGCCTATAGGGAGCTGATATGGGCAGACCTATACTTTAGGAAAATCACTTTGGTGGCTGAATGGATTGATTGATTAGGAGAGATTTGAGACAGTAGACCCAAAATTCAGGCATGAAGTGATGAGGGCCTGCACCAAGGTGTTAGAGTGTTAGAGGAGAAAAAGGGCTATGTATGATACACACTATGAAGATGGACTCAACAAGCCTTGGCACAAGATTGCTACAGGGAGGTGAGAGATGGTGAGGAACAGAAGGCTGTGAGCTGGGGAGACTTGGAACATCACATAGTGGTACCTCCAAAAGTAACAAAGAAGTTAGAGAGGAGGATTTGTGGGGAAAGATAACAAACGGTTGTTTGGAAATGCAGTTTGGGAGGCCTACAGGGCAAACAGTTCAAGATGTCCATGAGCAGTTGGTGTGATTCAAGGTTATAGTTCAGGAGAGAGAACTGGACATATAGTTCTGGGAAGCACTGACATAATATATGCTTGTGGATGTGTCAGAAGCAGAACTACGAAGACAATACACACAGCAGCTACAAAAATACAAATGAGTAAACAAAGAAATTGAACACTAGTTATGACCAGGCTTGGCCTATAACACATGAGGAAATGTCACTCCTTCCCTGAAGAGGGGGCTATAGGTGTGGAACAATGCATATGCCCTCAGAACTCAGTTGATGTATTGGTTTTGTTTGCCAAACTTGCTTTTTCTTCTCGTTTTTAATTCTTCGTTATGTTCCTTTGGGTTCCAAGGGAGTGGGAAAGGATATATTTGGTACTCAAGATAACATGAAACCCAAAGATCTCAATATCAATTGTTTTTAGAAGAAGAGGCTATGCAATGGCAATGTTATTTCCTTATATGAAAGATTATTAGATGAACAGGTGAGGGGAGAGCTGTACCTAAACATTTTAAAAAGGTTTCATTCTATTCTTGTGGAAAAGATAGGGAGATGTAGATAATAGTGTAGTTAGGTAAATTTAGATCTAGTTCAATGGGGAAATCGAAAGAGCAGTCATTAACTGATGAAGGGATTTAGGCCTGGTCCTCTCCTGTTCAGTATTTTGAGCAATGACATGTTTTATGATATAGATAATGTGCTTATCTAATTTGCAGGTGATACCTAATGGGGAGGGAAACTAAAATAAATTTTTTGCTAGATTTCATTGATATAAGCAGTTCTTGGTGGAATAATTCACTCTACCAATACAGATAGCAAGTGTTCTCCACTTTATATTTAGAGTTACCTGGTACACTAAAAGGGTCACTCCAGAATGTGTTCGAGGCAAGACTTAAACTTTAACCATGTCATTCAGACTTTGAAGCCAGCTCCCTATCCACCATAACCACACTGCTTCTCTTATTGGATGAAGGTGAGTATTCATAAAGATCTCAGTAGGCTACACCTTGAGGCCAAATTTAATAAAATGAAATTAAATGAGTATAAAAGCAAACTCAATTTTGAATGATCAACTTCACATTTACAAGATGGAGGAGTTGTGGCCAGATGGCAGTTCATCTAAAAAGTCTCGAGGTTTTAGTGGACTGTGAGGTCAATATGTTATCAATAGTGAGATAGAACAACCCCCCCCCGAAAAAGAAAGCTTTAAGTTCCCCCAAGAAGCACAGTGTATCTATGCCCTGCCCTTGTTGGCCACATTTGGAATATTTTGTTTGTTTATGGGCATGGTTTTGGGAAGGATACCAGTAACCTTGAGGGCATCTTGAGAAGGGAGACTAGGAAAATAAATGACATTAAGCTCATGTCATTTGAGGTTAAGCTATGGATAGTAGGGATGTTCACCATGAGGAAGAGAAAATTTAGGGGAGACAGTAGCTATTTTAAGGCATTTGAAATGTTGTGCAGAAGAGGAATATTCTCCTTGGGCCGAGAGAATTGGAAGTGAGAGAAAATTTTAGTTTGATTTGAAGAAAACATCCCCGAGCACTAAGAGCTGTCCAGAAGCAGAAGATGGTGGTTTCCTCATTATTACAGGTCTTCAAGCAGAGGCTGGGTAACTGCTTTTTGCATTGACCTAGGTGGCTTCAGAAGTATCTCCCAATCTACGAGTCTGTGTTTCCCATTATATAACCAATAATTATAGGGTTTAAAATATTCCTGTGGGCTGACCTAAGAAGTCATAATTTTCCTTTGGGCGATATGATCAATTTTTATAACTCTGAGCTACTATAACTGTAGTGATAACTTTTTATCTGATATAAATTCCATAAAAGAGAGAAAAAGAACACTGAGAATTAAGAAACCATCATACTGTCCCTGGGCTAAAGTCTAATTAATTGTTATTTGGATATGACTGATTAAATCTCAGGAGAGAAGAGTGGCTGGCAGAAGATAATGGGCAAGAAAAGGCTGTCACCCTAAATCACATCCCCAGGATATAGAAAAGGCCTGGGAAGAATCCAGCTCAAGCACTTGGCAGAAGAGCTAGCAACAAGCCCTGGACAACTTTATCTTCCACAGTGACTCTCACCAGGCTGCCTTCTGAGGGCTTGACTTTTCTTCTCCACAGATGGCTCCCAAAACTGTATCTCCAGAGTTGGCCGTTCTCTGAGTTCCATGTCTCGGTTTCCAACTTCCAGCTCGGTATCTTTATCCTGACGTCCAGACAAGACCTCAATCCAGAATGTCCAAAATAGTAATGACACCATCATCTTTACAGTTGCTTACACTTGAGACCCTGGTGTCAGCTTCAAGTGTTTGTTCTGCCTTAGCACTTCCTCCCCCCCAATCAGTAACCACAACCTCTCATTTTAATTTTCCCAAAATCTCCTAGATCCACCCTCCTCTTTAAACTGCCATGTCTACCATTTGATGTTCTGTCATTTACTGTCACTCAGTCTGTTGTAATAACTTTTCGTTCATTTCTGCCTACCATGTCTCCTCTCATTAATTCTCAAAGCCTTTGTCAAAATAATCTCAGTGAACAGGTATGCTCAATCTGCTTCCCTGCCTAAAACCCTACAGTGGTTCTCCATTGCCTCACAAAAAAAGTTAGCTTGGCATTCAAGGTTCTCACCATTTGCTCCCAACTACCTTTTTAGCCCTTTTTTTTTTCAATATTGTCCTTCACATATTCTCTGGCCCAATTGGCCTACTGGCCATTCCCCAATTTTATTCTGCCCTGTATCCTAAATGTTTACATTCTTCTTTCTATTTTATGTTTTCCTCCCTTTAACCTTATTGAAATCCTTTTCTTCCTTCAAGGCACAGTTCCCAGACATCTTTTGGAGGAAAAGAACTTTCTTATTTCTTTTTGTATAAACTTAGCACAACATAGCATCTGGTACAGGGTTGAGGAACCTGCAGCCTCAAGGCCACACAGGGCCCTCCAGCTCCTCAAGTGCAGCCCTTTGATGGAATTCAAACTTCACAGAACAAATACCCTTAATAAAAGGATTTATTTTATAAAACTTGGACTCAGTCAAAAGGCGGCACCCAAGGACCTAGAGGGCCCTATGTGGCCTTGAGGCTGCAGGTTCCCTGCCTCTGATCTGATATTTGGTAAGCATTTAATTAATAAAAATTGTTTTTTCATTCATTCACTTACTTCGTTCCAACTTAGACATTGGGATTCCAGGAACACTTATTCTCTTACCATTGCCACAGCAACAAGATGGCAAACATGAAAGATTCTCCACAGACTGGGGATCACATGGATGGGGATCTCTAATTAAGCCATAAACAAGTGCAGCACATTAGGGATGAGGACACAGGATTCTAACCTTGATTTTGTCAGGCTACTTGTACGAGGGAATTTTTTGCCCAGCAGCCATGTTTGTTTGTATAGCTTGCTTAAAATCATGAAGAACATTAAAAAAAAATATAGAGGCTTTCATATATTTAAAATGAGCACCTAGACTAAACTTGTTAATATTATTTTAAATTATTAACATTAAAATATTAAGATTAAAAATATTGATTAAAAGATTGCATTGGCTCAGTCCCACTCTCTTTTCTGTTATAACACACATGCACACGCGCGCACACACACACACACACACACACACACCCCACTTGGATGAAAATGACAAACTAAAACAACAAAGGGGAAATTCCAAATCAGGATGATCCTTTAGGTAAAGACATCTCCCTTTCAATAGATGAATAAGGAAAGGAAATGAAAATATCTGATTCACACAGCTCTTTAAGGTTTGCACACTTCTCATTGGAGTTTCACAACAACCCAGTGAGGTAGATACATAAGTGTTATTATGTTTATTTTACAGATAAGGAAGTTGTGTCTCAAAGACATTTAAGTGAGATTTATCTGTGGTTACACAGTTGGTGAGTGTTGAAATGAATAAGGAAGGATTTGAATCTGGGCATTCCTGACACCATTCTAGTACTCTGTTCACTATGACACATCCATTAGAATTAATGATGGTACCAGTAATAATGTTTCAGTTTGTAATGATCAACAGGATCACAGCTTTCTTGCAAAGTATCTCTTGGACTAACTGAAACAATCTATGAATCCCAAAGGAGCGGCTGTGGCGTATCAGCAAGAACCAGGGGCCAGGTGTCAAGTAATCTGCCTTCTGTGTTCAGGCCTGTCACTAACGAGATGACCTTAGACAAGTCACTGAAGAGCTCCAGGCCTCAGCTTATTCATCTGTAAAATGGACTCTGTCTCATGTTTTCATAAGGAAATTTCATTAATTCAGACATCCCCATGATTTTTGTTCATCTTAAATTTCAAGCTTTAGTATCTAGTACAATATAGCTTTTTTAAAAAGTTCATCTCATTACCTGTTTCAGATGGGATCAAATGCCACAGGTGTCTATTTTCCCTAACTTTCTTGACACATCCTCCACCAGATGATGTAGGAGCCACCAGGCCATGCTATTGGTACTTCTGTCACCCATTCACCTGTGTCTTTCCATCTCTCCTGTATCTGAACCCTTCTATATCTCTTGTTGCCCAATTAAAGTGTGAGCTCCTTGGGAGGAGGGACTTTTCTGTTAGTAACCAGAAGTACTTGGTACATAGTAAGCAAGTAATGAATGCTTTTGTATCCATTCCCACCACTCTTAACAAAATGCTTTTCCCTCTCTGACAGCTTCTTTTCAATGATGACGTGACCTGTGAACCAGAATTCTAGCCCTGGTCATCTTTTACTAGATCCTAAAGCCAATCAGGAAAGACCTATCCCTTCTCTCTAGGCAATATCCCTTCTGCTCATCCCTTCCTCTTTACTCACAGGTAGAGTAAACCATCCCAAGTTTAGGCTCTCAATATTTGAATGGAAAATTTAAGTGCTTGGTACATGCTACATACTTTGCTAAGTCCCAGGGATACAAATGGCAAAAATGAGACTTCTGGCACTGAAAAGCTTGTATTATGATAGGAGAATATAACAAACACGAGAGAGTTGTAACCAAGAAAGGGTATTTTGGTTTGAGAAATCATAGTGATGGCGAGTGTAGCAATAGGGTAGTTGACCAGCATGGCTTTTTAAAAAAACGATGGTAGTTTATTTGCCCGCTGATCTTGGAGCAGGGGGTGGGTGGCTGAGCGCCACAACAGGTGGCAGAAAGCTAGAGTGGAGCATGGTATAGAGCAGGTCCAATCTGTCATTCTGCCTTGATTGGTTCCAGTGGTTCCCTGTTGTCTTTACAAAATGCTGTGTTTAACATTAAAAATCCTTTGTAACCTAGCCCTGCAAAGCCTCAAAAATGTTTAATAAATTTTAACTGAATTGATTAATTTTAGTTAAAATGACAAGACTACAGGATATCTACCCAAGAATTTTAAAAGGAACTCAAAGGTGAATATATGAAATTGTTGGCCAAAAACACCCTTGGCTCTCTAGTACAAATGGCTAGAATACATTAGTGTTAATAAACTTATTTCTATCCACCAGTTCCAGAGTGGATATGAGGAAAAATGAATCAAATGTCCATACCAGGCAAACTGGTGACTATACCATAAAACATATGATCATGACTACTTAAAGCATGGGGGCAAGGCCTCTGGGCTTTTGTAAGAACAAATTTTACTTAGACTTTCAAAAACCTTTTGTCAAGATTCCTCAGCAAAGGATATTAAAAATCAAATCACCGTGGAACTAATATTCATTATTTTGTTATAAAAAATGTGCAGAACCAAAGAATGCAAATGAGCAAAGAGGGCACATGATCATCAACAGCTAAGTGGCAGTTGCAATTCAGTGCAGACAAATTATGGTTAATATGTCTAGAGAAAAAAACCCCAACTGTACCTAGTCATTAGTTAAAGCTGGAGACAAGTACAGGCCACACTGCAGATTGTTCCCTTCTGACAACTGGTTCCAGTCATTATAAAGACTGCAAAACACATCAAGGAAACATTAAAAAAAAGACTGAACATTTATATATAAAGGGAACTGAGTTGTAGGCTTGCGTAGAGAATCAGTTATGTGGCCAGACCAGCTTCCAAGAGGTCTAAAGCCCCCATTTTAGGTAAAACTTCACCTAAGAGGAAAAGGGAAATAGGGGGATGGGGCCTGAGGGAAATTCTGCACTCTTATCATTGATAAGAGGGACAGGAACAAGCATTAAGTGCCTTGGATGACCAGGCTCTTTGCTAAGTGCTTTGACAATGATTATGTTATTTGATCCTCACTATATGCAGGGAGGTAGGTGCTATTTGCCATTTCACAGTTGGGGAAACTGTAATTTGACCAGAGTCACACAGATAAAAAATGTGAGGCCAGACTGAAACTCTGGTCTCTCCTGATTCCAGACCCTGTATACTCTTCACCTGTGCCACCTTGCTGCCTTCTTATACACCTATGGGAAGCAAAGATCTAGGGTCCAGACACTTAGTAAATAACCTGATTCCTGCCCCATCCCTAAGAAAGCAGAATGGAGATAAAAGTTAATAAGACAGAGAAGGCTAAGCAGTAAGTTGAAGGACCAATTTGAGGTAGTTCTGAAAACTCATACTGCCCCTTTAACTTCAACTGGAGGGCAGAGAAATGATCACACTGCCAGAAATCCCACCAAATATCCCAATTTGGATAGAGTGGGATGGCTTCATTAATCATTCTTATGCCAGAAGTAAAACAATCTCACTGAAATAAATAGTAATAGCAGTGACTAGACACAAGGACAGTAGGATGAATGACTGCAGTTGGAAAAGGTTGAGGAACGAAAGAAAAACTGAGTCACTCTCTTAGAACAAGAGGGCCAAGGAGAAATAGAAAGAATCCACTGGTCACCTCCTATAAGAAACCCCCAAATGAAAACTCTCAGGAAGATGACAGTCAAAATTCAGAGCTTTCAAGTAAAAAAAAAAATGTTGCAAGCAGCCAGAAGGAAAAATCCAGGTACTAAGAAGACATAGTAAAGATCACACATGATTTAGCAGCCATCACTATAAAGGAACAGAGAACACAGAATATGATATCCTGGAAGGCAAAGGATAATAACTTAC
>NW_027185761.1:60669948-60707722 GCF_028583685.1 Petaurus breviceps papuanus | reverse complement strand
ATCAGGGGGCACAAGTAGAAGTCTGTATAAACAAGGAGGAAAGAACAAAGGGGAGGCAGCTGACCTTGAAACTCTCATCTGAACTGGTCAAAGGCAGGAAGAATACACACACACAGAGCACAGCTGGATACAGAAAGATTTCATTCAATAGGGAAAAAGGAAGGAAGGGAGAGAAGGAAGAATTAAAAGAAAGGGAGATGAAGGGAGGGATCAATTCTGGGCTAAATTAACTCTAAGGATATACAAACGTTTTTATAAGCTTTTTTGAGGTGTCAAAGAATGGGAATCTGAGGAGGTGCCTATCAATTGGGGAATGACTGAACAAATTATGGTATATGAATGGGGTGGAATGCTTTTGTGCTGTAAGAAATGATGAAGGGAATGTTTTCAGAGACATAAGGGAAGATTTGTATGAACTGATACAGAGTGAAGTGAGCAGAACCAGGAGAACAGTTTACACAGTGATATAACAATATGGTAAAGACAATTTTGAAAGACTCAGAAACCCTGTTCAGATTAATGACAGACCAGTATCCCAGAGGACTAATGATGAAACAAGCTGTACTACACCTAACAGAGAGGCAAAGGACTCCTAGTGCAGAATGAGACACTATATATACAGACATATATGTATACTTAAATTTAAAAATTTTTTAGATATGGCTATTGCAGAATTTTGTTTTGCTTGATTATACATGATTATAAAAAGAGCTTTGATTTCTTTGTTGTTTTCATTTGGGGAATAAGATGAGGTTGGAATTGAGTACAGATTTTTGCTGATTGAAAAAAATAAAAATTGGGGGCGGCTAGGTGGCGCAGTGAATAGAGCACCAGCCCTGGAGTCAGGAGGACCTGAGTTCAAATCCAGCTCCAGACACTTAACACACACACACACAAAACTAGATATGTGACCTTGGGCAAGTCACTTAACCCCACTTGCCCCTCCAAAAAAGAAAAAAAAAGAAAAATTAATGAAAGTTGTATTCAAAAATATAAAACTAAAAATAATGAGGAAAGATATCTTTGTTAAAATGTATTTCTTTAAAAAGTTCATTTTAAAGCATTTTTCTGTTTAGTGCTTGTTTACAGTTTAGCTTTTGTGATTTTAATAAAGATAAATATTTGATATAAAGACTGAAATTTCTAGTTACAAGTGTCTGCAGGCTTTAGTTTAAAATCCTTTGCATCTCTGGTTGGGAGGCAAAGGCTTGAAATTCAGATCACAGGACCAAGGTACTGCCTTCAACCCCAAGACATCTGGTAGAAGTTACCTCATCTACAAAGAAAGCTATTTTCAAAACCCTTATGAAAGAAACAGGTGATATCTTTACAATACCTGTCATCTTGCTAAGCTCCTCCTGCTTAGTAATATATAGGTCAGAAGAGTGACAGAAAATTTTTCAGAGAATCATACATGGTTACTTCAACTTCACCTTACTCTAGTACAAAATGGAGACCTAGGGCTCTGACCAGAGGTAGTCCTTCCTGCCAAGGTCAACCATTTTATATGTATCTTTGATGTCGTCCTCTCCTGTCTTTCCCAGCACATTTATCACCCTCTTCCACCATTTTCAGTCTCTTCTACAAACAAGGTAAAATCTCTCCCCTCCTTAAAAATCTACCCTTAGGCCCTACCACCACTCAAGCTACCATCCTGTATTTCTCCTCTTTTTCACAGCCAAATTTGGGGGTAGGAGGTAAAGAGGTTAGGTACACTTGTTGCCTCCACTTCCTTTCCTCTCAATTCTCAGTCCTTTGCATTCTACCTTCCAATCTCATCACTCAACTGAAACTGTTACCAAAGGTACCGGTGATTTCTTCACTACCAAATGTGATGGTCTCTACTTTCATCTTTCTTGACCTCTCTGTAGCATTTGACATGGCTGACCATCCTTTCCTTCTAGATATTCTCATTTACTCCTTGGGTTTTCATGACAAGGCCTTTTTCTCTTCTTCTGACACACTTGTCTGTTGGCAAACTCATAAGCTCCTTGTGGTTTTAATCATAATCTCAATGTAGATGACTGCCAGTTCTTTATCTCCAGACCTAGTATTGTTCCTGGGCTCCAGTCCCCCATCACTAACTTCCTAGTGGACTTTTCCTACTGTAATTCCCATAGGCAGTTCAAGTTAAACATGTTTAAAACAGAACTCATTCGTGTTCTCCCCAAATCCATTGCCTTACAGTCCTTCCTACTTCTGCTGAAACCTTCCCATTACCCAAGTTTTACAAACTCAGTTTATCTTTTCTCTTTACTCTCCCTTATTCTACATCAGTTGTCAATCTTGTTGTTTTTACCTTTATGACATCTTTTGTTTCCATCTCCTCCTCTCTACTTAGAAGGACACCATCCTAATTAATGCAGACCTTCATTACCTCTCTCCTGCATTATTCCAACAGTTTTTCCAGCCTCATGTCTCTCCCTTCTATAATGTATCCTCCTTTTCACTCCTCAGTTAACTTTGTTGTCCCTCTGTTACCTCTTAAGGATCAGATACAAATTTCTCTCTTAATCATTTAAAGGCTTTCCATGATAGCCTTGTTCAAGCCTACCTCTCCCCCTCTTTAGGCACTTGTAGTAGCAACTACACTGGCATCCCTAGGATGGCTGCTAGCACAGGTTCTTAGATCTGCTTTACTAGGAAAAATAGCTGTTTAAGGGGTCAACAATCTTTTTAAATTACATTCAGTAGTTTAGGGGAAAAGTTAATACCTTAAACTTCAGAAAAGACAAGTAAAGAAATAAAGACCAACAGACAGGGCTCTGACTACCTTCATCAAAACAATATTGCTGCTATACACTTTACATACATCCTTGGATTCAGAGAGCCTTTACATCTGAGCAGTCAGGGAGCTCTGAACATATGACCACTCAAAATCTTGACCAGGGAAGCACAAGATCCTTCTCATAAGTGAGCCTCCAATGCAAAATTTACCAACTCAGAGTATATACATACTTCTCAGTGCCAGAGGCATCACAACCCTTCTAAGACTCAGTGCCTAATTAGAAATTAGCAAAAGGTGTGAAAGCCTTCCTATAAGCAAGCCTCTCCTTAATGGGCTCCATATGTGAGGCCTAGTAATGGGTGGGAAGATCTTATATCCTGTTAACATTACAGCACTGTACATACAGTCCAGGCCCAGTGGTCGTCTTGCTCTTGGAATATGACACTCCATTTCCAGTCGCAGCTCTAGCCACAGGACTGGCTCCTCCTCATGTTTGGAATACACTTTTCTCTTCACCTCCACTTGTTCTAAATTCAGCTCTCAAGTGCCAACTTCTACATGAAGGTTCCTGACAAGTGGCCAGGTGGCACAGCAGATAAGAGTAGTGAGCCTGCAGCTCACATCTGGCACCTTCCTAGCTGTATAAACCTGGGTACTTAACCTCTCTCAGCCTCGGTTTCCTTAAGTATAACATGGGGATAATAATAAAACTTCTCAGAGTTATGAAGATAAAATAAGATATTTTTAAAGCACTTAATACAGTGTCTTAATAAATGCTTGTTCCCTTCCCTCCTAATGGCTCCAGTTGCTATTATTGCCCTCTCCCCAGATGCCTTGTATTTATTTTGTATACTCTTATATGTGTACATATTGTTTCTCTTGATAAACTGTAAGCTTCTTTTTTAATTAATTAATTTTAGTTCTCAACATTCACTTTTTTTTAAAGATTTTGAGTTTTAAATTTTTCCCTCTTCCTCCCCAAGATGGCATGTAATCTGATATAGACTATACATGTACAATCATATTAAACATATTTTCACATTACTCATGTTATCTCTGCTAGAGGATTCTGCTCGACTGTCCTGGGGGAAACATTTTGTAGGACATCAGTAGAGACGTGTGCACTGTGCGGAATCTCATATAGCCAGCAGAAAGGTAACCTTCTCTCAGACAAGTTTTCCTGCAGAGAGCCACCAAAATGGAGTATTTGGAAAATAGATCTGGATAGAATTTTGTACTTACTACTCTGAATTGTTCTAATTTCTGATTGCCTTTGATAAAGAACGGGCATTCTTTGTCACCTGTTCTGTGTCCGTATCGTTTACAGCGCCAGCCTAGAAGCCAACAGGAAAGTCAATGTTTCAGTAACCCCCCACACATTGGTTACACAAGACAGAAGACTTTCAGTCACATCAAGTTAGTCCTTATAACATTCACATTTTGAAAAATAAATGCAACTGACTAATTATGTAACATGTACATAAACAGAGTGAGACTTTTCTCAAGAGACTCTTTATAATAAGGGGGCTATGTAAGGTAGCTGTGCCACCAAGTTCCCTTCCACTTGTGAACGGCTCTAAATATTCTAAAGTTTTTCCTTAATATAAATCTGAGTTTGCTTCACTGTGTCTACTACATCTTTATCCTAGCACTGTCTCCTCACAACACTTAAAACAGTTGAAGAAAGCTATCCTGCCACAGTCCCCTTTCTTCCACCCCATGCCCCAAGTCTTTTCTTCTCAAAGCTAAGAATTTCCAGTTGTCTTTGACAAAGTGGAAAAAGCTTTGAACTAAGTCTTGAAGGAAGCTAGATATTCTAAGAAGCTTCTCCAGTGTTCAGTAAATTACCTATGTATGGGAAAACCATGAATACAAATTCACAAATGGATGACACTGTAGATTTTCTGAATGATTAGAAAGATAGAGCTCACGTACATTGCATAACCTTGACTTCTTTCCCCAGGGGCATCCAGAGTCCTTTAGTTGGAGCATGAGCCAGAAATTCTCTGGCATGTTCATTGCCTGGTACGTCTGGTATACAGTCTTCTGGCTTGGTCTCATCTTCCTAAACAAAGGGAAAAATCTGTAAACAAAAAGCCAAAAGTACCAGTCTTTTCTTTGAGTTGTTTTAGAGAACATCTCACCAACCCCCTGATGGAGATAAGAGAAGAGGAAGAAACCCCTCCCACATTATCCCTTTAAGGTAATTCTAAGTGCAGGCAAATTGTATGTACCAGAAAAGAGAGAAAAATACTAGGAAAAATTAAATCATTACCCCCCCCTTTTTTTTTTAAGCATTTGGGGTTAAGTAACTTGCTCAAGGTTACACAGCCAGCTATTTTGTGTGGGTGTTAAGTATCTGAGGCCAGAACTGATCCCGGGTCCTCCTGCCTCTGGGGCTGGCACTCTTACTCACTGCGCCACCTAGCTGCCCCAAATTAAATAATTTCTATGAAAAGAACTTGATCTTTTTAAATGTATGTACAACAAAGTCACAATTCAAGCAGAAAAGAAAATTCCCCAAAAACAGACTAGAAAAAATAACACAGAGATCATTTCTAAGTCAGATTCTAAAATCAAAGCATGGCTTTCTGAAATTTAAACAGTATTTCAAATAGAAATAGCTCCTTTCACCTAGAAGGAGGCTGCCATTCTTTCCAAATTCTGGATATAATGCTTCTTAGAAATGTAATTGTTTCAATAAATGAATTATTTCTCTAGCCTTTAACTGAGGATAAGTGTGATATCAAAAGAAAACACTATACTGTGACAATGTTTATGCTAAATGTATTACTAAATATTAGAATAATCTCAGTACCCAAACAGAACTCATTTTATGGTTAGTGGGGTCATTTATGGATAAGCACCAAATGAATGAAGTATTATATAAGTAAGCAATAATAATAATAACAATTATTATTATTATCACTTATCACAATGTTTCCTATGGGTCAGGGGGACTAAATGTTTTATAATTCTCATCTCATTTGCTCCTCACCACCCTGACAGGCAGCTGCTGTTATTATCCATGATTTACATATGAGGAAACTGAAGCAAACAAAGGTTAAGTGACTTGCCCAGGGTCATATAGCTAGTGTCTGAGGCTGGATTTGAACTTGGGTTTTTCTGACTTCAGGCCCAGTGCTTTCCACTGCACCATCTAGCTGCCTCTTAACATGGGTTTGTAGCATCCATCTGGAACCTTCATTCTTGATTTAATAATGGACTCACTTCAACATTTTAATAAGCATCTGCATAGGGCTGGGTACACCCTAACCCTAGAAAGAGCATTCACCATTCATTTGCCACTCACTTCATCTCTTATAGCATCAATTCCAATCCCATCATGTAACTGAAATAATCCCTTTTGGTTTTCTTAACTTAGAAGTGGTTTCTTAACTGCTCAGTCTTATGGTCCTCATTGCTGTTGACAGGGATGCCCAACTCCTCCTGGACAAGCTCTCCTTGCTCTCATGGCCCTGCTCTCTCAGTTCTCTTCCTGCCCATCTGACTCTTCTTTCTCAGGACGGTTTGTTGGGTCCTTGAGCTCCTGCCCACCAAGTGTGGGTGAATACCAACTGTCTCCTCTCCTTTGGTGACTTGCAGATGACTCCCAAATCATTTTGTTTTTAATTGAACTGCCATCCTGCATTACTGACTGCCTGAAGGACATCTCTACCTCAAGATCCTGGAAGTATCTCACCTCACTGTCCTTCCTTCACACTTTCATATTTCTGCTGATAGCACTACCACCCTTCCAGTAACCCAGATCTGTAACCTTACTCATTCATAACTCATAACTTTCCTTCATGCTCCTGATCCAAGTCCCCCATCTTGTCAGTTCCACCTTAATAAAATCTCTTGCATTCAGTGTTCTCCTCTCCATTTCCACAAACTCAAGCGCTGCTTCAGGTCCAACTCACCTCTACCTAGGAATATTGCAAGGGCCTCCACCCAATGAATAATATTCCATATAGCTGCTAGCAGATATTTCTAAAACACAGGATTAACTGTGTTACTCTTCTGTTTAAAATCTGTGGTGAGGACAAACCAACCCATTGCACACTTCTATCCAATGAGATTTTGCAGTTCAATGTTTCCCTATGGTACAGGCAACCTGTGTTTGATGTGTCTCCTTCAAAGCACAACCCAGTTAACTGCTATAGGAGTCCTTCCCCAGCTGTTAATGCCCTTTCCTTTTTGGAACAAGTACTTTGTATTACTGGCTATCTACTTTGTATTTTATTTGCTTATCTGTGTATATGCTGTTGTATTTCCTCTCAGTGGAATATCAATTCCTTGAAGTTTGGCATGATTTCATTTTTGCCATTGAATATCCAGAATTTATTAGTAAAATGCCTTACATATAGTCAATGATTAATAAGTGTTTTTTGAAATGAACTAAATTTTCTAATAATAAGATGATTAACCATTGAAACAAACTTTTCAAGAGGTAGTGGGCTTCCTGTCATTTTAAAAGAAAGGCTTTAAGTTTGTTTGAGACAGTGTAGAAAGGATATTTTCACTGGAAAAGAATACTTCCTGTGAAGGTGGCTAGGTGGCATAGTGAATGGAGCACTGGCCCTGGAGTCAGGAGGACCTGAGTTCAAACCCAGCCTGAGCCACTTAACACAAAAATTAGCCATGTGACGTTGGGCAAGTCACTTAAACCCAATCGTCCTCCCAAAAAAAAAGCAAAAAAGGAAAAAAGAAATTTGGGGCGGCCAGGTGGCTCAGTGAGTAAGAGCACTGGCTCCAGTGTCGGGATGACCTGGATCAAATCTGGGCTCAGATACTCAGCACCACACCCAGAAATAACTGGCCGTGTAACCTTGAGCAAGTTACTTAACCCCGATTGCTTTAAAAAAAAAAAAAGAATACTTCCTGTGTGCCTTCTGACTCCTAAGGCACTGAAACCTAGTCAGGGAGACTAGTCTATATAATAAAGTACTAAAAGGTACAGAGGAGATAACAGCATAGAAGGGACGTGCAAAGAGCAGTGGGGACGAGGCAGTACAAGACTGCGGTGGGGAGCCAGCCTCCAAGTACAGGAGGAACCATCAGTGGTCATAGGCTGCATTGGCGATCGGCAATTCTGAAATCCCTGTGGGATTTGTGGTGTGAACTTGGTATGAAAACAATTCCATCTTTAATGTAATTGGTTTCCTCTGAAATCCTACTCATTTTATTTTATACATTTAAAGAAGGGCTCCTAGGCTTCATGAAACCGCCAGATTTGTCTGAGACATTAAAAAGGTTTCAAGTCCTACTCTGGATGCATTCACAAAATACTAAAAAAAAAAAAAATCATTGGCAGCGGAGGAACAGTGTTACCAAAAGTACCTCAAGAATCATTATGCTATCTTATAATTATCTGATTTTATAAAAATTTACTCAAAAGGCAATTATTTTTAATGATTAGATTATAAACTGCAAAAAGAATGAACTACACTCACCTTGATAAGTCCAGGAGGAGGTTTTTCATAACTGGGGGGAAAGGGGAAGAAAGAATCCATCAATCACATTAATATAGCAAATAGCGTTCTAATTTTAATTACTTTTAGCAAAAAGAAAAATAAGGCCAAAAAGTTTGTGTTCAGACTCAAATTAAAAATATAATTCCAATCAGATGATACAGCTCTTTCTACCTTGAGTTGGAAGGTCAGATAAACATATATAGGATCAGAGGTTAAGAGCTGGAAGGGACCCCAAGGCCATCTAATACTATGAGGACTAAAGCAAACAGGAATGAAGAAACTTATGAGCTGAATGACCCTGAGCAAGTTTTAACCTTTCTGAGCCTGTTTCCTCATTAGAAAAATAATGAAAGTCCAAAATAGGTTTATTGTGAAATAAAATGAGACATAAAATATTTTGCAAACCTTTCACACACTGTATAAACTGGCTATTATTATTTTAAAAGTGGCTTTCAATTGTCAGGTTGTGTGGAAGATGTGACAGGATTATAGGGTCATTTGAGAAGTAATGATTCTGGATTGGGACCTGCCTTTAAACTTTGCTCTGCCTATAACAAACACAGGCTAAAACTGCCTCTTTCTAAAAACACTGGCTACTCTGTGGGGAGAGTAAAGACAATGTAAAAATGAATTGAGGGGCAGCCCTAAGAGTTAGGAAGACCCGGCTTAAGCTCATTCTCAGACACCTTCTAGCTGTGTGACCTGGGGCAGGTCATGGTGCCCAAGTTACCAGGATACTGCCAAACTCCCCAAGTGGAAGCGCAAGAGGGTCAGCTCCTTAGGAAGAGGACAAAACTTCAGGGACAGTGGAGCTACCACACTTCAGCTTGGACACGGAAGCCTCCAGATGTGGGCACAGGAGGCAGAAACAGCACCACACACACACACACACACACACACACACGCATATATGTATGTATATATATATATATACACACATACATGTATGTGTGTGAGAAAAAAAGGAGATTAAAAATAACAGAGACAGAGAAGAGGATGGAGTTCATTCATTCAGAGGATGGAGAAGAGTCATTTTCTTCATCTCACAGTTGCCTTCAGGAAATTGTTTAGTTTTCAGTTGCGTCTGACTCTGTGACCCCATTTAGGGTTTTCTTGGCAAAGATAATGGATTTGCCATTTCCTTGTCCAGTTCATTTTACATATGAGGAAACTGAAGCAAACAGGGTGAAGTGACTAGCCTAGGGTCACACAGCTATTAAGTGTTTGAGGTCAGATTTGAACTCAGGAAGATGAGTCTTCCTGAATCCAGACCCCATCACCCCACCTAGGAGCCCTTCAGGAAGTTGCAAAGCTTTCCCAAATAACACTGTTATACTGTTCATATTTTTTTAAAAAAAATTTCAAATTACAAAAATCCATCATTCTTTCTCTCCCACCTTCCACTACTGAGAAAGGAAGAAAAATAAAACCTTTGTGATAAATGTGCATAGATAGTCGAGCCGAAAAAATTCCTGCATTGGCCGTGTCCAGTACACCTCTCAGTCTGTCCCCATGGCCCGTCACCTTCCTGTCAAGGGTAAGCAGCATGTTTCTTCAGGCACCTTCTGGTTACTGAATCTCTCACATTGAGTTTCTAGTTCTTTGTCAGCACAACAAGAGCTGGTGTAAAGTGTCTTTCTCCTCTTTTGACCTCTTTGGGGTACAGACCTAGCGGTGTTATCCCAGCTCATTGACTCTGGGTCGAATCCCAGGACCAGGCCCTAGCACCAGCACAGGCTCAGCCTCGCCAGGCTGAGGGGCCTGAGGTGGGGCCTTAGGAGTCACTCTCATGTCTCTGCTGCAGCTTCTTCACTGATTTAACCATAACTTTTTTTTTTTTTTCAGAGAAGGGAAACAAAGAACTGAAGATCAGAGTCTCCGCTCTAGGTTTAGAGCTGGAAGGATCCTCTGAGGCTCCAATACCTTCACTGGATGATAAAAAACAAAAGTCCAAAGAAGTCAACATTGGACCACATTGGAACAAGTCAGGATTCGAACCCATGAACCTACAGAGTTGGCGTAAGATCACATACTCACTACTAAACCCTCCGTGTATGGGCCATATGTCAGTTTGTTAGACTTTCCAAAGAGAGAAAAGACAATGTTGTTGCCTTTGATGACAAATGTTTTCCAATCCAGCTTCCAAGTATTAACACTGGAAAAGACTGAGTATATAAGTAGCCTCTCACCTAAGGAAGCTGCTAAGCTAAGGAAAACAGGTATGCCTGACTTGCAAGGGAGAGCTGCTGCTTGGTCCTAGGCCCCCCAACCCTGCTCGAGCTGTCCTCATGGATCCACACTTGTGGCCTTCTCTATAAAAAAGGTTTTGAAATTAATTTGTAAACTTAACTAAAAACCTTATAAGGCTTGAAATAAGTACTTGTGTGTCGTCTATTCTTCTGGGTCAGCATTTTTTGGGGGAGGGGGGGTAATGTGATTTCCAGAGTTCTTTACATTCCTCATACTTGAGAGTATTCCATTTAATAATCCCTTACCTAGCGGACATTTAAGTTACTTCATTATATTTACCATTGGCTGCTATGAAAATCTTCGGACAGTTCATCTAAAATGGGATACTTAGACACAAGCTGTGGCAATGAAGCCTAAACTGCTTTATTTGGGAGAGAGGGGAGGTTACCAGACAGACACTGTACTAGAAAAGGTCTGGTTTTCTTTTATGAGTATAAAAAAAGACCTGTAATTGTTTTCTCACAATGTGGTACAAGGGAAAGTTCTTGATTGGGAATCAAAGGACCTGGGTTCAAATCCCAGCTCTGTCAATGATCAACCCATGTGACCTTAAGAAAGTCACTTCATCAGTTACCTCAATTCAATTTAATAAGCATTTATTAGGTATGGAATTGTGTGTCACACAATAATAATGAGAATAGCTGACATCCACACAGCACTTCTTATGTGCCATGCAGTGCTCTGAGCAGTTTATAATTATTATCTCATTTGATCCTCGCAATCCTGGGAGGTGGGTGCTGTTTTTATCCCCCCTTTTACAGCTCAGGAAACTGAGGCAAACAGAGGTTAAGTAGCTTGCCATGGGTCATATAGCCAGTGTCTGAGGTCGAACTGGAACTCGTCTTCCTGACTCCAAGCTTAGTGCTCGCTTTGTGATACATAAAGACAAAGTGTCCTTAAAGAGCTTTGACTCTACTGGAGACTGCAAAATGAGTTTACTTCTAATGTCCCTCCCAGCTATAGAACCTCTGACCTTATGATCCTTCTTTCAGATGTGAAAAGCAAAAGACACCAGAGGGACAAAAATTTCAGCTTGACAGAGAGCACATATTATTGTCAAGTGCACCAATACAGTCATTTTTTTAGAAGGCTGCTTTCCCAAAACAAATTTTAAATGGTTTTTCTAATGAAAGCTAAAGAACAGATACAGCAGAAATTTGTTTAAATGTGGGAAGAATATGTAGACCAGCTGCTGGCTTTAATCAGAAATGTGAATAAAACACATCTGAGGAGACCAAAAGAGGGCCTTGTTGTAAATAACCAATAAATCAATTAAACCACAAGAACCAAAAAAAAAAACAACAACCCAAAATGGGGATAGCTATGGGGCTAGATCTGTGGTTCACTGGAAGAAAGAACTCTCAGACCGGAAAGCATCCTCTACCACTTCAGAATAGCACACTGTCTCCAACTTTCTGTCTTAAGGACATGGCCAGAACACTAAGAAAACTGCCCAGAAACACACAGCCAGGATGGGTCAGTGGTAGAACCTGTGCCCAGGTTTCCTGATTCCCAGTCTAGCTAGCTAGCTACATCAACACAGTTTCTACACAATATCTAGCCCTCCCCTCCCCCCAATATGGCATGATAATTAAACAGTCACAACAGTGTGGAAAAGGTATTGTTAAAAACAGCTGTCCATTAAATGTCATTTTTATAACTCCTTCCACTATTTTAAAGAAAGAAGCATGCCCCAAATTGCAAATGTACATAGAATTATTTATTCTTATTCTAAGTCTTCTCTGGTTTGCATCGAAAAGTAAATACAGTTTTCCATGCCAATACTGCCTGCTTTCCAAGCTAGCTGGTCACCACATCGTTAGCCATGAGATAGCAAATTCTTTGGCCACAGAGACATAGGAAATAGAAAGAGTTGTTAAATGGTCTTTGGTCCAGTTTGGTCCCTTTCTGCTTTTGCCAAGACAGTGGTAAGGTGGCAGGAACAAAGGAAATATGGGGATTAGGATTCACAGATAGCCTCTAAATATGGATTTAACTCTTGAAGTTCTAAATGTATGGTCTTTGGTCAATGACCAATAAAAGCATTTAGAATATTGAAGGAACTGAGTCACACCCATCTACTCATTTTCATTATGAATGAAACCTGAAGACACAGAATTTTGAGTTCAATGGAAGAAGAGCTCCTAGATTCTCCTCAAGGCAAAAAACAAAGGAGCTGTCCAGGGCAACACTGTTTCATGGGACAGTGGGTCATCTAACCTTGTGGCTCATAATAGGCTGCCATGAAAAGCAGAGAATTTCTGAAAGAACTTCACAAAATCATAGGATCACAGACTTAGAGGTGGGGGGGGCACCTTGGAGGTCATCGAATCCAACCCCTTTGCTTCTAAAGGTGGGGGAAATGAAGACTGAAAAAAAGGAAGGAGCCCCTCCACTGTCACAAAGAGAAGAGAATGACGGACTTGGGAACAGAAACCAGGCCCTCTTTCCATAGGCCACTTTATCTCCAAATGAACCTTTTTGACCAGCAAGTCACAATCTACCTCAATGCTGGGTAACTTCCATTTGAAAGTGAGCATAAAGGGAGCACCATTAACCATTAGAAAATATGGTATAGAAACAAAAGACGAAGAAGCCTCATACCTGGATATAATGAACACTTCAAGAAAATGCTGGAAGGCCGTCTGTGTGACAAGCAACCAACAAGTGATGGCAACAGCTCTGTCTTAGACAGGAAACAACTTGTTACAGATCTGGGAGCTGCTTCACAATCACTGTCAGTTTATAATCTGATCATCAACTGGTGAAAAGCAAAGGTAAAACCAGAACAAGTCAGTCAACAAGCATTTTATGAAGCACCGACATTGAGCCAGGCCCTGTGCTAAGCAATGGGGATACAAAGAATGGCTAAAGATGGTCCCTGCCCTCAAAGAGTTCCCAGTCTAGTGGAAGAGACAACATACAAACAACTAAAGACAGCCACGATGTACACAGGAACAATTCGGACACTGGAGTTGGGGGGAGGGGGAACAGGCAAAGGCTTCTTGTAGAAGGTGGCATTTTATTTGGGACTGGAAGGGAGCCAGGGAAGTCAGGAGGGGGAGATGAAGAGTGAGAATGTCCCAGGCTTGGGGGAATGCACTGAATTGTAAGGTGGGCGTATTTTGTATAAAGAACAGCAAGGAGGCCAGCGGATCAAAGAATACTGGTGGGACCCTAGGGGTAGGGAGCAAGGAAAAGGAGTGAGGTGTAAGAAGACTTTCAAGTTAGGAGAGGGCCTGGGCCAAGATAAGAAGGGCTCTGGACACAAGTGGAGGATTTTATAATTGATCTTGAAGGTGATGGGGAACCACCAGTCTACTGAGTAGGTGGGTGACACAGTCGTATCTGTACTTTGACACCTGCGTGGAGCTTAGACTAGAGTGGACAGAACTTTGAGGCAGGGAGTCCGGTCAGCAAGGTATGCCGTTGTCCAGGCATGAGGTGAGAAGGCCTGCCCTAAGGTGGAGGCAGTGTCAGAGGAAAGAAGGGGAAGCATACAAGAGATGCGATGTAGGTAGAACTGCCAGCACTTGGCAATGGATTGGATAGGAGTAGTGAGAGAGACTGAGGGGCTGAGGATAATGTCCGAGTTGTGCTGGGGTGACCAGATGGAGGTTGGTTCCCTAGAAAGTAAGAGTGAAGAAGAGGGGAGGGTTTAAGAGGAGAGAGAAGGAATTCCATGTGGACATGTCTATTGGACATCCAGTCTGAGATGTCTGATGAGAGGTTAGGGCTGGATGGGTAGATCTGAGAATCATCAGCATGGAGATAATGATTTAAACCATAGAACTGATGGGAAAACCAAGTAAAATTGCATAGAGGTAGAAGAGCAGCTGACCTGGGGAAGATTCATGGCTAGCACATGTGCCCTGGCTCAGAGCCTGGCAAAGAAGACTGAGAAGGAAAAGGAGAACCAGGGCAAAGGAGAGAAGAGCATGTACCAAGAGGGCGATCGCCGGCATTAAAGGCTTCAGAGAGGTCAAGGAAGGACAATGACAAGACCATCACTGATGCAGTCACTGCTCCTGAAATCCAAAATGATCGTAGAAGACATCAGCAATGCAAACCACGAAATGCACAAAATACAGAGAAGTGTAGTTCATGCAAAAGCTACCACAAAGAGGAGGCCAAAAGGGCAAAGCAACCACGTGGTCTTCTTGCCATTCAGAGAGATGTGGCAGTCAAAGACAAGTCATTCATCAAGCTTTTATTGCGTGTTTATCACGTGCCAAGTACTGTACAAAGCTCCGAGAATACAGAGAAAGGCAAAAGGAGCTGAGGGTGCCGCGTTAAGAGCATCAGAGGAAGGACACCGTACGAGGGGTGTCACCTTACAAAAGACTGAGGCCAGATTATTGGGGGTAGTGCTCCCTTCCGTATGAAAGTGGAAGCACAACAAACAGATGTGAAATGGAACAGCTCTCTAGGCTTTTCTGTGGCCATCTATTTTCGTGGGTAATGAAAGCAGAATCATTGTATTTCATTTCTGTCTTCTTAGTACCTACCCCAATGTCAAGAGATGAACATCCTTGTGACTTTGCCTTCACCCACTTCCAAGTTCATAACCTGAATTCCTTTATTTGATCATAATCTTTTTTTTTTTTCTGGAAATCTTTTTATTGTAGGTGGAATGGGACACATCTGGATACAGTAAATTAGACGATTCCAATTTTGTTAGCAACATCTAAAACGTAATAGTCTGGAGCAAGACGGACACAGGCCTTCTTCTCTCCATCGGGCCGGATCAGTGTGTCGACCCTGGCCACGTCGATGTCATACGGCTTCTTTACGGCCAGCTTGATCTGTGCTTGTTCGCCTTGACGTCCACAATGCAGACTGGGGTGTCGTTGTCCTCAGTCTTCTTCAGAGCAGACTCAGTGATCAAGGGAAACTTAACGATGGCAGAGTGATCGAGCTTATTTCTGCGAGGGGCACTTTCCTAGCATATTTGGGCTGTCTTTGAAATCTTAGTGTCTTGGGTCACCAGAAGGCAGGGGATTTATGGATCTTCTTTTTGTGGCTATGGACACCCTTCAGCACCATCTTCTTGGCCTTCAAAGCCTTGGACTTGGCTTCTGTCTTGGGGGGGACAACGGCTTCCTTCTTTGCCTTCAGCGCCAAATTATGGGAAAGGGCTCTGAACATAATCTTTTATCTGCCATCTTTCTCTCTACCTCCCACTGTGACTTCCAACCCTCCACTCCACAGATTTTTCCCTAGGTCATCAGCCTTGTACTGTCTATGTTCCCCCTTTTTATTGGCTCCTTCCCTACAACCTGAAATCATGCCTATGTCTCTCCCATTCTAAAAATAAAAAGGTCAATTGATCCATCCCTCCCTGCTAGCTATTACCCCATGACTCTCCCGTGTGTGGCTAAACTCCTTTAGAAGGACATTTGTAAAAGCAGCCTCCACTCCTTTCCTCTCCTTTTTAAAACTCTTTACAATTTGGCTTTTGATCATTCAACATGATCTGCTCAATGACCTCGTAATTTGCCAAATTTAGTGGCCTTTTCTCAATCCTTATCTTTCTTGGCTTATTTGTAGCACTGTAGACTGTCCATTATCCTCTTCCCCTTGATACTTTTCTCTCTGGGTTTTGTTCACTGTTCTGCTACTTTTCAGCCTCTCCTCAGCCTCCTTTACTAAGCACGTGTGTCCCACAGGACTTTGTCCTGGGCCCTCTTCCCCTCTCCCTCACACTTTCACTTGATCTCATCAGCTCCCAGATTAAATTATCATCTCTCTGCTAATGATTCTCCTCACTACCCATCTAGCCCTAACTTTTCTGTTGACCTCTAGTCTCAAACTGGATGTGGAGGAGATGCCTTAAACTCAACATGTCCCAAACTAAACTTTGCCTTTTTCCTAACTTCCCTGAAACCTCCCAGGCCACCAGGCTCTCACACTAGGTATTATCCTTGACTCCTCCCTCTCTGATCCGTGGCCAAGACTTTGACACATCTCTCAGATATGCCCACACTCACTTCCTTCCTGGACCACTGCCATAACTGCTGGTGGGTCTGCCTGCCACAGGACTCTCCCCACTCCACTCAGCTGTCAAAATGCTCTACCTGCAGTGTAGGGGCTGCTAGGTGGCGCCATAGTGCATCGAGCACCTGGCCCAGAGGCAGGACCACTCACCTTCCTGAGTTGCAGTCTGGCCTCAGACACCCACCCATCAGCTGTGTGAGCCTGGGCAAGCCACTTCATACTGTCTGCCTCATCTGTAAAATGAGAAGGACTGGCCAGCCGCTCCAGTACCTCTGCCAAGGAAACCCCAAGTGGAAAGCGACTGAACAACAGAAAGCATAGCTCTGACCACACAGGTCACTTTCCCGACTCCCCATTCAGAAAACTAGTGGTTCCCTATCACCTCCGGGTTCTCTCCTCCTACCCTGTCAGTCCTCTTACGTGTCACTCCCCTCTCACTTGGGGAACACTCTTGGATCTCCTCGATGTTCTGAACCTCCCCTCACCCTGTCAGATGAGGCCTTTACCTCAAAGTTAACTGAGGCCATACCCTGAGTCTTCCCTCCTCTCACCTCATACAGATGTCTTCCCCCACTAATCCTTCATTCTGTCCCACCTTCCACAAAAGATTATCCATCACGCCCTCGATCATCTCTATTCTTCTCAGCAATCTTGAGTCACCCTTATGTCTCCCCCATCCTCAATGGATTTGACATCCCTGCTAGCCATAATCTTCTATTTCTGTGCCCTAGGAACCTCCACTTTTTCTCCTCTCACTCTCTGGCTCCCAACTCTGTCCTTGAGCTAGAACCAGATCGTTGAATTTTCTGCTAGCCCTCTACTCTCTAGAGCTCTCGGTCCTCTTCTGAGCAGTCTCTCCTCTCTCATTTCTCTCCTCTTTCCCCTTCCCTCCAGACCAACTAGCCCTTCTCAGCATCCCTGCTAGCTCTTCATCATGCCCCGCCCACTACATCTGGGCAGTCCTCAAAACTCACTTTATTCAGCCCTTGTGGCTCAGGGATCATTTCTATGCAGATAATTTCCACATCCGCTCCAAATCTCCCTTCTGGACTCCAGCACTGGGTAACCAATGCCTTTTGGACAGACCTAACTTGTCCCTTAGAACTCATTTGACCCAAACTCCCTGCTTCTTGCAGACTTTTCTAAAACTACCAGAGATGATGTGTCAGCAGACACTGCCCCTCCTCCCTCCAGAACATCTCCACAGACATTCCCTTTCTCTCTACGCTGAACTTCAAAGCTGTCCCTCTGCTTCTGCCTCAGCCTGAAGTGTCCTCGCACCCCTGCAGCCTGCCACCCACTCTGTCTGCCACACCGCTCGAGGCCCTCCTGGTGGGGGAGGCCCAGGCCAGCCAGCTTTCCTCCCCTTCCAGCTCTTTGTCTTCAAACACCAGTCCTCCCCTCCCTCGGGTGTTTCTTGGTGCCAGCTGTGCCCAGGCCTTAGCGCGGCACCTGGCAGAGGGCGAGTTCTCCATGCCTGCCCCTGCCCTTGCACTCCTGTGATGGAGGGACCGGCTCAGTCTCCCCTCCCCTCCCCTTCCAGGGGGTCTCCCTGCCTCGGATCCCCCCCACAGCCCCGCTGCCATGGCAGCCCGGCCTGGCCAGGCCCCGCGGCCTCCCCAGCCCTCCTCTGCGCTCCACAACCCACGTGGGACGCACGGGCTTCACAGGCCTTCCCGCTCCCCCTCTGCCCCCCTGGTCTTAGCCCCGAGGCCGGGGTCTGCTCCCTCTGAGGGGGGCTGGGGCCGTGACCTGGACGGCGCCCTCAGGGCACGTGCCCACAGCGCGGGCATCCCGGGGGGGCAGCTGCCGCCCACGCCAGGGCTTTAGGCCAGCACACTCCTGGGCCTGGCCATAGGCCGGCCTCGGGCTGCGCACGCACGTGCACGGGGCCACGGCCCGTTGGGGGGGAGGGTCAAAGGTCACAGCGGGAGCGGCCCCCCCCCCCCCGGGGGGCGGGCCCCCGGGGGAGGGAAGCCCCGCCCCGGGAAACGGGGGGGCACTCAGGGGTTTCCCGGGGGGGGGGGGGTGGGGGGGGGGGGCGGGGGAAGAGAGTAACGGGGGGGAAGGGGCTTTCCCAAGGGTGAGCACGTTCCAGGCCCGGCTGGGGGATGGGCCAAAAGGCTTCTCTCCTCTGGGCCTCAGTTTCCCTCCGGTGCTACAGCTCCAGTCACAAAGACCTGCCCAGCGAAGGGCGGTGACGGAGGGAAGGGGGCAGGCGGCGCGCGGCCGGCCCGGTGGGGGAGGGGAGGAGGCCGGCGGCGCGCGCCCCGCCCCCACCCCCTCCGCTCTTCCCAGCGCGGCCGGCCGGGTGGGGGAGGGGGGGAGGCCGGCGGCGCGCGCCCCGCCCCCGCCCCCCGCGGCCCGTCACTCACAAGGACTCGAGGTGCTGCAGCTGCTGCCGTTGCTGCGCGTCCCGCCGGCGCCGCTTCTGTTCCTGGCGCCGCTGCTGCTCCAGCTCGGCCGGCTCCCGGGCCCGCTTGGGGGGCGGCGGCATGGCCTGGCCGGGCCGGGCCCAGGCTCCCCGCCGCGGCCGGGCCGGGGGCGGGGGGGAGGGGGGGAGGGCAGAGGAAGAGGAGGAAAGAGGAGGAGGAGGAGGAAGAAGGCGCCCTCACTTCCTCCGGCCGCCCCGCCCGGGCCCCGCCCCTTCGGGCTCCCGGCCCCGCCTGGCTCCCGCCCTCCTCACCCGCCGCTCCGGGCCTCTCCTCCCAGGACGTGGGGCTCGAGGCCTGAGAAGGCCGGTGTTCTGGGGGGGGGGGGGGCCGAGCACGTGGCCGCGTCGTAGGGCTCGGACATTGAAGTAGGAAGAGCCCCCTCCCCGCGGAGTGGGAGTGGGGCGCGTGGAGGCCAGGGCCGGGCCGCGAGGCACGTGATGCGGGCCTTGGCTGTGTGCGGGCCCCCTCCCCTCCCCCTCTGCGGGGCCTCTGCCCTTCTTCCCGAGGCCCCACCTTGACTGCTGCTCCAGCACCTTGCCCCCATGCCAACCTTAGGCCTGCGGCTGCTGGGCCGCATTTTCTGGGGAGCACCCCCCTGTCTTTGTGATCTGCACAGGTCTCGCCCAGGCGCTGCAGTGAGTGCCGGCAATTTGGTCTCTGGTTCCTCTGCCTTCTCAAACCCAGCCGCTCCTCTGGCGTCGTGGGGCCGCGTGTTGCTGCAGCCTGGCCTGCTGGTGTGAGAAATGGGCCCGTAGTCTGTAAGATTGGGATGAAAACGGAGCCTTTCCAGACCAGTGGTCACTGTTGAGTTTTAAAATTTCATAGCGTGCTGACTGCGGCCCTTCAATAGAGCCATTTTTAGCATTTTAAGGAACGTAGCTGCAGTTTTATCATCTCTGCCAGCCTTACTGTTAGTCAGGACTGCATTCTCCAGGATGCCCGGCTCTGGTTCAGTAATGGGCACTTGTGATGTTAAGATCTTTCTTGTATGTGCTTGCTGCCTCTTCTGGGCATTTTGGCATAAACCTCTCCTTGACGCCTGTAATTTTCTTAGAGACCTTTTGTCTACCATTTTATTGTTTCCTTCTGATTCTTTGTATTGTTCTTTAAGAAAGCCACCTTATCTCTCCTTGCTACTCTCTGGAATTCAGCATTCATTTGTATGTATCTTTCCCTTTCTCTCTTTCCTTAGCTATTTGTACAGCCTCATCAGCCATTTTGCTTTCTTGGGCTTCTTTTTCTTCAGGATGTTTTTTGTTGCTGCCTCTGTTACAATATTGTGAACTTCTGTCCATAGGTTCTAAAGACACTCCGCCAAATCCAATCTCTTAAAATCTATTCATCACTTCCACTTCATAGTCATAAGGCATGTTATTTAGGTCATATCTATACAATCTGATGGTTTTCCCTATTTTTTCAATTTAAGTCTGAATTTTACAATAAGTAGCTTATGATCTGAACCACAGTCGGCTCCAGTATTGTTTTAATGGACTTGTATAGAGTTTTGCTTTTGGCTGCAAAATATATAATCAGTCTGTTTTTATATTGACCAATCTGATGATTTCCATGTGTGGAGTTGCCTTTTGGGCCGTTGAAAAAGAGTGTTTGCTTTGACCAGTGAGTTATCTTGACAAAGCTGCTTCATTATGTACTCCAAGGACAAACTTGTCAGTTTTTCCAATTATCTTTTAATATCCTACTTTACTTTCCAGTCCCCTGTGATGGATGTGACATCTTTTTTGGGTGTCATTTCTAGAAGACGTTGTAAGTCTTTAAAGAACTAATCAACTTTGGCCTAGCTGCTTCATGAGTACTGGGGCTACTTGTGATTGTCCTCTGACTCCCCAGTATTGGGGAGTTGGACACCTTTTGACCTGAGGGGCTCATGTTCTGATGTTATCTCTTATCATTTTAGTACCATCCATGGGGTTTTCTTGGGAAAGATCCTTCATTGATGGATCACCTTTTGACAGAACTCTCTACTGTGACCTTTCTTGGGTAACTCTGCACAGCATGGGTCAGAGTTTCATTGAGTGACACAGGTCCCTCTGTCAAGACAAGGCAAATGTCTTGACATGCCCTATACTATTCACTCTGTGATCTCATCAGCTTTTGTGGATTTAAGTATCATCATAAGTACTTATCCCTCTTTGCTGACTTCAAGACTGGTTTCTCCAATTTCCATTCAGATGCTCAAACTAGATATCCAGTAGACATCTTTAAAATGTCCCAAACTGAACTCACTATTTTTTCCTCATACCAGCCACCCTTCCAAATATCCCTGTTAGTCTTAAGGGCACCAACATCCTCCCAGTCACCCAGGCTCACAACCTAGGTGTCATATCTCTCATCCTCCATATTCAACCTGTTGTCAAAGCCTGTTGATTTCACCTTTCCACCTTCTCTCAAACATGCCCCCTTCTCTCTTCTGACACTACCTCCAACCTGGTATAGACAAGCCCTCATCTCCTCACAACTGGACAGATAGCCTGCTGGTGGGTATGCCTGCCTCAAGTCTTTCCCTACTCCAGTCCATCCTCCATGCAGAAGCCAAAGGATTTTCCTAAAGTTCAGGTCTGACCGTGTCAGTCCCTGACTCAGTAAACTCCAATGACTCCCTATCGTGTCCAGGATCAAATATAAAATGCTTTGTCTGGTATTGGAAACCCTTTATAGCCTAGCCCGTTCCTCTTTAACATTCCTCCCCTGCTCCTACTTCAGTTTGGTGACACGGAACTGGAAGTTCCTTGTACAAGACACTCCTCTGTCTTCTGACTCAGCCCCTCATTCTTAGACTGCGCTTCTTCTTCCTCTTCGCCTCCTGGCTTCCTTCCAGCTTCAGCCAAAACTCCATTTGCTACAGGAAGCCTTTCCCAATTTCTCGTAGTTCTAGTATTTTTCCTTGACTGATTATTTACAAGCTGTATACAGTTTGTACAGAGTTGTTTGCATTCTCTCTCCCCCTTTAGCTTCTTGACGGCTGGGACTGCTTTTTGCCTTTCTTCGTATCATCAGTATGTAGTAGCACAATGCCTGGCACATAGTAGGGGCTTAATAAATGCTTATTGGCTGACTGATAAAGACAAGTCAGAAGTGCTATGTATGTGGGATATAGAAAAATCTTACATCATAGAGCTCGAGAGGGTGGGTAATTTATTATGAAACTTGGAAGCTAGCCAGGTTATGAAGGGTTTTAAAAGCAGCACAAGAGTTTAGCTTTTATCCTAGAGGCAACAGGAGATGCTGAAGTTTGTTGAGTAGGAAAGGGAAATGGTCAGAACTGCACTTGGAGGAAAGTAACTTGCAGCAGTGTGAAGGATAGACTGGAATGAGGAGGGAAAAGGTAAAGACCTGAACTCCAGTCTTAGCTGGAGGAGTGTTGGGGAGTTTCTCCACCAGGATTCCTAGAGAGCCCAGTGAGAACATAACCCACCAGAGACTAGAGGCAAAAGGAACTGAAAGGAAAATCAATATAGTGGGGCCCCAAAGAGGACTGCTCCTTAGTAGCAGCTTCAGCCTCGGTTTGTACAGCTTCATAGGCCCTCCTAGAATACTCAGGCAATCAGCAGCCTTCTGAGCACTGGACTGGACCAGTGCCTAATGTCCTGTCACACAGGGAATGCTGATTCCTTAGGTTCCTGCATGTTCAAGCTGGCCATTGGTGCCTGAGTGCTCGTTTGTGGTCCTTACAGCTAACTAGCTAGATGGCCCCTCCCTAAGGAAGAACAAATCTGATCGTTTAATCACCCAGTAGATTTCTAAAATATCTTTTCTTCCTATGCAGTTCCCTCCTGTTCTCTTCTCCCCCATACTCCTTTTGGATTATAACCAATTGAGGATACTTGATATCGATTTTCATTCAGGTACTTACATAGGGCAAGGTGGAGATGACTAGAGTCAGGGTAGAGCTGACTAGTTTGGATATTTCTTTAGATGGCGGTGTTTCCCAGTGGGGAGAGGAACTCACCAAGTGGGAAGAGGGAGGAGGGAAGATGTGGGTGGCGAGATACTTTTAGGGTTAGAAGGCTGCTGTTTACACAGAGTCAGAGAGGAACTGAGTAACAGTTAGCCTGGCTAGCTTAATGTACTGTGTATCACCCACTAGGACAAAGAGAAAAATGTTGAATCTTTTGTTACAAGGTTGAGCTGAGGTGCTCATCATATGAGATCCCTAACGAGCATTCTTTGTTCAGCCGACTTCTAGGGTGGTTTCTCCTCTTGGTGGCCTGAATTAGAGAGGTTAGTCTGGTGAATAAAATCTTTTACACATAACATCGAAGTCTAATAGCAACTGACATACTTATTACACTAAAAAAAAATCTAACATATATACTAATTGGATTACAGTTTATTTAGTTTCTGTAGTTTTCATAATATTCATTAGTCAGACAATTTACCCTGTAAATCATAAAATTGTTTCCAAATATTTCTTGGTCTTGTAGAACTTTTCGTTTTTTTTTTTTAATTCTTTACTTTTAGTTTTCAACATTCACTTCTCTAAGATTTTGAGTTCTAAATTTTCCCTTCCTCCATTCCCTTCCCCCTCCCCAAGACAGTGTAATCTGATATAGGCTATATATGTATAATCATGTTAAACATTTCCTCATTAGTCAGGTTGTAAAGAATTAGAACCAAGGGAAAAACCATGAGAAAGAAGAAACAACAAAAAAAGAGAAAATAGTCTGCTGCAATCTGTATTCAGACTCCATAGTTCTTTCTCTGGATGTAGATGGTATTTTTCATCATAAGTCTTTCAGAACTGTCTTAGATCATTGTATTGCTGAAAATGGCTAAGTCATTTATAGTTGATCATCATAAAATACTGCTTTTACTGTGTACAGTATTTTTCTGGTTCTGCTCACTTCTCTTGGCATCAGTTCATGTAAGTCCAGGTTTTTCTGAAGTCTACCTGCTCATCATTTCTTATGGAACAGTAGTATTCCATCACATTCATATACCACAACTTCTTCAGCCATTCCCCAATTGATGGGCATCCCCTCAGTTTTCAATTCTTGGCCACCACAAAAGGAGCTGCTACAAATATTTTTGTGCATGTGGTTCTTTTCCCCTTTTTGATGATCTCTTTGGGACACAGACCTACAAGTATTGCTGGGTCAAAAGGTATATACAATTTTGTATCCCCTTGGGCATAACTTTTCATTTTCAATAACCAGTCTGCAGTACTGTCTATCAAACCCAAAAGAACTTGTTGACAGTTCAGAGCATATACCTTTTAATACCTAACCCAGTCATCCATCAGGAGAGCACTGTTTTCTAGATAAATAAGTAATAACTAAAAATGTTAAAACTACAGCATTCAGACCAAAAGAGGAGCTGACCACCATTAGAATAACACAAATGTATCACACTATTTGGCGGCATTCCAAAACTCGCCAGTGCTACACATGATATTTTCCACATTCACAACACCAGAAACTATAAAGATAACACGAAAAATATATTCATAAAGCCTAAATCCTGGGCTTTTGACTCCTGCTGGAGATTCTCATGCTCAGCAAAGATTAGGGTCCTGTATTGTCTCTGGGTGAAAAGTTACGAGTTTTGTGTTCTCTGCTATTGGGGAATCAAAATTGAATTTCGTTTAAAAATTGAAGAGAACCTTTACATATTTCTGATTGCCTTTTAATTGAATTTCATTTCTGTGCTGTCACTGTAGACTAGCTATAATTCCTTTTCAATCTCTTCTTTTTTCCTGATCAACTCTCATTAAGCGGTTCAGATCACACTTTATATTACTCCTTACATGTTGATTTGGTATTTCACTTTCTTTCTAATATTGTTAATTTTTCTCTGCTTTCAGCCCATTTTCAAAACTAGTTTCCTTTTACTCCATTGAATCATTTTTGCAAATTAGTCCAGTTTTCTTATACATCTCAAAATTCATTGCAAAGCTTTGATCAGGGCTGAGCCTTTCAGGGTTAGTGGCAGTTTTTCATTTTGCCCTGTAAAAATCTGACATTTTGGGTTCTTATTTCTGAACTTGAACACAAGATTCTGGCCTAATTCCTTTGGGGACTTTGAAAAAAATTATATATATTTCCATTTACATCTAATAACAATTTTTTAACATTTCTTCCCCTCCCCTATCCTTGAGAAAGCAAGCAATTTGATATAGATTATACATGGGAAGTCATCTAAAACATATTTACATCTTAGCCATGATGGGAAAGAAAACACAGATCAAAACCCAACAACAAGAAAAAATAAAGGAAGTTTAAAAAAAAGTGTGCTTCCATCTGCACTCAGAATACATCACTTATTTCTTTGGAGGTGGATAGTATTTTTCATCAAAGTCTTTAAGAATTGTCTTGGATTATTGTATTGCTGAAAGTAGCCAAGTCATTCACAGTTGATCATCATAAAATATTGCCGTTCCTGTGTACAATGCTCTCCTGGATCTGCTCATTTCACTTTGTATCAGTTCATGTAAATGCAGCAGCAAGCACCCTAGCATACACAGGATGGCTGCTAGCACAGGTTCTTAGATCTGCTTTTCTAAAGGAAAGAAACTCAGAAAGGGTTAGAAATCTTACTGTAATGAAACGTATGTCATTTACCTAGTTCAGGGGAAAAAGTTGGCACCCTGAACTTCAGACAATACAAACAAATTACAAGCAGACAAAAAAAAAACCCACAGAGAAAATAACACAATTCAACAGACAGGGCTTCTAACTGTCTGACCATCACATCCATACAATTAGTCACCAGAGAGGGAAGCTCCAACATCTGGGTTTTCAAAGCTGGGAGCTCAATGGTTATCCAGAATCTCATCTGGCTAAATCACACAACTCTTCCAAAAGTGAGCCCCAAAGCAAAACCTCACCTCAAAGTAACTACAAAGTAACAAAAGTTGTGCCTTCCTGAAAAACTAGCCTTCAAGCAAGCTACTCCTGTGGGCTCTGCTCTACCCTTCAGCAAACTTTTCCCACCACAGGCTCCATGTGACCACATTCAACCTATTAGGGGGTAGAATATGTTTTCAAATTAGGGAAGGTCCTCAAATTCACCTAGGCTTATTAAACGGCAGGGAATTTCTTCAGATTCCCATTACCATTACAGTAAGTCTTCCCAGGTTTTTCTGAAATCATCTTACTTGCCATTTCTTATAGCACAATAGTATTCTATCACAATCATATACCACAACTTGTTCAGCCATTCCTCAGTTGATGGACATCCCTTGGTTTCCAATTCTTTGCCACCAAAAAAAGAGTTACTATAAATATTTTTGTACATATAGGTACTTTTCCTTTTCCTTTGATTTCTGGGATACAGACCTGATGACTTTGTTTCTAATTTACTTAGATAATTAAATTCTGGTAAATTATTTAGAGAAGCTCACTGTATTGTGGTAAACCCAACTCTGAAAATTAAATCTTGCCATTTTTTCCTTAAATATATTTGACATTGCCTTCAAAGTCTTTGCTCAAGATAATTTAAACAAGAGAATATTTAAGAGAACAATATAGTACCTTCTAGGTGGTTCTTAGGTACTACATAATGTTTAGCTTCTGGAAACGTAAAACTACAAAGCAGCTTTTAAAATTTCTCCACTTTTGGAGTCACCAGATACAAAACTTTTAAAATGGTTTCAGTTCTGTGTAGACTATACATTGTTTTACTGAATGGATATCAACACAGAACATAGAAAATATAGGAAACAAATACTTTCATTGCTAACAACATTCAATCATACAGACAAAAATCTAGAATACACTCTTAATTTAAAGGTTAAAAATTAAAGAATCCTTTGGGGGAGGGGGCAGGGAACTTTTTAGCCATGTCATTTTGTCCAAGAATTTGAAAGTTTCATTTCTCTAGTGGATGAAATCATTCCCTTGCCCTACCTAAAGAGCAGTAAAATCTTTTATTCTCCAGGGAAGGGAGAGAGTGTGAGAGAGGGACCTAGGTGTACTTGTTTGCAAATTTCAGAGTCCCTGCTTTTAACAATCTGAGGGAAGTACACTCTCTGAGATGGGTTCCTTCCATTGGCTTCACCAGCATGCAAAAGGGGTCCATGATATAAAAAAGATTAAGAGTCCTGCTCTAAACAGCCTTTTCAGTTAGCCGTGAGTGCTATCAACAGTCTGGTGATTGTTTTCTATTGTTTCCTATTTTCAGATTCGACTTGAATTTGCAGCTGGATCTGGTACCTTTCCTTCTGTCAAACTGATTGATGTTCAGGGAAAACTTTAATTCAGTTCAAGGTGGTACTGATGGATCTTGGAGAGTAGAAGAGGGAAAGAAGAGGACACTCCGTGGTTTGCCTTGGCCTTGTTCCAGGGAGAGGTGTCTAAGTCACAGAATCTCAGAGTTGGAAGGGAGCTCAGAGGCCACCTGCCATAGACCTATCCAAACAGAAATCCCTTCTATAGCAACTTGTGGTCATTTATACTCTGTAGGAGAAATTACAGAGGAAGGCACTACCTCCCCTTCCAATTTCTGTCCCATTTCAGAGGTTCTGCCCATGGGCCTACCCCATTGAGACCTGTTGGGTCATGACTGTTATACAGCATGTCAGCTACACCTTTGTAATCATGTGTTATAAGTTTGCTGTTTATTTATGCCTTTATCCAAGTCTTTGACAAATATGTTATATAACACCAGGGCTAAGGATGGGTCTTTCTAAATTGACATCAAACCCTTACTGACTAATTTTAGGTCCAGACATCCAACCAACCAAATACCAGCAGCACTTCTCCATCTTGTCCAGAATAGCATAAAAAGCCTCCGGACTCAGTTTAAAAACAAAACATTTATTAAGCCCCTACTATGTGCCAAGCATTGTGCTAAGTACTGGGTATACAAAGAAACTCTCCCTCCTCTCCCAAAAAAGGCTTTGTGCTCAATGAGCTCACAGTGTAATGGAGAAGGTACAATGTGCAAACAGCTCTGTACAAACAAGTTATGGATAGGATCCATTTTAGATAATCAGCATAGGGAAGGCCCCAGAATCATCTCTTCCATTAAACCAGGAGAAGCTCCAGGAGAGCAGGGACTTAAAAACCCCCCATAAAACAACATTTCTCTGTATCATTTTAGGGGCAGCTAAGTGGCAATGAATAAGGTGGGGCCTGTCTAGTTTCACGTTTACTGTTCTGAAGAGGATCAATGACACTATGGGGCGATGTCTTGACTTGGGTGGGCATTGGATTTCAGTGAGGCAACACTGCACAAAGTTGTCAGCCTCACTCTTTCTTACAGTAACTGAAGTCCAGTGGCAGGACAAAAGTCAAAACGACTTTCCATGGCCTGGGATGCAGAGGATAACCTTGGCATCTTCAAGGTCTCCGTGCTCCACAGTGCCTGCTTCAGCTGACTTCATGGCTGTTGGAATAAATTGTCTTCACCCTCCCATTCTTGGTGGGGGCGGGGGAGGGAGTCTTCAAGTTCTTGGGGATAGACATTCCCCCTAACTCACCAACAGGTTTGAGGTCTGTTGGTTACCCACAACCTGGTTTAGCTAATCTGCCAAGATAGTTTTACCAGGGTGTGGCTGAGAGTTGGGTGAAAGGTGGACACCAAAGGGGAATGAGCAGCCCTGAAAAGGGCTGGGCAAGCCCTCATACCAGGGGTGCTGGTCCCACCTGAATGTCCAATGTCTTGACCTACCCATGAGCAGTTGAAATTTCTCCTTGTTTTTTTATGTCTGTATTTCTGCAAAGAGTGGTTTATGCAGTCCTTGGATGTATCCCATCAGACTGACTCCCAAATATTATAAAGCTTCTGTAGTTACTCTGCATGGAAATTTCTCTTTCTAGCTACCCCTGCTGGGTTTTATTGGACACTTACTAGCTATGATGGAGAAGTTATTTAATTTTTGACTGCCTCAGTTTCTTCATCTGTAAAATGGGAAGAGTAATAGTATCTACCTTCCAGGGTTGTTGTGAGTACAAAATGAGATATTTATGCAGCACTTTGCACACCTTACGGCATTATAAAGGGCTTGGCATTATCCTTAGCTTAGCATAGTAGCTGGCCTGTAGTAAGTGTTTAATAAATGCTTATTGACTTGACTTTGAATCAGTACATAGAAGTCTTCTCTTTTTTCTGTATTCATAATCCTCATTTCTTTTGGCACAGTCACATTCCATCACCTTCTGGATCCCAAGGTTTTGGTGTTTCCTAAATACTCACCTGCCACCTTGTTTCCAGTTCTTTGCTTTTACACAAAGTGTTCACAGATGGTATCTACAGCAGACCACACCTTCACAGTCACACTACTGATGGAAAGGGGTAGTGGATACAAGAGCCCACTGGGCAGACTGTTGACCTTAAAAACCACTGGATTCTTAAAGCAAAATGCTTCCTTTATGACTCTTTGGGAAGAAGGGGCCTCCCTTGAGCAGCTCCAGAGGTCTATCTGATCATTAATAGTTAGCTAAGGCATTAAACAGGGACACATCTCTCAGGAATGTTCACTCCTTTTTTGGAGAAAGTTCCAAGCAGAGGGATAACAACAGTGAGGTTTTTCAAATGCCTGTTCCCAGAGGAAATTTTCCTGGGTGCATCTAGTCAGCAAGCATCCCGGAGTCTCATTTTCTGTACATGGTAGGGTATGGGGCTTGGAGCCAAGAAGAACTTGGGTGAAATCTTACTCGGGTACTTATCAGTTGTATGACTTTGGCCAAGTCACTTAACCTTTTTTATTCTGTTTCCTCAGCTTTGAAAAGGGGTTAGTAATACTTGCAATATGTAAGCTGTGATCCCAGGATCTTGACTTTGGGGGTCACTTCCTTTCCAAACTTCAGTTTCTTCCTCTGTAAAATGTAGAATAATACTTGCAACACCTATTGTATAGGGTTATTGCAATGAAAATCCAAAACAAATCAATTACGGTTCTTCCAGAGCCTTCTCAATGACTCCCCTAGACTCTCTGAGGCCATAGTCCTCATGGGAAATACCGAAAGTTTAAGGAAGGCCCGTGGTACATATTTTACACATCCTGAGTTGGTTTCTAACAGAGAGGCACACTTCAGGGGTGTAGGGGAGAGCAGAAGAACATTCCCGACCTGCCTGGCGCCTTGCAGCTGGGGAATAAGCACCCACTGAGTGGACAGCAGAACTCGAGGATGGCCACGCTGTCAGGGCCGGCTGGCTTCTTCACCTGGACGGGGAAGGAGCCACCACCGGAGCCTTCCAGAGCCACTGGTCGGGGCCAGCCTTGGACGGAAGCCCTCCCGAAGGAGGGGGCTGCGTCGGGAGGCTCCCCATCCCTCTCTTGGACAGCTCCCATCCTTGGGAAGCTCTGCGCCCCACCCTGTTCCCGGCTTCCCGCGTGGCCTTGGCTCAGTCCCCTTCCCTGTTGTCCGGGATGCCAGCCCCAAGAAGGCCCCGCGCTGGGCGTGCGCGGGTGGCCGAGCAGGGGCTGCCCAGACGCCTCGGCTCCTTTTCACGCTGCCCGCCACGTGGCGGGGGTCTCGAAGCCGCGGGCCAGAGACCGGCCCCCCGGCCGCCTTCTCCCACGCCCCTCCTCTGCAGGCCGCCGCCGGCCGGGCGGAGGGGAGGGCCGGGCCGCGGGGATCCCCTCCCAGGCCTCGGCCGGCCAAGACCCGCCCCGGGGAGGAGAGAGGGGGCCGGGCCGGGGAGGCGGAGGCCCAGGCCCCGGGAAGTTCTTTCCACGTTTGCAAAGTCTGCGGCCCGCAGCCTGCGCCGGGATCAGGCCCTGCCCCCGCTCCCGGCCCCGGCCCCGCGTCTCGCCCGGCTGGGCACCGTCGGGGGCTGCATGACCCGCGCCGCCCGGCCCCGGGGTCCCCCGGGCTGGCCCCGGCCCCCTCCGTCCGCGCCCCGGCCCTCGCTGCTGCTTCCCCTGCTGCTGCTCGGCGTGGCGGGCCGGGCGGCGCCGGGCCTGGGTCCCGAGCTCCAGGTGGAGCGGCGCTCCGTGCCCGAACATTGCCCGCGGACCGTGCGCGCCGGGGACTTCGTGCGCTACCACTACGTGGGCACCTTCCCCGACGGCCGCAAGTTCGACTCCAGGTACGGAGGGAGAGAAGGAGGAGGAGGGAGGGGAGGGAGGGGGCGCCCCTGCCTCCTTTAGGGGCCCCCGACGCGGACCTGGAGAGGAGCGCGGAGCCCTGCGCCCCTGCCTCCTGGGCATAGCCCTTCGGGACGTGCTGGGCCCGGAAAAGGCGCCCCTCCCCCCGCTCCCTCCCACCCCACTTGGGGCACAGACTCGCAGTTGTTTTTGTGCTCGCTCCCCGCCCTCGCTCCGCACAGTGCTCGTAGAACGGATTTAATGAATGTTTTGGTGATCCAGTTGAATCAGGAGAGCCCTGGATTCGAATCCTGCCCCTGACATCAGCTGTGTAAAAAGCCCAGCCCCTCGAATTGTAAAAGGAATTCTTATAGCTTTTTATGCTCAGCACAACCCCGACAGCCCAGGTGTGTCTCGAGTCTAAATCAGTCTTTCGGTAGTTCCCTCCCTATGCTCCCGGCTCAACCCTGGGGACCAGGGGGTGGGGGTGGGGGGAGGGGTCTTATTTTCTCCCAGGTAAACAGCCCACTTTCTTCAGCCTTGCTCCCGGAGCTTGGACTCTGCACCATCTGGGTTCCCGTACCTGGCCAGTACCCCAAAGGGTGGAGAAGAGAAAGGGGGTCGGCAGGGGAGTCGCCCAGGTGTGTGGTGTGACCTGACCGTAGTAACCAGCACCAGCTCGGGACCAGCTTGCCTGGGGAGTCCCGTGAGAACTTGCTGAGGCAGGCAGGGTTCTAGCTCTGGTCCTTGGTGGCAAGTCCAGCACCTGATGTCCCAGGACTGATTGAACCAAGCCAACCTCTGCCATTGTGGGGACCCTTTACATTTCTGCTTTCTAAATTTCACCAGATTAGATTCAGTTCAGTGTGGCGGCCTGGGAAGATACCTTGGGTCTGACTCTGTTAGCCCTGGAGTTGACCATCCTTCCCAGCTTGGAGTCATCTGCAGGCTGGACCACCCGGCCATCTGTACATTTCTTCAATCAAGCAGAATGTCTTAAGCACCTACTATATGCCAGAAACTTCGCAGAAAAACTGTTAAACAGCGAGGGTAGAGATGGCAGTGATCCCCCTCTGGAGAGAGCCTCTCCTTTCCCCCTCTCCTCTGAGCCTTGATACCCTCATGGCCAAGACGGGAATGCTCCTTGGAGTGCCCTCTGTCTGCCAGGGGAGCTGAGGAGACAGAAAATGAAAAGCCAGGGTATTCCTGTGGGTAAGGAGCTGCATTCTCCAGGGTGGCCTCTCTGGCTGCCTCCATCCCACCTAGTGCTAGAGTTTTAGAGAGTAGGGATGTAGGGTTTCTCTTCTTTTTCTTTCTTTCTTTCTTTTTTTCCTTTTTTTTTTGGGGGGGGGGGCTTTGGCGGTAACATAGGCTTTGCTTTGGCAAGGGAGAAAGAAACTAATTGCACATTGAAATATAGCCAAGATGCAGAAACATAATCACTTCCCAGAAGAAGTTTTTTAAGTTACTGCTTGGCTGCCTGTGGGCAGTTGATGCTTCTGCTCTGGGGCATCCTGGATTTCAACTTTCAGAACAGGTTCCCCGGCCCCTGCCCCTGCCCAGGCTTCAGTGAGAGGCAGAAGGGATAGGCTTTTGTTCCGCTCCCACCCACCCCTTTTAGGCTTTGGATGGTGAATGGGAGGGGTGTGGCACCCAGGACAGCAGCAGTTTGGATGATAGCTTTTTCCCCCAACTCCTGGCCTCCCCATGTCTGAAGTGGTCCCCGAAGCATTTCAGAGAGAAGTCTTGACCATTATCTGCCTCCTCACCTTTAGTTGGGGTGTGGTGTCGAGGCTGCATGGCTTCTATCCAGACCTCTCTATTTTGCTCTAGCCCTCCCAGAATCATTGAGTTTCTGAGGCAGAGGGGATCTCAGTCCAGCCCACACTGGAATCCTTACTACCACATACCTGACAAGTGGTCATCCATACTATCTACATGCTTATTATCAATCTGATAAATATACATTAATTAAGTGCTTACTGTATGTTGGGAGCCTTGAATATAAAAAGTATAAACAGTATAGGACCAAATGGTCTTTAAGCCCCCTTGGAGGTCTTCAAGCAGAGGGAGATCCTCTAGGAGTGGGGAAACTGCAGCCTTGAGGCCCAAACTTCACAGAACAAATCCCCTTAATAAAAAGATTTGTTATGTAAAACTTGGACTAGGTCAAAAGGCCGAACCCAAGGACCTAGAAGGCCATAGGTTCCCTACCCCTGTGACCTAGCCCCTTTTGAGATGGGCCTTTACATTTCTGGACAGCTGGGATTACTGGGAAGTCGCTAAGAACCTCCTGTGGTCACCCCCTGCATTAGGGGCTAGATGTGGAAGCTTCATTCTCAGAAAGGAAGGACATTCTTTAATTAATAGATTTATCATCTCTACTCCCAGATTTCTGTGTTCAACTCTAACTCCTCTTAACCAATGCCTTCTGACTGGCAGTCTGCACCTGGGTGTCTCGCAGGCATTTCAAACTTGACATGTCCTGAATGGAATTTATTGTCTTCTCCACCCTATCTAGGAAGCTGGATTCAGAATCTCTTGCCAGATTTTGATATTTCTCTTGAGGAAACTGCCAGATTCATAACTTCAGAGTCATACCTCTCCCTCTTCCCCTCCCCATGTCCAATCTGCTGCCAAGGCTTGGGCCATTCTGCTGAAAGTGCATGACCTGCATCTGTTGTGCCCTTTACTCATACGCCCAAACCCCACAGACCCTTAGTGTCTCAATACTCTTGTATTTACCACTTGGGTTCCTCCCAGGAGGATTGCATGTCCTTGCTTTTGGTTTCTTCTCAATGGAAACCATCTTTCCTAATTGGCAAATTCATCTTCTTAAAGCACTGCCCTTATATCATTAATCCCCTTGCTCAGAAATCTTCATTGGCCTCTCCTTGCCTCTAAAACAAAAAAGCAAACCCTTCATTCTGGTATTTAAAACCCTTTACAATCTGGCTCTCACCTCTCCTTCCAGACTTATTTCGCATTATTCTCCTCTGAGTTTTTAGCCAAACTGGCCTTTGAGCTGTTTCCTGACCTTGGCATTCCATTGTCCATTTGTCTCTAACATTTGTGTGGACTGATGAAATCTGCTTCCTCCTCCCTTCCCACAGCTGGGCCTTCACATCCTACCCAAGCCTTTCCTGACATCCCCCCCCCCCCCAGTTGTGAGCTCTCTGCTCCTTTCTCAAGGTCTCTTATCCTATCTGTTTCTCTGCCGTACAGGCTCCTTGAGGGCACAGACGTGGCACCTGGCACATAGGTGTTAGATTGCATAAAACTGACAAGTTTAAGTGCAGAATTCCCGAGTGAACCCCATGTCTCGGTGCCAAGCTGGAAGACCAGCCCTCAGGACTCCGCCCCCTGAATGCCCCACGAGTGTAGGAGGAAGCTTTGTATTTGTTCCCCCCAGCTTGTTCTTGCTCCTGCCTTGACTCTTTTCTGTCTTCGGCTCCCTGTTCTCCCCATTTTCACATCAGCAAGCTTTGATTATTGGGTCCCTTTTCCTTCCCGCAGTACCTGCAGCCAGACCAAGGTGTGTCCTGGTTTTTCTTCCCCATGTTATTTGCACCCTTTATCCCTCTTTTCTCATGGTTTCTGCTCTAGGTCACGCTCTTGGAATCCCTTCCATACAGGTCTTTCTGCTTCTTCTCTCTCCTCCTCCTGCCCATTGGGAAACCCTCAGTGGCTTCCAACTCCAGGATGTCCTCCAAGGATGCACTGCTTCATGGGATTCAGAGCCTGCTTGTGGAGAGTTCCTTCTTTCAGAAAGTGCCTTGGTGTGGGCCGGTGTGAAACAACTTAAGATAAGGATCCTCCCAGGCCGAGGGAGAGCAGCACCAGGCCTGCAGTGATTGACCGCCCTCTGTGTCTGCAGCGTCTCCTTCCTCCCCGAAGCCATGCAGCCTTGGTAGTGCCTTGTAGACAAGGCCTTTTCTGATCTCTCTGCCCTCACAACGCGTTTTACACACATACACACACACATGCTTTAGCATATATTTTATATATAATATGTATTTGTGTGTACATCTTATGTACAGATATATATGGACATATGCATATAGAAAGATAATATATACTCATGTGTAGTAGTACTCTGTGTGTGTCTACACATATAATATGTAGACTGTGTGTGGAAAGAGAGAGGATTTCTTTAAGGTTAGGAGATTGTTGGCATTCTCATTTAATTTGGTTCGATAAAAATGAGTGCCTTTAATAAAATGAGTGGAAATCTATAAAACTTGAAATGCAGAAGAAGATGAAGGCAAGGATGAATTGCTGACTTTTGAGTGAGAGTCATTTTAAGGGGAAAGCTTACGGCATCAAAGAACACGTTCTGTGAAATTGCTGGCTTGTTTTTTAATCTTAGAGGTTGGTTATAGATTAGTATAGTCACAAGGCAAATGGTAAGGTCTTTGAGAAAATAGCATTTTTTTTTTTTAAAGTTCAAGGATTCACTGAACTCTTGCTATAAAATTACTTCTGATCCAAGCACTGATCATTTGTCTTTTTGGAATAATAAGCAGATCAAATTTTCCACATGTCAGAGGGGAAAACAGCAGAATCTGATCAGATACAGGGCTTGTGGGAACTACAGATATTCATTTATTCTTTGACTAATTTCAGTCTTTCTCAGTTCTGTGAAAATGTATATGTAATAATGCTTTTCTGGCTTATTATTATATGGTATTTTGAGATTTTTTGTTTAAGCAATTGGGGTTGTCACTTGCTCAAGGTTACAGGGCCAGTTATTTTGTGTGGGTGTTAAGTATCTGAGGCCGGAACCGATCCTGGATCTCCCGACTCCAGGGCCGGGGCCGGTGCTCTTACTGCACCACCTGGCCACCCCAGTATTTTGAGATTTTAAAAGAGAGGAAAGGCATTGAGTTCACGGCAGGATAGCTCAGCCATCACCAGGAGCTGACCACCATGAAAAGCATCCTGTGCCCTTCACTTACTCCATTTACAATCATGACAGAAGCCTTTTTCTTTTCTGCATGAGTTAATTTTAGGATAAGCCACGATGCTATTGCAGTGACCTGTTGGCTGGCTATCGATGATGGAAATTGGCTGTGTGGTCAGAGGTGAGGCTCTGGCCGTACAGAGTCAGGGCAGCCTGGTGGATTGAGGGCCAGTCTTGGAGGTGGGAAGCCCTTCCTCCATAACTACCTGTGATCAATACTCCATCTGCCTTCCTGTATGTGTGGTCTCTCCTCCAATAGAATGTAAGCTCTTAGAGATCAATCGCCATGTCTCAGGAGCTTATTAAATGCTTATGATTGATTAATTTACCTCTGATCAAACCCTCTCACACACCTGGTCTGCCACTAAGGAGTTTTGATTCAACTTTCTGCCCCTAGGCATCTGGCTAAATTTTCAAGTTATCCATGAGTTGGTGGTCTGCGTTGGTGGGGGAGTTTTCAGGACACTCTGCCTCCCCCAAAATGATGTGTTCCACACCAGTGTTTTCAGGACTCTGCTACAAAGTGCTTTTCGGAGGCCTTTTAGGTTGGATTGGTTTTGGGGTTTTTGTTTGTTTGTTTTTTGGTGGGGGGGGGAGGGCTGTTGCTCACTGACATTAATTATATATTTTTATTGATTTTTAATTTTTTTCTAGTCAGTGTTAATGCTTAATTGAACGGTTGTTTTGATATTAGTGTTGTTTAAAGGGAATTGACATTTGGTTCTGCAGCAGCTATTTAAAATAAAAGGAACAGTGTGATTTCATTTGGATTACAAAGCCTTCTGACTCTGCCCAGACACATTAACCAAGTCTCTCCCAGCCAAACTTCTCATTTCTGGCTCTCATATCTTTGGGGACGTAAATGGCCCTTCCTCTCTCTTTTATTCTTTCCTTTTTCATTCAGTACCATTGAAACACTTATTATGCTACACTGGGCACCCAGGAATACCAAGACAAAACTGAAATAGGCCCTGCCTTCAAGGAGTTTCCATTTTGCTAGAAGGACTTAATACGGCAGTAAATAAATACAGTTTTTTTCTGGACCATTATGATAACCTCCCTACAGGCCTTTCCTTAAAGGAGGGGAAATCTAGACAGGGGTGGGGAGAACACTAGCAAAGCTGGGGTGGGGTCAGGGAGGGGTGGGAGCTCACATGAGGAAGAAAAGGTCCTGGGAGGTGGAGGTGGAGGTGGGGGCCAACAGTCCCAGGCCTGAGGGGCGGCCTGTGTAGGCGGTGGCGTCTGGTTGGTCAGAGGTCCAGTTCAGCTGGAATATAGGGCTCAGAAACGACTGAAATAACTCGGTGTTTGGAGAGAGGCTTCCTGTCTGGGGCACAAGGAGGCCCTGTTTGTCCTCGTGTTATTATAGCAGCTCTCAGCCCACCAGGGCATCGTCCCTGAGCAGAGCCACGAGCAAGGGAAGGAGTGTGGCAGGAGAGGTGGCCTTGCCCGCCATCTTTCTTATTTGTTCCTGGAACTTCATCCTTGCCAAGGATTAATAACGATCAATGTTCAGTGTCTCTGTGCATCCTAACAATGGCCCTGTGAAGGGGCTACTGTTTTTGTCCCCATTTTACAGATAAGAAAACAGGGTTTGAGGGTGAAGTGACTTTTCTAGAGTCACACAGCCACCAACTGGCCAGGGCTGATGTGAGCCTGGGGCTTCCTGACTTCAGTCCCAGAGTTTTACTGTGTCACCCTGCCTTGTCCGAGAAGGCAGTCCCCAAGTCGGCTCCGTCAGTGAGTGCTGGGTCTGGAGAAGAGGAGATGAATTCAGATAGCTGGGTGACCCTGAGCAAGTCACAACTGTAAAATGAGGAGGTAACAGCACCCTGCCTCTGAGTGATTGAATGAGAGAATTTTTGTGAAGTGTCTGGCCCTTAGTTCTTAATAAATCCTCTTTTCCTCTCTCCCTCCCTTCCTCCCTCCCTT
>NW_027185761.1:60530070-60669938 GCF_028583685.1 Petaurus breviceps papuanus | reverse complement strand
CCTCCCTCCCTCCCTTTCTCTTCCCTCTCTCCCTTCCTCCCTTCCTTCCTCTCTTCCTCCTCCCTTCCTCCCTTCCTTCTTCTCTCCCTTCTTCTTTCCCTTTCTCCTTCCTCCTTTCCTTCCTTCCTCCCTTCATTCCTTCCTTTCTTCCAAGTGATCCTAAGAGCCTTGGGTCATATGGGATCTGAGAGAGCCAAGGGAGTCATGAGAATTTTCGGAGCCAAGCCAAGGGTTGGGTTCCACTTGAGGGTCAGACTGCCATGCTTGAATTGGCTTTTGGCTTGATCTGGTCCCTGACTAGAGATTTAGCTCGAGGGCTCACTCCCGAGCACTGCCTTCTGACTCCCCCCCAGCTGCTTCTGCCTTTCCTGTAGATTAGCATTCTGTCTCCTGCTCCCTGAAGACAAGGACATTTCCTTTAGTCTTTTTAACTTCAGTGCCCTGCTCACTGTAGGTGCTTAGGAAAGGTTGAGTGAAGTCAGACCACTGAGGGTTGGAGTTTTTGTACCTGGGCACCCAGGAGTTCACCAGAGACATGCAGGGCCTGGTGCCAAGTGATGGAGGGCACCTCTGCTGGCTGCCACGTCCCTGTGGCTGTAGAGACAAGGCAAGTCATGGCTGCCTGACCTCATTTGGGGAATGCAGCTTGAGCTCCAAGCTGGGGCCGGCGTTTGATAACAGCCTTGGAGAGAACTGCTTTGGCATAGGATGGGTTTTTTTCTTTTTTTTCCTTAATCCCTACTACTCTAAGGTGCCTTTAATTAAGAAAGGCATCCTAGCCGAGCTTGAGGAGAGTCCCACTGTCTGGATATGTCTGTTATGTGTGTCCTGCCCAAGGCACCAGGTGTTAGGAAGGATGCTTCCAAGAAACTGGAACAGGCCGGGTCCTGAGACCATAGCATGTGAGGATTGCTAAAAAATGGGGGGGGGGAAGTCCTGGAGAAGAAAAGCACGAAAAGGGGCTGCTATATCTGGCCCTGGTAAGTCTTAATGAAGATATCTTGACTGATAATAACTCTCATCTGCTCTCCGGGGGGCAGTCACATGGACAGATGACTAGCTTTGTTCTTCTGGGTCTCTGTCGGCCTGATGTCTGACAGAACTTCCCAATAAACAGAGCTTTCTAGCAGTGTGATGGAGGCCAGGGGTGGAGCAACCCTCTCTGGAGTCCCATGGCCACTCACTGGGTGTGTTGCAGAGGTGTGAATGGGCTGGACGGACTGTGTCTGGGGGCCCTGGGAGGCAGGAAGACTTGGGGTCATTTAGGACCCCAGTACTAGCTGTCTACGTGACCCTGGGCAAGCCCCCAGACTCTTTCTGCTCCACTATTTTTTTTTTAATTTAATGAAGCAACTGGTACACGTGGCAGGCACTTAGCAATGCTTGTTGTCCTCTCCCCTTCCCTTTGGCCTCTGAAATTCTGGGATTTTCCAGGCCTCGTTTTCTCCTCTGTAAGTCCTCTTCCAGCCAGCACCCAGTCTTAGGGTTCCAATAACTCACACCCTGAATGTTCTAGGTTTGGGTGTGTTTGCATATGTGCATCTCAGCTTTTGAATTGTTTTCACGCAGCAGACTCCCCCCACCTTGCCTTTTTTTGAGCCTTTTACTCTTCAGCTGTCTGAGGAGGCTTGAAAGAGAGCCAGGAGAGAGATGAAGGCTGAGCTCCTGCCTCCCTGCATCGGCGGCTTCCCAGGCTGCATCCCTGATGCTGCAGGCGCTGGGCACTGGGAACTGGGAGAAGGAGCACATTTGTAAGTGGGCTCCCCGCAGGAGAATTGCAGCCATTTTCATATGTGTTACATCTGGGGAAATACTGATGCATCGCCTGGTCTCTATTAATAGAATTGGCCGGCTTGAACATGGGGGCAGCTGGGGACATCCTTCTAGCTGATGTTTGGGAATCTCAGGCTGTGGGCCTTTTGGACCTCGGTGTGCGGATGGGACTGACTGACAATTGTCCTGAGCAGAGAAGCTCTGCTTCAGTACTTGCATCATTTTGGGGGCTAGGGGCATTGGGAATTCCACTGTGAGGTATTTATAAAGGAGGAGAGTGAAGGGAAATGGAGAGTGGAGATTCAGATTCAGAGTGGAAAGGACCTGACATCCAGCTTCGTGCATAACTATGCAGCACACCATCACAGACAGCTGGTTACCCAGCTTCTACTTGAAGATGCTTGTTGTGTTTGGGGAGACCCACTACCTTACCAACTTAAACTTTTAGGAAGATTCCCCTTATGTGGCACCCAGATGGACCTGTGCAGGATAGCCCTCTGTTGTCCTGAGTTGTGCCCTCTGGGCCAAGCAGAACAGGACTAATTAATGCTCTTTCACAACATATCCCTTCACATACTTGAAGACCTTTATGGCATTAATGTTCACTAAGCACCTGTTAGGGCCAGGCTCCCCACTAAGTGCTAGGGGTTAATAAAAAGTTAATAAAATATAGCCTCTGCTCTCACACAGCTTACACTCTGAAGGGGAAGACAATGCACAAAAGGAGGCAGGAAGGTGGGGGGTCATCAGGGGTACCTGGTGTGGGACCATAGAGTTGAAAGCAGACAGGGCAGCAGGTGCAAAGTCAGCTTCTGCCCTCTATAAAGGAAGGCATCGGGAGGAGTTTGGTGATCTGCCCTCCAGTCAGAGGGGAGATGCCCCTAATTCTGAGCGATAAGCATGCTGTGTCTTCCATTCAGCAAGCGTTTACTAAGGCACACCCTACTGTGTGCCAAGTGCTGTGGTCGGCCCTGAGAGAGAGAAAGAGAGAATGATTCTTACAGTCCTTCTTCACAAGGAACCAAATTCTAGGGCAGGAGTTGGAGCAGAGGAAGGTGTAAGAAGACTGGAAAGGAAGGGTCCTAGTTATAAAATGTTTTATAAGACAAACAGAATTTTATATTTGGTCTTAGAGGCGGTAGGGAGCCATGGGAGTTTCTTGAATAAGGAGGTGATCTTGACCTTGAAGATCACTGTGGTGGCTGAATAAAGGATGGATTGGAGGGGGGAGGGGAAGATACTTCAGTCAGAGAGACCAATCAGGAGGTTATTTGATTAGTCTGGGTGAGAATGGAGATAGCAAAGAGATGGTCTTTGGATCAGGAAGAGCTGAATTTGAAAATCCCAACAAAGACGCTTGTATGATCTGTGGCATTTTTTCTTTCTGAGCTTCAGTGTCTTCATTTGTGAGATGAAGATCAAGACAGCAGCCCCCTCACAGGGTTCTTAATGATGTGATGAGGGAGCAAGGAAGGCTGGACAGCGTAGGACTGAATTGTCCCACCGAGGGTTCAGAATGGGGAAAGGGGGAGAGTGGAGCTAGTGCAGGGGAAATGGTGTGGGTGGAGAAGTGTCAGAGAGAGGCGGAATGACAGTCGATGGTGATCAGGTAAGGGGACTCAGAGATCATGAACACGGAGGTGGTGCCTTTGTGCGCGATGCCAAGATCAGGGGTAGGACCATCTCCGCATGGGGACGAGGTGGGGGGAGGACCAAGTGGCGGGAAGTGAGTAAACCGGGGAACTGTGAGTTTAAGGATATTTGAAGGGGGCAAGAGTAGAAGAAGAGAGAAAGTACTGTGAGCCAAGCCCTGAACTCACTGAGAAAAGAAGGGATGTGTCCTGAAGGCTGGTAGGTGACGACAGATGCTGAGGTTTTGATTGGGCGGAAGATACATATTGAGTGAATGGAAAAGGAGGGGAGGCTACTGAATGATCATGGGAGAAGGGTGGGAGTGTTTAAATCCTCCCGCCTTGGCCAGTGAGTCAGGGAATGGGTGAAAGTGCAGCCAGTGCTGGAAAGGGAGGCCAGGGAGGCCGTGTCATTAGGAGGGAGCCCGGTCTCACTGAGAACCAGAAGATGGAAGAAGTGGAAAAGGAAGAGATTCAAGATGAAAGCAAGCTGTTGCCTATGCAGCTGGCATTTCAGAGGGCACAGTGGAAGGGGTGGGTGGCTTTAGTGTGGGACACTCTGGGGTTTGACTTGAGGGGAATAGGGGACAGAGAGCAGTTTGAATGGTGACATCTGGGATGGAGAAGGTCTGACCAGGAGGAACTTGTCAATCATCGGAATATTAGTTCAAGTAGGTTCTGGTTGTTGTAGGGATTTGGATCCAGGCAGTTCACGAAGGTGGCAGCCCTAGTGCTGGGAGCTGAAGGAATCCTTGTAGTCTCTGCAGGAGGCCAGGCTGGAGACTGATAGAAGGGCCTTTCTTCTCTGCCCTGGACGGGAACACTGTTTCTCTGTCCAATATTGTTCCTCATCATTGCCTGGAAGGAGGCAGAGTCAAGGCAGGACTGAGGTCTGGCATACCTGCTCCTCCTCTCTTCACATGCCCTCCCTTATCTGCCCTTGCTTTCAGTCAGTCAGTCAATGAGCCTTTTTAGTGCCAGCAGACACTCTTACTCATCCAGTCTGAGCTGGGCATCCACACTGGTCCCTTGATGGATTCTCCCCTTCTTATCTATGTCAGAAGAATTTGTGTTTTGGTTGTCAGAATTTCATTCTTTTAGAAAAACCTTTTTGTTGATACCTTTTGTTTTCATATTACCTTCATCTATAAATGTGTTCCTGCCCTCTACCAGTGAGGCAGAACAGAAAAGGAGGTGAATGAAGAAGCCACCAAGTCAGTCATCCCCTCAGCAGGAGATGCTGGAACCCAGAAGTCCCTTCCTCAGAGGTTTCCCTACCTCTTTGGCCAGATTTCCCTGGGCAGATTGAGGTTATGAGGGCCTCCTATGCACTGAACTCCCCAAGACCACGTCTCCCCCTGTTTGAGGCTGCTTTCCCAATTCAGCATTCGCTCTAAACTGGGGCAGTCCCTTTCCACCACCTATTCCTCCCTTCTGCTCCTTGTTTCTGCTTGTCCCACCAGCTTCTCTGCATTGGTAGGCCAGATTCAGAAGAGCACTTGCTTTCTTCAAACCATCCATCTTTTGGAGAAAGGCAGATGATGAAGGCAGACTTTAGCACCTGTCTTTCTGCTTTCAGCAGAGGTATAGATGGTAGGCCCCGCTTCCCCAGGTCACGCTTCCACTGGTGATTTCCATCTCGACCTCTTCCTCCAAATCACGTCTTCACTGAGCACACATGAAGCTGCTCGTGGCTGGCTGGATTCATTTGCTGTATTTTCAGTGCATCACTGTCTGTGCTGTGGCTTTTCCATGATAGCATCCCATGTATACAACATCCCATTTTCTTAGTGACCAAAACAATTGTCATCTGTCAGATACATTAAGGATACTGAAGTATTCCTCCTCCAGGCTCTTGCCTAGTCCTCTCACCAGCCACAAGAGGTGGGAGCTGCAGGCATCATCACATCACAGGTTTGGAATTGGAAGCCCCTTGGACAGCATTGGGGATTTAGAATTGGAAGTGACCTGAACTTGCTAGACCAACTCTTGAGTTTTATAGATAAGGAAGCTGAGGCCCATAGAACATAAATGACCAGCCGAAGGTCCTACAGGTTGCCACAGAGGTGAGATTGGAGCCCAGCTTCTCTGCCCTCCCAGATCCGTGGCCTTTCTTCTGGGCCATGCCATGAAGGAAACTGAGGCTCAGGGAGAGACTTGTCTAAGGACACACAGAAGGCATATGGCTGTGGCAGAATGTCTGCCCGAGCCTTTCCTAATTCAGAGTCCAGAGTTCTGCTTCCTGTACAGGGTTTACGAGGTGCTTTTATACAAATGGCGTCTCACCTGATCCTCACCTCGGCCCTGAGGGATGAGCACTAAGGGACTGATGCAGAAATTGGGACTCCGAGAGGTTAGAATGACCTGGGTCAGGTGGTGTCAGAGGCAGCAACAAGGACAGCCCATCCCCTGAATCCCCTCCATCCCTGGCCCTTGAGCTATTACTCTGCGTTGGTTTGTCTGCCCTGAGGATCTCTCCTGTGTCTCTATTGCTGAGTGAAGGGCTGTTTGCTGACACTTCCCTTTCTCCTTTCTGTAGCTATGATCGGGGCTCTACATTCAACGTGTTTGTGGGGAAAGGTCAGCTGATTGCAGGGATGGACAAAGCCCTGGTTGGCATGTGTGTGAACGAGAGGAGATTTGTGAAAATTCCTCCCCAGCTCGCCTACGGGAGTGAAGGTGTCCGTGAGTATTTCTCAGAGATGATTTGTGGTAATGACTAAAAAAAAAAACTAAAGGCCCCTGCCTAGGGGTGGGCCCTCAGGCCTTCTGATCATGCCATCTGCAAGCATTTATTAAGCACCTACTATGTACGTGTGCCTGGGCATATAGAGACAGTCTTAAATAGGCCCTTCCTCAAATAAGTAGCAAAAACAGCTTCTTCCCTCAAGGAGCTTACATCCTAATGGGGAGACACCACATACATATAGAAGTATGTACAGGGTAAATGTAAAAAGATTCTCCATCTCTGTATATCAATACAAAATAATTGAAGACACCATAAGTGAGGAGGGAGGAAGCTGGCAGCTGGGGGAGGAGGCAGAATCAGGAAGAGCTTCATGTAGAAGGTAGTGTTTGGGTGGCAGAAATGAGGTGGAGGTGAGGAATGGGTGCAACAGGTGTGTGGGATGGCCAGTGCAAAGGTGCGGAGGTGGGAAAGGGAGTGATGGCTGAGAGGAATAGAGAAGGCCAGTTTGGCAGGAGGACCAGCTGTGGTCAAGGTGGGAGTAGCTTTAAAAGCCAAATGAGGGAGTTTGTGGTGAATACTAGAGCAGGACGTAGAGAAATGCCCCCATAATCCATCTTACTATCACTTACTTGGCTGCTTAAAAAACAAAAGAGATTTTTGAGATCCCGTGGCCTCTGGGGATGCCAGCTTGAAAGGCTGTGGAGGTCAGGAGGGGCTCCCAGTTTCTTGTAATTGTTACCCATTTCCTGGGCTCCTAAAGTGCATCAGGATACTCTGCGGGTATTTGGAGTATTTGGGAGAGTTTCCTGGGTGGAATGCAGAGTGTGCTTTGGCAAATGGAATGGGAATGGAGAGTTAGCTTAGTGATGTTGTCTTCCCCCATTGGAAGCTCCTTGAGGGCAGGGGCTGTGTGGCACGTGACTGTGACCGAGTGCCGAATAAATGCTTATTGATTATTGACTGACTAGAGATCAGAGAGCAGTTGCTGATTCATGAGGGTAGAGATAGTGGGGCATGACCGTTAATGCATTTGAATTGTTTGTGCCCCGTGTTCCAGGAGGCCTGGGTTTAGTCCAGAGGTGAGTCTTGTTTGGGGTGGATCGAATGGTTCCTGTGCAGAGGGGGAGGCAGTTTCACGCGGTGAGGGCTTTCAGGCTGGGTCCCGGTACTCTACTGACACCCCAGAATACTTCTTTGGAGAGCAGAGAAGACAGAGCCCCAACCAGATGGGGATCTCTTCTGCTAGCCGTGGCCTGGGCCCAGACCCATGCTCACTGAATTCTGTCACTTCCAGCTGCAGGTGGCAGCCTGCAGGCCGGTGTTCCCCTTTGTGTTCTCTCTCCCCTTACTGTTCAGTCTTGTTTGATTGTGGCCCCTTTTGGGGTACTCTTGGGAGAGATACTGGAGGGATTTGCCACTCCCTTTCCAGCTCATTTTACAGATAAGGAAACTGCGGTAACCAGGGTGAAGTGACTTGCCCAGGGTCACACAGCTAGTAAGTGTCTGAGGCCAGACTTTAATTCCAAAAGACGAGCCTTCTTGACTTCAGGCCTGGCACGATAGCCACGGTGCCACGTCCCCACATGGAGACTAACAGGACCTCCTAACCAATGATTCTTTTCTGTCCAGTCATTGCGACTCATCCAGAAGGAGCCAAGCCATGCCACTAGCTTTTCCAACCTCCTTTTCTTTGGAATGATGTGGGAATGATTTAAACAGACTTCTGCCTTTTGATTTTTTGGCTGATTCTTGGGGGTTTGTGAGTGGGAGTGGCTGGGCAATCGTCTCAGTTTTGCCTCATTTTGTATTTCCAGCCGACGTCGTTCCCCCTGATTCTGTGCTTCACTTTGACATCCTCCTGATGGACCTCTGGAATTCCGAAGACCAAGTTCAAGTTCACACTTACTTCAAGCCAGCTAATTGTTCCCGGATGATCCAGGTGTCAGATTTTGTCAGGTATCACTACAACGGCACGTTCTTGGATGGGACTCTGTTTGACTCCAGGTAAGGCCTGCTTTTGCCTGTGAGCTCAGGGAATCGAGGGCTTGCTTGACTTTCTCAGCTACTCTTTGCTTCTTTCGGCAACAGAGCAGCCATTGTGAGGCTCTTAACTCACATCAGTACAAAATGATCCCACTTTCTTGAGCTTTTCGCGTCAGATGGATAAAAGAACCAAAGCAAGCTACATCCTGGGAGGTATCCCAAAGTGGCCAAAGGACATATTAGAGGATTTAGGAAAGGATGAGCTCTAAGGACAAAATCAGGAGAGGAAATGGAGGAAGAATTTACAGTGGCTTTAAAATTCCCAGGAAGCCCTGGAGTTAGAAGTGGGGGACTGGAGAATTTTGAGGAAAAACTGCAAAATATCAGTTTTATATGTGAAGTCATGCAAAACATACTCCCATATTAGCTATGTTGCAAAAAAAGGGCAAGAAACATAAAGAAAGTAAAAAAAGTCCATTCCAGTCTGCATTCAGTTTGTCAGCTCTTTCTCTGGAGGTGGACAGGATTTTCCATCATGAGTTATTTGAAATTGTCTCAGATCACTGTATTGATGTGAAGAATGGATCATCACACAGTATTGTTGTTACTTTGTACAGTGTTCTTCCGGTTCTGCTCACTTCACTTTGCATCAGTTCATGTAAGTCTCCCCAGGTTTTTCGGAGAGCATCCTGCTCACCATTTCTTATAGTCCAGTAGTATTACACTACATTCATATATGTCCAGCCATTCCCCAGTTCATGGGCATCCCCTCAGTTTCTTTGTCACCAAAAAAGAGTTACTACAAATGTTTTTGTACAGATAGCTCCTTTTCTCTTTTATTTGATCTCTTTGGGATATAGACATATTTCTTTTGTACATACTTAAATAAGATAAATAAGATATTTAAATATTTATCATCTCCCCTGATAAAATGAATGCTAGCTGTCAGCTGAGCATCAGGACCTGGTGGTTTTTGTCTTGGTAACCCCAGGGCCTAGCGATGTGCATTTAGTAAATGCTTGTTCTTTGTTGGTTTCTTCATAAACTTCAGGAATACTCATTGAGGAGTTGGGAGCAGATGCTCATTAGAGTGTGGGGTCATGTGACTAATGGACCAGCGGGCTGATGGGCCACGAAGATTCAGGACTCACCTCCTCTCACGTTTTGTTTGATAGCCACAATCGGATGAAAACTTATGACACCTACGTGGGGATTGGCTGGCTGATCCCTGGGATGGACAAAGGCCTCCTGGGGATGTGTGTGGGGGAAAAACGGATCATCACCATACCACCTTTTCTGGCCTATGGAGAAGATGGCGATGGTGAGTTTTCTCCTGTCTGTTTTTGTAGCAGTTCTGAATTCAGCTGTGGCCACGTCAAACCCTGCCAGGCTTAAGGAGATTGTCTTTGGAATATTTGGATTTTGGAAGGCAAGTGGAAGTCTGGCTAAGTCAAAACACATATGGTAAAAAGGCCACTCCCCAGTCAGAAATCCCCAGGGAATGAGTGGCCACTCTATGCTTTTGCCTCTTGCCTCCCCCCTTCCTGCCACCATCTTGTCACTAGATACTGTCACCGGAGCTGACTCGTTTCCAGACCTTCTCCCTGACATGCTTCCTCCCTCTCTCTTCTTCCCATTCCTCATGCTTCTCGGGGGTCGGTGTAGCCCAGGCTAGTACACGGATGTATCGACAGAGCTATGAACACGCTCCCATTTGGTAATGGCTGCCAGGAACCATAGTGAAGGCGACCTGTCAATGTGATGGTTGCATGTAGGAAGTGCGAAGATTGCGCCTAATGCACTATTTCTCTGATCACTCGCAAATCCAAGCTAAAGCCAAATCACTGCATCATTGCAAACGCGGGTCAGGTGCTAGCTGTATCCTACTGGGAAGGAGAATTCATTTATTATTAATTTGTTATAAACACGTTTAATACTGGTTTCACTAATGTGTCACTGATAATATCAGCGTCCTCCCTTGGCTGGTGCGTCAGAGCCTGTGGCGCTGCAGCAGCTTTGGGAGGGGGGCTTGGCGACCTCCTGTGGCATTCTGGTCAAGAGGCATTCGTGGCCAAAGCTGTGTAAGAGACCTCAGGGCTGCTTGTCTAGTCCATTTTTAAAATTTTACTTTATATATTTAACTTGTTTTTTTTTAATTGGGTATGCTAATTTATTATTTGTTTATTTTAACCAGTTCTTTCTTTGAAAATTTTGAGTTCCAAATTCTCTCCTTCCCTTCTGCCCATGGAGAAGGCAGACAATATGATGTCATTTATATGTGTGAATCACCACTCCACCCTCCCGCTCTTTGGTGCCAATGCATAGATCTGACCCGTGACAGCCCCTCAGACACTTGGACCTGGAGCGTGGGTCCTGGGGTCAGAAAGACCTGGGTTTGAATCTGGCCTCAGGCCCTTCTAGCTGTGAGCCTGGGCAGGGGACTTCAGCTCTCTCTTCCTCATTTGTGAGATCCCATTGGCAGAGGGCTAATGGCCCTGTGGTAGGCACGCAGCAGGTGCTCTAGAAAGGCTTCTCTGTCCCTAGCTCCCAAAGAAGAGCAATGTGAAGTGGGGCTGTCAACTGGGTAGTGCCTGTCTTGGGGGGCGGGGCGCTGCGCCTTGGAGCCACTCTGTAGCCTGCAGACTTTCACAGAGGCGTGAACTTGTGGCCTATCCCAGTGGGAGTATGAGCACCTTGAGGACAGGGACCGCCACAGTTCTGTCTGCAGTGCCTGGTACAGAGCGGGCGCTCACCGCATGTTTGTTGATTCGCCAGCAGAAGCACAGAACAACTTTCAAAGACCCAGGGTTTCCCCAGTGTGAGAGGCTTCCCTCTGGCCCTTAGCAGAGTTTTCTCTCACATGCTGTAGCCCCATTCTGCAGCTGGGGTTCCGAACCTCCAGGGATGAGCCTCCTTTAGTGAGGCAGTCTGCCTCCTCTTCTGTCGCCGACCCCCTCCTTGGGGTCTTTCTCTTCGGGGTGGCCGGCTGGGGCTGGCCACCAGCCGTCCTGGGCTTTGGGAATCCAGGGGCCTCCCTGGGCCCTGCTGAGGCATTGGATGCATGTGTGCAGGACACATAGCACTCTCCAGGGGGGGGTGTGTGAGTGTGAGTGTGTGTGTTTGTTGAGTGTGTGTGTGTGTGTGTGTGTGTGTGTGCGCGCACGCATAGGTAGACCCTCCCCCCTCTGACCCCCCAGGACAGAGCTGGATGCCTGGCTCAGTTCTTCAAGGACTGGACGTTTTCCATCACGTAAGGGGTTGTTAGCCCCTGGTCACACATGCCCACACTTGTTCATGTGCTGGCTTTCCCTGTCTGGGAGTAGGTGAGGCATGAGGCATAGTAGTGGGGCTGCCTCCATCCAGCTGGTGCCCCCTCCCCGGCCTCACTTAGTGAGACATCTGGCTGGTGCCTGCTCCCCAGCTTCACTTGGCAAGATGTCTGGCTGGTGCCCGCTCCCCGGCCTCGCTTGGCAAGACGTCTGGTTGGTGCCCGCGCCCTGGTCTCATTTAGCAAGACGGGAAAGAAGATTGAGGAGTGTGAAGATGGCAGATCAGTTAGTCTTACATGATTAAGGGCTGAAGGATGGTTTATTGATTGATTTTTACAGCTAGCTGCTGCTCTCAGTTATCCACATACAGGTGTATCCCCAAGAAGGTGGATATCCCTGGAGGTCTTTTGTCTTGGCATGATATTTGACACATTTTGGACCAAACCTGCACTGTGATTTCATTGATATCAGAAACTCCCTGTAAGGAAACTCCCTCTGCCAGTCCTTATTGGCTCCTGCTCAGTATCTGCCGACCTTAGGGATAGACCCAGAATTCCATTTGGGTTTCCTTGAGTCAGTGAACATTGTTTAAAGAGTTAATTACAGAATAACATCTCCACCACGTTTTCAATCCCAGTGTTACTCCCAGCCGTGGGTGACGAGGAGGTGATTCAAAATCTCCTGGATGAATTTATCTGTTCTATTTGCCTGCAATGTTTCAGATACCCAATCACCACTGACTGTGAACGTAGTTTTTGTCAAATTTGTCTTAAACGCTGGGGAAACTATTCCATTCATTTCTCTTGCCCCAAGTGCAGAGAAGTCTTGCAGCTGAGAGAATATAAGCCTACTGTGAGTCTTCTGAATCAAACTGACACAGTAAAGCTTATGGAGTCTTACCTTCTCCAGGAACCGGAGGGACAACCCAAGTGTCAGAGGCACCAGGAGCTACAGAAGTTGTTTTGTTTTGATGATGAGACCCCAATCTGTTTGTCCTGCTCAGAATCCCAGGAGCATGAGGGCCATATCCTCTTACCCATATGGGAGCAGTAGAGTTCTACAAGAGGCAGCACTGGATCTATCAGGAAAATTTGGGGGAACTTTTAGAATGTTTAGAGGAGACTTTGTCTAAGGAGATGGAGAGACCGCTGTCCTGGAGTGTGATGTGGGCTAGCAATCATGAGAACCTCAGAGCTATGCTCAAAGCCTGTATTCCTGCACTATTCAAAACCCCAAGAGAGGATCCAGAGGATGAGGAGCAGGGCATTGAAGAGCTTCTGGAGTGGGAGCCTCGGGGTCAGAGTCTGAGCCAGAGAGTGAGGAAGATGAAGCAGTTGGGGATGGTTTAGGAATGCTCAATGAGCAGGAAATGGAGATGTTCCAGCCGCTAAAGAAGAGGGAGGCCAGGGAGATCTCCAAGATGTTCCAGCATAGGAAGGAGTGGGAGGCCAAACTGGAGCAGCAAATCCGAGATCTGCAGGAAATGCTCACAGAGCTAGAGCACAAGTGTAAAGGGTCAGATGAGGAGCTGCTGCCGGGTGTGACAGACAGATCGAGAAGGAGTGAGTCCCTGTTGACACGAGACTGGGAATCTTTCAGCCCAATGTTGAGTAATATTTCATTATGGCAGCAACATTTTTGCTAAAATTTCAAGAATCCCCACATGTGAAAAACTGCAAATCCTATGAATTTTCTGAAGATAAAAAGCGATATATCACAATTATCCCTGCTGGCTCTTCAGGAGAGATGCATGCTATTTACACGATCTTCAACTCTAAAGAATCTCAGATAATTATTTCTCACAACTTGATATATTTTAATGGTGAAGAGGATAAAGTATATGGATTGCTACAAGGATTGTCATCTCTTAAGCCATTATCATCACTCTCCTGAGAATGGCAATTTATAGCAATAAAATGTCAGTGTATGCAGAGTGGAAAAAAAAAGAAAGAGTTAATTACAGCTTGCTTTAGGGCTAGTAATTTTTCCTAGTCTGCCATAGATGAGAGATGGAGTTTTTGCCTTTTTCTTCTGAAAAATTGGAGGTTTTTGTAAATAACAATTCCCTGTAATCTTTCTTTTTCAAAAGCTTCTTAATCATCTGTTCTATGCTTAGAAATTTGTCTTTTTTAAAATTATATTTGATTTGTTCCCAATTACATGGAGGCAATTTGTAACATTTATTTAAAAATTTTTTTGAGTTCCAAACTTTCTCTTCCCTCCCTCACCACCTTTCTCCCTCTCCAAGGCAGTAAGCAATTTGATACAGGCTACATATATGCCATTATGTAAGACATTTCCTTATTATCTGTGCTTAGAAACTTGGAATGTGCTGCCGCCACCTTTAATGTCTGACTTACATTGTTGAAAGGCATCTGGAGTGCCACAAGATGCACACAGCCCCGTGTGTCTGCCTGTGTGTGCACGCACCACTCACACTTCTCCCTCTGTCCCCCATAGTCCCCCAACCAAAGGCTCTGGGCCTCCCTGGTCTAGGTTGGGTCCTGGGGGCCTGACCGCTGAGTCACTGTTGTCCCTATGGACTCCTTGGAGATCTGCATGAAGCTAGGTGAGGCCCAGGCCTCCTGTCCCCACATGTGGGTATAGCTCCCTCATGCAGTGTGGGCATAGACTACTCACCACTGAAGATGTTTGAGATGCAGACACCCTCCTGAAGGCCCTGTGTTTATGTCCTGGCCCCCTGAGGGCAGGTTGGGGCCCACTTCTGCACCTTGCCCAGTGTCCAGCCTGCAGCAGGGGCTCCAGACCTCAAGGGGAGAATGAATCCCCGCCCTGGAACCCTAGCATAGGTGAGAGGCTAGAGGGCAGCAGCTTAGTGCAGGTCCCGGTGTGACGCCACCCTTCCCTGCCCCTCCAGGCAAAGACATTCCTGGGCAGGCCTCTCTGGTGTTCGACGTGGCCTTGCTGGATCTGCACAATCCCAAAGACAGCATCGCCATTGAGAACACGTTTTTGCCAGAAGACTGTGAGCGCAGAAGCCGCCCTGGGGACTTCCTCCGCTACCACTACAATGCTTCCCTCCTGGACGGCACCTTGTTTGACTCCAGGTAATGCAGCGGCCTTCCCTGCTGCCCATTAAAGACTGTCTTCTGCCGGTCCCTGGGCCAGGGTCTGTTTGTGGGCTTCCCCTGAGGGTCTGGCTCGCCATTCTGGGTGCTCTGCTCCCAGCCCAGCTTTCACCCCCACCTCTCTGGCTGTTTCCCCTGCCTAGAATGCTTCTGCCTCTCACAGTCTCTGCGTCTTTGCAGTCTCACACTGTCCACAGCAAAGCGTGCTCATGCAGAGCCTGGGCCTGGGTCCCACTTTGGGGAACGCCCTTGATGTGAAAGCCCCAGGTCTATCTCTGTATGAGGCCGAGTCGGTCACCAAGCTGAATTCTCAGTTCTCATAGGCGTTATTGATCTGATATATCCGTTTGGTGCAGTAGGATGAGCCCTGGGCTCCCGTCCAGTTTCCAAGTTGGTAGGGACCTCAGGGACTGTCCGGCTCCCCATGTCCTGAGATAGGTGCAGCAGCCTTCCAGGCCAGTGGTCGCCCAGCCTGGGCCTGCAGACCCTGGGGTAGCACATCCTCCTGGCCTTGCTTATCATGCCTTGTGTTGGGGCCTGAACCCTCCATCCAGTCAGTGCAGCCGAGTGAGTCCTTGGAGTGCAGAATGAGTAGATGTGGGACCTGGGCTTGAGTCCCAGGTCTGATCCTGGATAAGGCAGGCCCTTACCAGGAAAGTGGGGGCAGAGCTTGAACTTTATTGTATTGGGGGGGCCTCCCAACTAGGCCCTGTGACCCTCTTTGGGAAGGGGAGATCTTTCCTGACCAGGTCAGTTTGTGTGTTTGACCAGCTATTCCCGGAACCGCACATTTGACACCTACATTGGGCAGGGCTACGTGATTGCCGGGATGGACGAAGGCTTGCTTGGCGTTTGCATTGGGGAACGACGCCGCATCACCATCCCACCTCACCTGGGGTATGGAGAAGAAGGGCGAGGTGAGCATTGCTTTTCCCCTCAGACCTTCCCCAAGTCAACCCGTGTTCTTGGGCTAACAGTGGCTGTGTTTCAGGAGCTAAAAGGTTTGATAAGCTGCATTCCAGGTCAGAACACAGACACAAAAGGTCTTTGCTCAGTTCTTCCCTCTACCCTTCCTGTGGTCCAGCAACCTATTGTGCATCTCCAGTCTCCATGTCTTTGCCCTGGCAGTGGCCCACGCCTGGACTGCTCTTTCCTCCTCACCTCTCTTTCTTGGTGTAGCAGCAAGCACCCTAGCATACCCAGGATGGCTGCTAGCACAGGTTCTTTGATCTGGTTTTCTAAAGGAAAGTAACTCAAAAAGGGTTAGCAGTCTTACTTTAATCAAACATATATATCATTCACTTAGTTCAGGGGAAAAGTCGGCACCCTGAACTTCAGAAAATACAAGCAGAAATTAGAAGCAGACAAAAAATGCATAGAAAATGATACAGTTCGTCAGACTGACAGGCAGGGCTTCCAGCTGTCTGACCATTATGTACATACATAGCTACCAGAGAGAGAGAAGCACCAACATCTGGATTTTCAAAGCCGGGGGGCTCAATGGCTGCCCAGTCTCATCTGGCCACATCTGGTCAATTCCTCCATAAGTAAGCCCCAAAGCAAAACCTCACCTCAGAGTACATATACCCTTCTTCAGGGTCAGAGGACATCACAACCTTTGTGACCCACTTCACGCCCTGCCTTCCTGAACAAGCCTCTCCCCAGTCCAGCCCCTCCTCTTGGGTTCCACCTGAGGTCCATTAAGGGGCAGGGAAGATCTCCAAATTCCCTTAGTGTTATACTCGGCTCAGCTCAGATCCCACCTTTTTCAGGAGGCCTTTCCTGTCCTCCTGCCTTTTCCCCTCTAAGGTCAACCATGTATTTCCTTTATGTGTGTGCCATGGAGTACCTACTGACCTGGAGGGCATTTGTCCCATTCAGATTAGGTCAGGATGTATTTATTTTTTCCTTTGTATCTCCAGTGCATGGCCCAGAGTAAGCCCTTAGTGAATGCTGGCTGTTTGCTTAGTCACAGATACAAAGGAGGAAGCACTTCTAGGCCACTTCCCTTGCCCCTTCTCCTTAAAAAAATCACCTAAGCAACGTTTATGGATTAGGCACCTGCTGGGTGCTGGCTGCCATGCTGGGTGCTGGCGGCACAAAGCCTGGAATGAGACAGGAAAAGGGGCCTGTTTGCTGGGATGTTTCCCTCCTTAGGCGGTTTTTAGGTGCAAGGCAAAATTCAGTGAGCGGTTGCCTTTGGGCTCAGGCAGGCCCCTGTGGCCTTCTCCATAGCTGGCAGCCTCGTCCAGCACCATGTCGCTAGGCATGAGACCAGGGATGCGTTCGGATGCTCTTGGAGCTCCTTCCTCCGCCCTTCCTAGAGCAGGGCCTTAGCGCCCTTGGGAGAATGTGTGACATCTGTGGCCCAGCTGAGCCAGTGGGGAAAGGTCCTGGGGGCTGGGATACTTGGGGGTCCCTCCCCAGCCACGAGCTCTCCCCTTTACACTGAGGTTGGGGTGCTCTAGCACAGTTCAGGGTTGGGGGGCCAGCACCAGATCTGGGGTTCTGGGGTTCCTGGCTAGGCCTGGGAGCAGGGAGAGGAGCTGCCTTTTGGGGTAGGGTCAGCTGGGAAGGGAGGCGGGGTGTGGCCGGCAGAACAGCTTCATTCCTCCTTTCATTTCTTGTCATAAAGGAGTCAGGAAGACCCCACAGGCTTCCCCCACCCCTAAAACCCACTCTCCTCCAGATTTTCCTGTTTGTGTGAAAACCCAGCATCCCCCGTGTTGTCCTTTTCTCTTCTGATTTGCTTCCCCAAAGTCCTATCCTTTGCCTTGTCTTGTCGATTTTGCCTTCACAGTCTTTCCACTCCATGCTCTCACCCTTATGGACTTTGGCCTTGCAGTGGCCTCCTCCTTGGACTTCCTGCCCCCAGCCTCTCATTCCTCCTCTTCCTCTTCTGCCCATGTCATTGTCTGTCCGTGTCCCTGTGTCTGAACCATGAACCGCAGAGTCCCTCTGTGACTCAGCTGGGGCCTCCTTTTCAAGACCAGTTGCCTGTCCTGGGGGCTTCCATTCACACTGGCCGCTCTGGGATCCTGAGCTTCCCCTCCTGCTTCTGTCCCTTTGTACAGACCAGGGGCCCCAGGAGGCCAGAAGGTCTCCCTCTTCTCCACTTGCACCTTTGGAAGCCCTCGGTGTCCCTGAGGTTCTGCTGCCAGGCTCTGCCAGCAGCTGCTCCTCACGGGCACGTTAAGTGGCCAGGGCTTCCTTACCTGCTGGCCTGTGGTAGCCCATCCCCTTGGGAGAGCACGCCCCTGAGGGCAGGGCTCAGCCCGGCTCTGCTCCCACCTGATGCCTCCTCCTTCCCTGCAGGGAACATCCCCGGCTCTGCGGTCTTGGTCTTTGACATTCACATCATTGATTTCCACAACCCTTCGGACTCTGTCAACATCACTTCACGGTATAAGCCCGACAACTGCTCAGTCCTCAGCAAGAAAGGAGATTACCTCAAGTATCACTACAATGCCTCCCTCATGGACGGCACGAGGCTGGACTCCACGTGAGTGGGCTCCCAGGGGCCACGGGGAGGGACAGCAGCAGGGCTCTCAGGGGTGCCTGCTTCCCATGAGCCATTGGGTCCCTCGGGTAGTTTGAGAGAACAGAGGTGCCCATGACCTCGGAAGGGGAGCCTTTCCCATGTCTCAGGGACAGTGTAATCATGACCCCAGTGTTGTATACATATAAAGGATATATGTCTTCATCTAGGAACAGAGACAGCAGGGTCTAAAAGGAGGGGCCCTGCCCAGGAACTAGCAAGAGCATGGCTTGGCCCTGATTCTCAAGGGCTGGGGGACTCTGAACCTTCCAGGCCTCCTGGGGCTGACCTGCACTGGGGGAGGGAGTTTCATCACCTTGGGAGAGCTTGTGGGGAGAGGAGGCAGAGAAATCATCACCATCTCCCTGAGAAGGCCGCATGGCCCCTTGCCACTGTTTGGAGGACGCAGGTCAGGGTGAGACCAGGCGACCGATGATGTCCTTGCCCGTACTGGGGAAGGAGCAAGACCTTGACCCTGGGGGATGGGCCTTTTCCTGTCGGGGGCTCAGGGTGCCCTGTTCCATCTGAGCCCATTTACTTCATTCACAGTTTCTCAGAGAAGTCTCTGTCCACAGTAATTTGGGGTTTGTGACACTGTTACATATGCCTTGAACTTCACTTGTATGTGGCTAAAATATCAGGATGAGATGGATTTACTGAGATCTTGCTTCTTTGGGGTTTAAACCTTTGTTTTTAAATAATGGAAACAGGGTCTTGCCTGTTATGAGAAAGGGGTTGTTTTTCGTGGTTAGCTAGACAGTAGGTCAGCAGTGCCTGGCACTATGAACAGCAGCCTGGAGAGTGTAAGTGGATGTTTCAAATGATATTCCCTTGAAAATAAAACTTAGACTTTGGGAGAAGACTAAAAGTGACAGAAAAAATGACCTTAAGTTAGAGGAAATAAACCATGAGAGAAATGATGCCGATACAGAATGCTAAGACCTTTTTCCAGTGGATTAGTGGTCAAAGGATTTAGACAAAGCTTTCCCCAAAGACAGACCGCAAACTGTACATGACCATCATCCAAGCAAAGTACAAATTAAAATGATTCTGAGATGTCTCCTCATGTCTTGCAGATTGGCTGAGAGGACAAACATTAATTGAGTGAATATTGTAATTTTTATTACATTGGTTTGGTTTACCCATGAGAAATTAACATTCCTCCAGTTATTTAGATCTGTCTTTATTTGGGTGAAGAGCATTTTGTGATGTGTTCATATCGTTCCTGACACTTGGCTCGTAGACTCCCAAGTATTTTATCCCGTCTGCAGACACTTTAGACGGAACTTCTCTTTCTAGCTCTCCCTGCCTTGTTTTTTTGGTACCTGTCTAGCTTTAGAGCCATGATGCTATGTACAGGCCATTCAAAGTCCCTTGTTATGGGGAAGGATGCACTGTTCTGGCCAAGAAGGAATCGCTCACCTTTACAAAAAAATATGGTTTGAACCCTGCAGAATGTAGGTTGATTACTGGTGCAGTTGGCCTCTACGTCTCCCAGTCACAGGAGGGATTTCCTTTCTTCTCCCTGTTCTCAGGCTTTCTCTTTACCAGGCCAGGCAGGCCTCCCAAGCTTGGTGCCCAGGGCCATCAGCTCAGCATTATTTCCATTCATAGCTTCTGAAGCTGAGACTTCATGAAGCTCGTGAGGACTGTGATCTGTATCAGTGGACAGCCGGCTTGGGCCATGGACATTTTGGTTCCTGGGCTTTAGGATGCCAATTTAAGCTCTGCTGGGCAGAAGCCATCCTGTCAGACAGTCAAAGCTCAGGAGGGCTGAAATGATGAAGTGAGCTGTGGAAGAAGTAGGGCTGGCCTTGTGATTTCTTTGGCGTGAGGCTCTCCCTGCTGAGTGGACCATCAGCCCGTGGCACATTGGCATCTGCCCTGCAGCTGATGGTCTGGAGAGTTTCTGAGGCCCATTTCAACGTGATAGGTTTCCTTTACCATCCTCTCTTTGGCTTTGTGCATTTAAAATCAGGACTTGGAGATGGGGAAGCCCCCCTTGCCTGAGCCTGAAGGGTCACTGACTCACCCAGGGTCACTCTGTCAGTGTGTGCTAGCAGCAGGACTTGGCCTCTGGCTTTCCTGGCTCTGGGGACAGCTTGCTGTGTATTTTGGGCAGCAACAGAGCATCAGACAGATTCCTAGCACAGCTATCATGGATTTCTGATAATTAACCTAACTGGCATTTCTGTGCCACTTCAAAGCTCCCGAACCGCTTTCCATGATCACATGCAACTTGTGAGATTCAGAAGCAGGATATGAACCCAGGACTTACTGACTCCAGCACTCAATCCACAATGCCCCACTGGTCAGATTCACTAGTCCCACTCTGGGGCTGTGCTCTAGCAGGAGGGGGCATTCCTGTGGACCTGGGGATTTCTCTGTGAGATCACACACACATACACACACACATACACACTCTGTTGGCTGCACTTTCATACTTTTAAACACACCCTGTTTGGCACATATTAAAAGAAAGGGAAGGTTCCAGCTGGAGAGAAGGAGGAGGGAGCCCCAGGCTTCTGCCCATCCCCCCGGCCCCCTCAAGGGAAAGGGCAGGGCTTCTGGCCCCAGAAGTCAGAAGCTTAGCTCAATGTTGGCTGGGTCTGAGAACAGTGTCTCATACAGCAACAACCAGCAGCAGAGAATTCTCGGGGGAGCGCTCCCACAAATTTTGGGTTTTTTTTGTTGACAGATTTGCGAGTTGCCAACATAGACCATTCCATTTCTTTTTTTCAGACTTAATTTGGGCAAAACCTATAATATCGTTCTGGGATCGGGACAGGTTGTGCTGGGGATGGACATGGGGCTCCGAGACATGTGTGTTGGAGAGAGACGGACGGTCGTCATCCCCCCCCACCTTGGCTATGGGGAGGCTGGAGTGGGTAAGTCAAAGAAAGTGGAGGCCGAACCAGCCTTGACCTCTCTGGGTCATCCCAGTTTATCACTTTTTCCATTCCCTTCTGAAGGGGAAGGGGGCATGATGTTTAGAATGTTACTTATTTTCCATTTAAAATTGAAAGTTTAAAAAAAAATCTAGCATTTGGTTAAAATGAGCTTCCTGAAGCCTTGCTCTAAATATTGTAGCCACCCCTTTAAAGAAAGAGTGTTCTTGGCTGAGATGAATTTCACCTCCCAAAGCCACAATCCTAACCAATGGCTGGGGGCAGGTGGTGCTGGGGAAGCCTGTGATCGAGCCCCTCTCATTCCTGGAGCTGTGGCCATTGACCAGGGAAAGGCTTTAGTGCTCCCAGGCATTCTCTATTTGGATAAAGAGTCTTGGAAGATTGAGGACTGGCTCAGTGACCCCACAGGGCCCAGCCGTGGAGCTCAGGAGTGCCTGGGGCGTCTCCCTCCCCAGGCCTCTAACTGGTTGGACTTCATTTCCCTGGCTGGTTTAGGGAGGTTGAGTCCCCACACTGAGGGGACGCCCTGTGACTTCACGATGGTGTTTCATTAATTGGTCTCTAAGAGCATGAGCAGCTGGGGGACCAGGCCTGGTCAGTTAGTCTTTGTCTCTGTGCGCTTCGCAGGAGCCTGGTACCTGGTAGATATGCTTAACAGATGCTGCTAATTGGGAGAGAACATGCCTTAAGGGGTGGAGTTCTGTGCTTGGAATCCAGGAGATGTGGGTTTAGACCTGGCATTCATCAGCTCTGGGACCTGGGCCACTCCACTCAGTCTGCTCTGTGGAACAAAGACTGGTTGTGACTTGCATTGGGGGAAGGGAAGAAACATTCATACATAAATATGTATGCACCTACTATGTACCAAGCACTTTTATAAATATGATCTGATTTCATCCACAACAAGCTTGTGAGGTAGGTGCCATTATGATCTCCATTTTACAGTTGAGGAGACTGAGGCAGGTAGAGGTTGTGTGACTTGCCCAGGGTCACACAACTAGTAAGCGTGGGAGGCTGAATTTGAACTCAAGTCTTCCTGGCTCCAGGCTCAGTCTTCTGTCTCCCGTGCTATAAGCTGCCTCAGCTGTGGAAGAAGTTCCCACACCACAACTCCCCTGGGGTGGGCAGTCCTGACAGGGTTTCTTTGCTCCCACAGCGGGAGAGGTGCCGGGCAGTGCTGTGCTGGTCTTTGACATTGAACTTCTTGACTTGGTGTCGGGCCTGCCGGAAGGCTACATGTTTATCTGGAACGAGGAGGTGTCCCCCAACCTCTTTGAAGAGATCGACAAGAATGGGGATGGAGAGGTTCTTCTGGAGGAGGTAACTGGGCGGCGTGGCCCCTGCCTGATGGACAAGGGCTGACCTTGTAGGCTGCCCTTGGCAGAGGCCTCCAGGGGCGCGCCGTGCCTGGATGGTCCTCAGACCTCAGTTTGCCCTTAGCATTCGCCTTATGGGACCAAGTGGAATGGGAGCTGTCCCTTCTCCGTGGGGACCTCTTCACAAAGACCTAGAGAGCAAGAGGCGCCCCCAGAGGCCAGCCACTCCCAGCCCCTTATTTTACAAATGGGGAAACTGAGGCTCTGGGAGGAAGTGACATGCCCTTGGTTATGCAGTTTGAGCCCCTGCCTGAGGAGTGGGCTCGGGTGGGGGCGTGTCTGTTGTCCACGGAACGAAGGCTCCCCCTCTTCCTTTTCTCCACAGTTCTCAGAATACATCCATGCGCAGGTGGCATCTGGCAAGGGGAAGCTGGCACCGGGCTTTGACGCGGAGATGATCGTGAAGAACATGTTCACCAACCAGGACCGGAATGGAGACGGCAAAGTCACAGCTGACGAATTTAAGTTGAAAGACCAGGAGGCCAGACACGATGAGCTGTGACCGAGCCGCCTGTGGGGGCCGCGTGCCCAGCTGGGTGGGGGCCGCCTCGTCACCTCCATGGTGTGGCTCGTAGGAGAGCGTGGTGAAGAGGGGCATGAGAAGCCCCAGAGCCCTACTGTGTAAAGACTGTTCTGCTTTTATTTTCTAACTTCCAGTTTCTATTTGTTTAGAAAGGTTTCTCTTGAAGTCAGCAGAGGAGAGCCTGCTCCAGGGCATCAGCCAGCGCCCCTAAGAGGCCCGGAGTCCCTGAGAGTCTGCCCGCCATTGTCCCACGCAATCCCCGCTGGCTTCTTTGGTCCTAATGCCCTACAGGTCACCGAGCACCTCGGGGCAGTGCACACGGTTATCCAGTGTTGGGCTCTCTGCTCCTGCTAATGCAGGGGCACTTCCCCATGGCCGTGCCCCAGCCCCTCAGAAGTGTAGGTTGTCAGATGCACCAGATAAGATACGGGGATGACAGAGGAGGCCAGTTCTAGGGAGACACAGGTATGGGCGCCCCTCAAGGCTTAGTGCGCGCCTTCCGATAGCACCAAGACTTGGGGGACCCTCGGTCCAAGCTCATAGACCCCAGGTGGGTGGCTGCCTTCTGTCACAGACCAGCTGTGCGCGGTGTCCATCTGGCCCCGCAAGCCCACCCGTCCTTAGCCCCTTCTCTTTAATGAGTGTGAATGATTCTGCCCTGCCTGCAGCCGCTTTATCTGACCTATGCCGGTGTTTTGTCCCAGTGTGCCTCGAGCGCAGACCACAAGGATGCCCCGCGGGCTGAGAACAGATCTTTTGTTACATAAAACAGTGAAAGGTGCCCTATGGCGGCTTGTGTGTCTTATTGGGAGCCCAGTCTGCTGGGGACTGAGGAGGGCATTTTTCCCAGCAGCACAAGGAAGGCACCCTGCCCAGAAGCTCCAGGCACAGCTGGGCCATGGCGGACCTCTAGGTGGCCCAGGCATTCCACGGGAGTGAGGAAAGCCGGGCGTATTCAGCAGCTTGGGGGCGGGGCTAGAAGGTGACCTCCAGACCCTTGGGCCTCCTGACCCAGGCCCCGCAGCTCCCCCCACCCCAGCACTCAGCTACTGTGATTGGTTCAAGACAGTAAATGGAGCCAGTCAGGATATGTTATATGCCAAGAGCCCGCCTGGAAGCTGCTTGAGTTGCTGAGCCCCGGAAGCCTGGTGCAGCACTCACCATTTTTTTCCTTCCTTTTTTTTGGCGGGGGTTGCTCACTCAAAAAGGAATGAAAAAATGTGATAAAAAGTGACCAAGAGGTCACTCGCTCAACTGTGGGGTTTCCTTCCTGGGCCCAGGTGGGAGGGCCCATTCCTGCCCATTATGGATGCCACTGGAGGCCCAGCTCCTGGACTTTCTTGTGGTTTGTCCTTTCTCAAAGAGGACCATGACATCTGTGACTGATGCCATGCCATGCAAGTGGATTGGATTTAAGTGACGCAGGGCTGTGCAAGGTCACCGGCCTCACCTGCTCCTCGGGAGCCATCTGGGGCCAGTGGTAAGATGCAGATCAGGAGAACTGGAGATGGGGCAGTGGGAGACCTCGGCCTTTTTAAGCTAAGATCTTCGACAGGTCTCAGTTTGTCCAAGGTAATGCCCAATCGTGATTAAGGGAAGGCAAGAAATGTGGCAGAGAATGGTCCCTTTTACTTAGTCCCAAAACAAAGTCAGGCCAGGAGGGGAAGACCCTCAGGGGGTCTGGCCAAAACAGAAGCAATTACTATTTACATTCACTCTGAGCCATGGAGGTTCAAAAAATGACCGAGTGAGGCTTGGGCTGGGACCTGTTGGAGGCCAGTCAGTGACAGAGTGATTTAGATTTAAGGCATGGTCCATAAAAAAGAAATCCAGCCCATAAACCCCAAGATATCTTGTGAGGTTGCAGTGATCAAAATGTATATTCCTTTGGGCAGAGGATCTGCAGGTAAGAGTATGATTCCCTTTGTGGATGGCTGGAGAGGAGGGGAAGGAAGGAGAGCACTGGCCAACTGGAACTGACCAGCTGGGTCCCTAGTGAGGCAGCTCATGCTTCTCACCCTCGTTTGTCCTTCATTCTGCAAAAGCACCAGTGACATCAGGAAGCTGATGCCATAACTTGCAAGTGAGTTGAATTTGAGTGAGGGAGGGCTGTGCAAGGCCCCCAGCCTCACTTTCTCCTCCGGAACCATCTGGGGCCAGTGGCCAGATAAAATAGATCAGGACGCCTGGAGATGGCCCCAGATGCAGTGGGAGACCTTGACCTTTTTAAGCTAAGGTCTTTCCTGGGTCTCAGTTTGATGGAGGCAACACTCATTCATGGCTCATTTCTGGACCATGTCAGTCCTTCCTGGGCCTTTGCTGCAGCCCCTCTCCCTTCCAGGAGCCAGCCCTTCCCCCTGCTGCCCAGGCTTCACCATACTGTGTCTCATTGAGGGCTGTTTGGGTGCCTTCTTCCCCTGCTCAGCAGTGAGGGTGGGGAGGCACTTTGCCCACCAAAGGTATCATGAGATCAAAGTACCCTTGGGGGCCATCTTGTAGGATTTTACAAATGAGGAAGTGGCTCAGAGGGATGAATGCATCTGCCAGGCCCGGCAGAAGTAGGGTTTGGACAGTCCCCTGTGCCATGTGGCTCACCCAGTGAGCTCCCACCGTAAAGCTCCCTACAGATGCCAGCTCTTGCCTTGCAGGGTAAATGCAGACCTCACATACTCATCCCCAACACAGGTTTCCAAGATACACCCCTAAAAACAGACCCTGGAAGTGGGCTCTCAACCCGGCTCAGTTTCCTCATCTGTAAAAGGACCAGATGACTTCCAAAGTCCTGTGATTTCCAGGCCCAGAGTCAAGTTTGGAATAATTTGTAGGATAAATAGGAAACAGGGTGGAGTAGTGCAGTGGGGAGTGTGCCTGGGTTGGGGGGGTCTGAGGACCAGAGTTCCAATCCTGCCTTGCCATTTCCTGCTTTTCATGATCCTAAGCATGTGTGTACTTTGGTTCAGCAGGGAGCAGGAATCAGCCCCGCACTGACATTCACAACGCTGCATTGACAAAGAAAGCTGAATTTTTATGTTTTACTTCAGCCAGAGGAAACTTGGATGTCTGGCAGAGCTATTGGATCCTCTGGACGGTGGAGATGGGGGCAGGGCAGAGCGGCTAGTCATCTTTTACTTTGAGATGGCTTTGTTTTCCAGACAGCATCCCAGGCTTGAAGGGGGGGGGGTGCTGCTTTCCCTGGGGCCCTCCGCTGATGCCGAGGCTCTCTTGAAGGCTCCTTCCCTGGAAAGTCAGAGGCTTCTAATTAAGAAAGTACAATGCCTTAGCCCACTGCTGGGAGCTGCAGGGGGGAGAGACGGTGCCTCCAGAAAGCACACAATTGATGCCGGCTTTTCTCCCAAGGGCGCAGGTCTCCTATCGATTGCTTTGCTTTATAAAGCAGTTACCTTTTCCCCAGTTCATCCAGGAGATGCTTTGCTTTAAATTAAGGCCATTAAAATGAGGCCTTAGGGCTTCTCCCAGCGGGGCACGAATCCATCCCAGACCAGGAGAGACCTTTAAAGAGGCAGCGGCATCAAACAGCAGCCTGGGAGCCTGGCAGCTGAAGGGAGGACACCTCCCCTTGCTTTCATGGGTACCAAGAACTGGAGGAAAGGATTTCATAAAAGAAATGTGTCATGGAAAAAGATGGCGAGGGCACGTGATGAGGGGACAGAAGGACTTGGGTATGGAGTGGAGTGGGAGCTGGACCAGGCCTTACACCTGCAGCCTCCTCACTCTGCAGAGGGGGCCTCCACAAGCATTTACTAAGCACCCACTGTGTACTAAGCACTGTGCCAAGTGGTGGGGAGACACAGAAAGGCACAGCCCATTTCCAGGGGGCTCCCAGGCCAATGGGGAAACGCTGTGTGAAATAAATAAGGGCACACAAGCGTTGGATCAGGAGTGCCATCTTTTTTTGGTGCGTGGACCCCTTGGGCAGTCCGGCTGAGCCCAGTGGACCTCTACCCAGAATAATGTTTTTAAATGATTGAAGGACATGACCGATTTCAGCTAGAACTTAGTGAAAATAATGGTGGGACATTCCTTCCCATTTCCCCACACGTGGCCCCCTCAGCCATCCGGAGGCTCCAGGCGAGGAATCCGTTATGTTTATAGAGTAGATGAAATATCATTTAGAGGAAAGTAGCGGCATCGAGAGGACCAGGAAAGGCCTTCTGTAGAAGATGACATTTGGGCTGAGGCCTGGAGGAAGCTGGGGAAATTGAGGCTCAGGTGAGAAGAGGAAGCTTTCCAGGCAGGGTGAGGATGGAGTGTGGGGTGTGGACAGGCAGTTTGGCGTGATGAGGGAGGGTCTGTGGTTTATGGGGTGGATGGAGGACGAAGCAGCTCGGAGAGTTCTGAGCGGGAGATGAGAATGAGAAGGTTCTCCAGTACCGAGGAGCTCACACTGGCAGTGGGTCATAGAACTAGGATTTGAACCCCGGTCCTGTGATTCCAATGCACCACAGTGTCCCACTGGAATCTTCCCTAATGTCAGAGGAAGCCAGGCCCCAGCAGCCTGAGGGACTGCTCTGGACAGCACTGCAGGGAGCGGACAGGTGCTGTGCCATCTGGGCACTGGCCTATGAGCCTGCTGGTTCTCAGTGTGCAGAGGACCTGGAGTGGGGACCCCCCACCCTGGGACTGCTCAGCCCAGGACAGCTGCAGCTGCCGGGGCACTAAGGGGTTAGGGTTACACAGTCAGCATGTCAGGGGTGAGACTTCTGTCTCTGAGGCTGGCTCTACCCCATCCTGGGACTGCCAAGATAAAACAAAATCCCGCCCTCCCTTATGCTTGTGTCAAATGGGAGGGTGCTATGGCTAGGCCAGGACCACTGGGGAATGCGGTGGGCTTTAGAGCTGAGATGCCAGCATGACCTTGGGCAGGTCACTTAACCCTGCCGAACCTCATTTCTTCATCTGTGAAGTGAGAGGGTTGGTCTAGATGGAATCTGAGGCTTTCCAGTTCTTTCTCTTTGATTGTAAGCTCCATGACAGCAGGGACTGTCTTTTGCCTCTTTTCATCCCCAGGTCTTAGCACAGTGCCCAGCACATGGTAGGCACTCAGCAAATATTTATTGCACTAATACATATTATTGAAGATAGGACAGGGTTTGGGAGTGTGGGGCGGAGGGGGATCAGCTCAGGGTCCCCTCTGGCTCTTAGGGGCATCATCAATAGGCAGCACCCTATTTTGTTGCCTGGTCCAGGCTCTTTAGGAAGGAGTGCTGTGGTGGTGGGTGAGTGGCTTCAGGAGAAGAGGGGGCCTGGGATACCTGGAGGAGCTGGGTCTGGGGCTCCCTTGGTGGGGGAGAAGGGGAGCACCCTACCCTGATGCCGCGGAGCCTCAGGGCCCCGCTTTGCTTTTCTGGAAGGTGGCTGGAAGGCCTGGATGGGCAGTTAGTCCCACTGTGTTTCTTCTGCCTACTCAGCCGACTCTTCCCCTGAAATATCCCTCCTCCCATCGGCGATTGCCTCCTGGAACATCCACGAGGAAGGACTCAGGCCTTCTGACTGCACTTTGTGCCCTCCCTCTTCCTACTTTTTAACTCCCCATTTTCTTCCATTAGAATGCAAGCCTCCTGGGGGCAGGGGCTGCCTTCCTTTTTTGCTGCACTTAGTAGGTGCCTGACAAAGTTTGCCAACTGTGTGCCTTTGGGTAAGTTGCTTAGCTTGTCTGGCCCAAGTTTTGTCATCTACATTGAGGGGTGAAATGCCACAATCTGGAAGGTCTTGTCTATTTGTAACTCAGTGAAAGCATCACCCTTACTTTGGAGGTGGAATGCCACAGTTACTAATCTCAGAAGAGTGGAAGCCAGAGCTCCTTCCTCCTCGGGGGTCTGGCCCACTTCACCTGGGAATGGTGAGAGCAGCTCATGTGACCCGAGGCCAACGCCCCAGGTAAGCTTTCTGTCCAAGTAAAATGGAAATAGAAAACCTGAAACCCCGCCGCAGGACCGTCTCCAGGACAGCAGCTTGGAGGGAAGGCCTGGGTTCAGATTTTACTTCTGCTACTTTAGCAGGGCCTCAATCTTCTCATCTCTAAAATGGGAGGTTGGATCTGTTGGCTTCTTTCAGCTGGCTCCTCAAGCCATTGTCCTTATTTCAAGGCAAAATGGCCCAGATTCAGAATAAAAGGCAGGGAGGGAGAAACGAATGCCACTCATGAATGAAACACACCAAACGCATGCTGTTTTTATTTTTCTCAATTAGGCTTTCAGTCTGAACAAATACATAAAAGTGACCTGTAATTAGAATGCCAGTGTGCAACAACACAGAGTGAGACAGGTTGAAAAGCCCTCCTTTGGAGTCAGTAGGCACTGAGTTCAAATTCTGTCACTAGCATCTAATCCTGTTCCTCTAGAAAAGTCCCTTCACCTTTTTCAAAAATCAGTAAAAATGGGGATAAAACCCACCAAATATCTTCCTAGTGGGGCAGCAAGGTGGCTTAGTGGATAAAGCACTGGCCATGGAGTCAGGAAGACCTGAGTTCAAATCCAGCCTCAGACACTTACTAGCTGTGTGACCCTGGACAAGTCCCTTAACCCTGTTTGCCTCAGTTTCCTCATGTGTAAAATGAGCTGGAGAAGGAAATGGCCATCTACATCAGTATCTCTGACAAGAAAACCCCAAGCAGGGTCTTGAAGACTCCAGAGACTGAACCACCACCACCATCACTTTCCTGGTGCTCCCTGGGGTATGAGGGTTGAATGAAGTAAGATGCATAAAGTGCTTTGCAAATTCCAGTGCATGGGTGGCTGTCTTTGAGTAAACTTCGGGCAGAGTTGGAAGGGACCTGGGGTTCCATTCTACTGATGCAGATGTTGAGAGCTACAGAAGCGTCTGTGGTGGGATTCGAACCCAGGTCCTGCAGACACTAACACCGTGCTCCCCTCTGCGCTGCCCATGCCTGCATGAGGCGGCCGTCTAGACCAGGCTTCTCTTGTGTTTTCTTTACTGACCCCTTTTTCCCACCCTCTGCCTAACTTCCATTTTCTGCCTGGTACTTTCCTAAACTAGCCCGTGAGGTAGGGCCTGTAATTATCAGCAAGCCCATTTTACAGATGAGGCAGCTGAGATTCAGACAGATCTGGTGGCATAGATGTTAAGGGCTGACCTGGGAATGAAAGCTCTGCAGCCCCAGCCCCTCACAGCAAACTCACCTTGGGAAAGTGGCCGTGGGGGAGTCCCCTGGGCTGCTGTTCCCAGCTCTCTGTCCCACTCTTCCCTGGGAGGACTGGGCATGACCCCCGGCCTGAGGCCTCAGCAATCGGCCACTATGCTGACCAATGTGAGGGGCCAGGGGGAGATTCCAGAAATGGGCGGTGGAGAGAGGGCTGGGCTGAGGCCAGCATGCAGTAGGTGCTTAATAGGGTTCCTATCAGATCTTGGCAGACCTTAGGAGGCAGTGGGAAGGCCGGCCGCTCTAGGGTCCAGGATGTGAGTTCAAATGCCACCTCTGATGCTTACTGCCTGAGTGACCTTGGGCAAGCAGCCCCTTCCCTGGGAAACATCTGTCTCATCTATAAAACGAGGAGGGCAGATTAGATGAGTGACCACTGGGTGGGGCCATCGTGCACAGAACGCTGGGTCTGGAGTCAGGAAGATTCATCTCCCTGAGTTAAAATTCAGCCTCAGACACCGGCTAGCTGTGTGACCTTGAGCAAGTCACTTAGCCCCGTCGGCCTCAGTTTCTTCATCTGTAAAATGAGCTAGAGAAGGAAATGCCAAATAACTCCAGTATCCTTGCCAAGAAAACCCAAATGGGGTCACGAGGAGTCATACACACCCAAAATGTCTGAACGATAACAGATCAAGTGGTTGCTGAAGTCCCCCCAGCTCCGAAGCTGGGATCCTACTGGTGACCTGGGGCAAGTACGCTCCTTAATCTCCCTAGGCCTCAGTTTTCTCTTCTGTAAGATAAAGGGCGGATGATGTTATGAAGATCCGTCAAAAGAACTTCCTTTCTCCTCTGCTGGTCCCAGGGAACCTCTGACTTTTCTGAGCAGGATAGTGGCAGCTGGAGGGATGGAGGAGGAGAGTGTGAAGCTGCGAAGGCCACTCCAACCTGACTGTGTAGAGCTCCCTTCAGTCACTGCCCCACAAGCTTCTGCCTGAAGTTCTCCACTTCCACAAAACAGGGACTCAGCTCTCCAGGGCTGCTGGGGTCGGGGGCACTCAGTCCCTCTCCAGGACTAGCCAAAAGGGAGCCACCAGTCCATGTACCAAAGATGGAGCCTGGGGATGCCATGGTCAGCACTTTGTCGCACGGTCCGCGTACATTTGTCATCATGAAATCCTGTCTGATGTACTAACACTCAAGCATATGTTTAACTTATTTTCTGCCTTATTCTGACAGCACCTTTTCTACCTCTTTCCAGGGCAAATGGACAGTATTTCAGGCACAATACAGCTCAAACATGATTATCTGCATTGATTTGGGAACCTAACCACTGTTTATGGCTGTTTCTCTGGGAAAAGCTATTGTTGAATTTCAAAGGGCTTAGAAACTTCTGGAATAAAGCCAGTTCTTAAAGTGGGGCTCTCTCCGTATAGATTCTTCTGCCAATTAGACTAGATGTTCCCTGTGGGCAGGGACTTTGTCGACCCACACAGCAGGCACTCATCTGTACTGGTCATGAAAACTCATGGGATTTCCAAAGACTTTTGAGGATGGAATTTTGTCCCCCTGATTTTGGCCTCCTGCCCAGTGCACATGGGTAGAACCCTCAAGACAGTTTGGCCAGTCTCATTCTGGTCGTGAAGGGCCCTGCAAGTCAGGCCAGTTAAAACAACACAATGATGACTGTCCAATGGAAAGGAGAATATTTTAATTTTCATAGGGAGGGATGGAGGGCCAGTCAGGACAGACCAGATCCATGGGGACAATGGAATAGTCAGACACCTTGAATGTGGCAAGCCCTGACAAGCCTGATGCTTCTTAGGGTCAAGCCAATAGAAGGCAGACCGGCCCAATTTTACATTTTCTGTAAAGGAAGAGACAGACAAACCACTTACTCCCCATCTCCCTACTTTCCACCTCCCCCATGATGGTTATTTTCAGGAACTGGTGGCGACCACACCTTGTTTCTAGAGCCTTGGTCTGAATTCTGAAATGGTTCAGTCTAAAAAGCTGCCATTCCAGTAGAGAGGGAAACACTCCCTCTGGATCTGGGGGACGTGAGTACTGATCCTGGCTCTGCGGTTCACTCTCAGGTAAAATGGGAGGGTCTCTAAGCCCCATGATCCAACGATTACCTGACCCCAGAGAAACTGGCCATTTTCTTTTCCATCAAGAATTGAAACTGAACACCTTTCTCGTCACCTCAAATTGCTGGTTGTCATGTTCTCATGTAGGCCCAGCCCCCGGGGCTTCCCCAGAGGTACCAGGTTGGCCTTTCTATTGTGGGCCATCACATCTCACCAAAGCAGCTGCTCAAATACACAGTCAGGCTACCTGGAAGATCAGCTCTATGATTTTAAGTCAATTCTGCCCAGACTGCAATCTGGACACCTCGCTAAGGCAGTCTTGATTAGTAAGAGGATATGTAAAATGTACAAAAAGGCAACACTCAAAACCCCGCACATCATCTCAAGTAACAACACATACAACTCAAGCCTTGGGAATCACAATTCACGGTAAAAACATTCCTTAAAATACCCATGATTGAAGGAAAACAGTCCACTTCTGAAGGGGGAGGGAAGGAGGCAACTGTGTCCATGGTTTGGTTTCCAAGTGGGGGGGGGGGGTCTTTTTGTGCGTGTGAATCGTTACGGTTTGCGGCAGGGAGTGTGGCGGAAGGTGAAAATACTTTTATTTCAGAGCTTCCACTTGATGGAGTGCCTATGTTATCTGGAATACGATTAGAAGACAGTCAAGCGATGGGAAGAAGCGCCCCCCAGGGCAGAGGAGAGCAAGGGTGGGCCCAGGGCAGCCAGAGCAGCCCCTCCGCTCTCCTTACTCCAAGGAAGGCTTCCTGCCTGGCGCCGGCTCACAGGATCTTCTGGAGGATGGAGTTGACCAATTCCAGGGATTCCTCTTTTACCAGAACAATATCATAAGAGTCCATGTATTTTTCTAAGAGTTCATCCACCTGGGGACCAAGAAAAGAGAAACATGAGGGTCAGTGGCTGGACAGGCCAGGCTGGGCCTCACGGCCCCTTGGCTCAGGTGGTGACTGGCCTGGAGTAGCCCGTTCGGGGAAATGGGGGAGAACTGGAGGGAGGAGGCACAAAGCAGCCACCCTCAAGGGTGACTTAAATAAAGCAGACCACAGTTCTCCCCTGCCCTCACAGCCGCAGGAGCCACCTTGGCATCCATGGGATGAGAGGCCTTGACTCTGCTGCCATCATAAAAACAGCTGGGAAACGCCGGGGGCCAGTACAAACTCCTCCCTTGGCAGTCAGTCAGTCAACAAGCATTTAAGAATCCCTCACTATGAGCTAAGGCTGGGGATATAAGAGCATTCTGTCAGCCCTACTATGTGCCTTACAAAGAAAGGCAAAGACAGCCGCTGCCCTCAGGGAGGTCACAGGCTAATGGAGAGAGGCAATGCACAAGCAGCCACCAAAGAGGGTCTAGATGGGGCCATGGCAGGGAGGCCTGGGAGGCAGGAGGCAGAGGGAGGGAGGGCATCCCTCGTGTGGGGGACAGCCGGGCTGCTGGAGCCCCATGGTCAAGGGCTTCCAGGGTCATGAAGAGGAGAGAAGGAATCAGGCTCATCTCCCAGCGAGGGCCTGGGGGAGGAATTAGGGATCCAGCCTGGGGGCTGGAGGGGCTGTGGGAGAGGAGAAGTGGCAGGTATGAGCCCCTGGCCCCTACTAACCTCTCCAGGAATCTTACACCTGGCTCTCCTTGTACCGCATGTCCCAGTCACGCTGATGCCTTATCATCCTCCTACACAGGGGATACTTCACTTGCCACCTCCATACCTTTGCACTGGCAGAACGCCCTCCCTCCTCACCTGGGCCTCTTGAAAATGTCTGCTTCCTTCAAGACTCTGTCCAACAGCCACGTTCTTCAGGAAGCCTCTCCTGGTCTCAGCTCGTGCACTGCCCGCCCCCTCCCGGACTTGGCACTCCCTATCCATGTTCTGGGATCACTATAGGTGTGTGTGTCTTCCCAACAAGATGGGAGCTCTTGGAGGGCAGGGCTCTGTATGCCCAGGCCCTGACCCCTCCGAGGTGCTCACAGCCTGCTTGCTGGGTGATGGACGCCTGGACTCCTCCTATTTATTCCTGTTCTCTGAAAAGGGACCTTGGGCAGTGATGGTGACGGGTCGAGTCTAGGCTTGCCAAGAGACCTGGGATGGCCCCCTCCATGGCATGAGCTATGGAGCCCTCCCTGTTCCCCATGCATCACACCCTGGCCTTTAGTTTTTTTGTTTGTTTTTTTTTTATCCTTTTTTTTGGAGGCAGGGCAATTGCGGTTAAGTGACTTGCCCAAGGTCACACGGCTAGTTTTTGTGCTAAGTGTCTGAGGTTGGATTTGAACTCAGGTCCTCCTGACTCCAGGGCCGGTGCTCTATTTACTGTGCCAGCTAGCCACCCCCAACCTTTAGTTTTAAGAGAGATAAGAAGAAGGGAGGCCACATCCCAGGCACTCACACGATCATTGAGGTAGCCAATCTTCAGGATGTTGTCCACGTTGGCCACACCATCCGCCATCCTCAAGTCTCCCTGAGAATCTCCCAGGAGGATGATGTTGCTGTTATCCTTCAGCTGCTTAAAGTACTGCGTGCTCCTCAGGGCACCATCATGCTTGTTGAACACGTGGATTAATTCTCCCTTGAATCCTTTAATCACCCCCTAAAAAGGGCAGATGCTATTAGGAGAGAGTCAGGCCCAGGAACTTGGCCTACCACGGCGTGGTGGGAACGGCCACACCCCAGAAACCTCAATTAGCCTTCCCTCCCACAGGGAATCTGCCTTTCATCTGTATCACTGTCATTCTCAAAGCACTTGGAGAGATTAGCCCAGAATCATAGGAGTAGGAGTTATGGGGTGAATCAGAGGCAGGGAATTCCACTGGCTGGCCACACCCTGGGAACTCCAAGGGCTGTGGGTTTAGTCTTAGGCAGTGGTAAGTGCTTAATGCGTCTCTCTCTATCTTGGTTTGTCCATCTGTGTTGAAGAAGTCAGAGTCTGAAAGCAGGATTCTCACCCTTCCTTTCCTCCCCAAACTACTGCAAGTTCCTTGAGTCCAAGAAAGTAAGTCCCTCTGGAGGAAGCTGTCCTCACCCTTGACATACTTTATCTATAGTTTAGAGACAAAAGGCGAGCCTCTTTTTTTAATGAAGTAAAAAGCTTTGGTACAATGTTCTGAAGCTGAAGCAGCACCAAGAGATGATTAATTTTTATTTGGCAAAATGACCAGTGTGGCCCTCTGCGATTTCTCTGCCCTTTCAGTAGAGAACAGGCTGCTGCATTTGCTTTATTAAAAATCTTATCTGGCCCCAGTCTCCCAGACTCAATTTCCCTTTTAACACACAGCTAGAGATATGAAGTTCACTCACATTCTCATCAAAATCCATGAAGTTGGACACGACTTTGACATTGTTATGATAGACCCCGGCCTGGCGGATCACCTCTTCCAGGACATCTCCAATACCAGCAGAGAAGATGAACACAGGGATGTTATGTTCTTTGAGTTTATCGAAGAAATGTTCATATCCTTCCCTGCAAAGTTTGGAGACAACACTGATTTTACATAATTAAATATATACATATTTTTGTGTGGGTCAAATGATGTTTGAGATTTTATCAAGCAGTTTTCACACACACACACACTCTCTCACCCTCTTTCTCTCTGTGTCTTTCTCTGTCTCTCCTCTCTCTCCATCTCTATCTCTCTCCTCTGTCTCCTCTCTGTCTCTTCTTTCTCTGTCTCTCTCCTTTCTGTACAGCTCTCTCTTCTCTTGTCTCTGTCTCTCTCCTCTGTCTCTCTCTCCTCTGTCTCTGTCTCTCTCCTCTGTCTCTGTCCCTCCTCTGTCTCTCTCTCTTCTGTCTCTCTCTCCTCTGTCTCTGTCTCTGTCTCTCCTCTGTCAGGTCCTCCTGCCAGTCTGAAGGGGCAGGTACCTCCCATTAAAGAGAGGTTCACAGAGGGTGAATGGGTGAGTGGGGCCCTCTTGGCCCCTCAGCTAGACTTGCACCCAGGCCTCTGGGGCTTTCAAGCCCAATGCTGCCCTGCAGTTCACTGCCTCTGCAGAGTGAAAGGGAAGGCACAAGCCACAATTCCTCCCCACCTCAGGAGCTTGAGGGTCTGTGTTTTTGGAGCCTTCTGTGATTCACCATCCATATCCATCCACAAAATACTGCATCCCGAAAGGCCTTTATGGTTCTGCAGCAGGGCAGGCACCTGCTGTGGCCATGAGCCTTTAGCTGTGCTAATGGTGCAGATGATAAAAAAGGACTCATTGACAGTTGCCCTTGGCAACACCTTTTGGAACATCCCTTGACTGTGGGGGAGGGGAGGCCAACATCTCTGAGCTCCCAACAGCTCTTGCCCAATGCCAACCATCCCAGCCATGGCTGGGCCTCACCTGGAGCTTAGCTCTGCCCCCCCTTTCTTTTCCTCCCTTTGTTCCCCTCGCCCTCTCTCCTGAACCCTTCCTCTCCCCTCCTTCTCCTTTCTTTCTTTTCCCCTTTGTCCTCTTTCTCCCTCCTTCTTTCTCACTGCCTCTCTCTTCTCCTCCCTCCTCTCTCTTTTCTTCCTCTCCTTTCCCTTTCTCTCTCATCGCTCCCTCGCTTTTCTATTTCTCTTCTTTCTCTCCCTCCCCTATTTTCTCCTCCCTCCCACCCCAACAAGCTTGCTGCCTTGTCTGTCCCTAAAGCTGTGGCCTGTTTAAATGATCTGGTACAATATCGATGATTCTATAAACCCTTTAACATAAGAAAGTTTTCCCAAGAACACTGAAAAACATTAGGAATGTAGAAGAGAGAACAACTTTCTTTCGACAAAGAATGGTTAAATGACCTTTCCCTTCCACTCCATTAGAGACATTTTACCCTCATGGTCTTTATACGGAGATCTCTGATTTCACTGGTGTGGGGATGCCCTCCATCGGTGCTGATCACCATGCCTGTGCCCCTCAGTAGGTAGTTGCAGGGGTCAGGAACCAAATAACCCCTTCACTTCTGGCATCCACACTCTCCTCCCCCACAAGAGACTGAGCCTTCCTGTACTTGGCCAGGCTGGACCTTGGCCATCAGATGAGTCCCTAGGCCTGGCACAGCTGCCCTACGTGTCACCTCCATGCCATAGGGAGACACGGGAGGACCCTGAGTCTGGGCCCTGCCAGATGCAAGGAAACTTTCATAAAATAATAATGCTATAAAGATTTTAATGTGGTAAGAAAGCTGCAAATGGGTGACTAAACAAAATAAAGCGATACCAACTCAATTTCTCTTCTAAAATTGAGACCTGATACCAATATTCAAGGGCAGCCAGGTGGCCTGGAGTCAGGAAGACTCATCTTTGTGAGTTTAAATCTGGCCTTCCCAGCTGTGTGACCCTGGGTAAGTCACCCTGTTTGCTTCAGTTTTCTTAAGATGAGCTGGAGAAGGAAATGGCAAACCTCACCAGCATCTTTGCCAAGAAAACCTCAAATGAGGTCACAAAAAGTCAGACAGTCCTGAAAGGACTGAACAATCTAAAATCGAAATCACATCACTTTGGTCTGTATGTGAAGCTGACCAGCAGCATGAGGAGCCCCCTGGAGGGCAGGGAGCACCCTCACTGGTCAAGGCCTCCCCCCTGGCTCCTACTTCTGCTTCTGGGGCCAAGCAGAGAAAGGTTCAACACTCTCTTCTGCTAATTCAAGGGATCTTCTATTCAAAATGTAGCCAGTGGGGAAAGTTAAATGAGTTACAGGAAGGCAGAGACTAGAATTATACTGGTGGGGAAGTCCAACTTTCCTCTCCCCAAATGAGATAAATGCAACTATAATGTAAGGAAGAAGTTAAGGAGAAAACTGAATGGGAACAGAATGGAGTGTAACTTTTTCTAAGCTGTAGATTGCACTTTCACAAAAACTGACTACATATTAGGGCATAAAAGCCTCACAATCAAATGCAGAAATGTTAAATATATCCTTTTGGGACTTTACTGCAATAAAAATTACATTCAAAAAAGGGCTTTGGAAGCATAGATTAAAAATTAATAGGAAACCAGTCTAAGCCTAAAGAATGAGTAGGTCAAAGAACAAACCATAAAAGAATAAATAATTTCATCAAAGATAATGAGAACAATGAGACAAAATACCAAAATTTGTGGAATGTAACCAAAGCAGTGCTTAGGGGAAAATTTATATCTCCAAATACTTATATCAATAAAAAAGAGAAAGAGATCAATAAATTGGACATGCAACCACAACAAAAAAAGAAAAAGAACAAATTAAAAATCCCCAAATACCAAAATAGAAATCCTGAAAATAAAAAGAGATTAATAAAATTCAAAGTAAAAAAAAAGTCTGAATTAATAGAACTGGGGCAGTTTTTATAAAAAAAAATCAATAAAACAAAGAAATCATTACTTGATTTGATTAAAAAAAGAAAGGAAACCAAATTACCAATATAAAAAGAAAAGGGTGAATGTAGCACCAAGATGAAATCAAAGCAAGTAGGAGATATTTTGCCCAATTATATGCAAGTAAAATCGATAATCTAAGTGAAATGGATAAATATTATAAAAATATGAATTGTCCAGATTAACAGAAGAGGAAATAGAATACTTAAATAACCTTATCTTAGAAAAAGAAATCGAGCAAACTTTAAATGAGCTCCCTAAGAAAAAATCTCCAGGACCAGATGGACTGACAAATAAATTCTACTGATCATTTAAAAAAACGACTAATTCCAACACTGTATAAGCTATTTGAAAAAGCAGGTAAAAATTGGGGGAACAGAGCCAAGATAGTGGCCTAGAGGCAACAACACAGTTGAACTCTCCACATTCCCCTCCAGACAACTTGAAAATAACACCTCAAAGCAGCAGAGCCAACGAAAGGTCAGGGTGAGACATTTTTCCAGCCTAAGACAAATTAGAAAATTGGCAAGAGAGCTCTGTGACACAGGGTGGGAGCCAGGCTGGAGTGCAGCAGCATCAGGAGATGTGGGCTGTGGAGGTGGCAGCAGCAGCAGATTTGGGAACTCAGTCCAGAGATGGGAAGGGAGTCAGACAACTAGTTACAAAGCAACTTTACTGGCACTGAGGGCAGCTAATGCTGACTGGCAATTCTATGGCCCGTATGCAATTCTGGGCCACAGTTCCCAGGCAGAAAGGAGTTCTTGCATTCAATCAAAAGGGAGCAGGGGCCCTGGTCACAGTTTCAGGGCCAAGGGAAGCACTAGCCCCTGCAGCTGCAGGGGAGCAGGGGTTGTTCCTTGGTAAACATCAGAGCACAGGCCAATAGAACAGTGACCACACTTTTCCCAGGATCACACCACCTTGGAAGCACCAAAACTTGCAGACCACCAGAATTAGCTCTGAAAAGAGTAGCACGAAAAACAGCCTAAAAGTTTGGCACAGTGCCTCCTCAACTCAGGTGAGCAGAGCCCAACTTTAACTTAAAGTGCAAAGTCAAGAAACAGACTGGAAAAATGAATGAACCTGATTGTAAAAAGCTACTGTGGTAACAGGGGGAGACCATGACACAAACTCAGAAGAAGATAACAACATGAAAATAGCTACAACCAAAGCCTAAAAAAAATTCTAATTGCATATAAGGCCAAAAAGAATTCTTAGAAGAGTAAAAGAAAGGGGCGGCCAGGTGGCTCAGCGAGTAAGAGCACTGGCCCCAGTGTCGGGATGACCTGGGGATCAAATCCGGGCTCAGATACTTAGCACACACCCAGAAATAAGTGGCTGTGTAACCTTGAGCAAGTTACTTAACCCTGATTGCTTAAAAAAAAAGAAAGAGATAAGAGTAGTGGAGGAAAAATTGGGAAAAGAAATGAGAGTGATGTGGGAAAATTATGAAAAAAAGCATGAACAGCTTGGTAAAAGAGGCACAAAAAATAATGAAGAAAATACCTTAAAAAAAGACAAAATTGGTCAAAGGGTAAAAGAAGCACAAAATTTCACTGAAGAAAAGAACTCCATAAAATTAGAATTGGCCATATCAAGAAACAATAAAACAAAGTCAAAAGGATGAGAAAAAAAGAAGAAAATGTAAAATACCCTATTGAAAAAACAACTGACTTGGAAAATAGATTGGAGGGGATAATTTAAGAATTACTGTAGTACCAGAAAGCCATGATAAAAAAAAACCTAGACATCACTTTTCAAGAAATTATAAGGAAAACTGCCCCAATATCTTAGATCTAGTGGGTAAAATAGAAACTGAAAGACTCCACTGATCACTTCCTGAAAGAGATCCCAATATGAAAACTCCCAGGAACACTGTGGCCCAATTCCAGGGCCTCCAGGTCAAGGCCAAAATATTGCAAGCAGTCAGAAAAAAACAATTTAAATATTGTGGAACCACAGTCAGAATCACACAAGATTTAGCAGTTTCTACATTAAAAGATATTCCAGAAAGCAAGGGAGCTGGGATTACAACCAAGAATAATGTACTCAGTAAAACTAAGGTAATACCTGATGAAAAGACCACAGTTGAACAGAAAATCTGACTTTCAAACACAAAACTCGAGCACAAATTTTATGTCTCTTATGAGACTCAATAAAGTTAAACGTTTACGTTCCTATAGGGGAAGACAATACATGGGCCTCCTAAGAACTTCATCAGTATTAGGGTAGTTAAAGAGTTTACATAAGCAAAGGGCACGGGTGTGAGTCGATTATGTTGGAATGATCTCTCAAAAAAATGAAGGCGTGAGAAAGAGGGATGCAGTGGGAGAAAAAGAATGGGGGAAATGATCTCATATAAAACAGGCGTGTAACGAAGAGCTTTCAGAGAGGAGGGGAAAATGGGTGGGGAGGCAGGCAATGCCTGAACCTCACTCTCATTGGGATTGTTTCAGAGAGGGAAGGCGACTTATACACTCAGCTGTGTAATGAAATGTAACTTACCCAATGGGGAAATAGGAAGGGAGGGGGTAAGAGAAAGGGGAAGGGATGATAAAATGGAAGGCGGATTAAGGGAGGCAGTGGTCAGAAGCAAAATGGACTTCTGAGAAGGGAAAGGATAAAAACAGAGAGAGAAGAAACAGAAGAAAATGGGATGGAGGGAAATGCACAGTAATCCTAAACTGTGATTGTGAATGGGATGAGCTCACCCAGAAAAGGGAAGTGGAGAACTGAATGGATTAGGAGCCAGAATCCAACAATGTTGTTTACAAGAGACACACATGAAACAGAAAGAAATACATAAGAGTAAAAATAAAGGGCTGGAGCAGAATCTAATGTGCTTTAGACGAAGTAAAAAAGGCAGGGCAGGAATCATGATCCCAGACAGAGCAAAAAATAAAAACAGACTTAAAAGAAATAATCAGGAAAATTGTGTTTTGCTAAAAAGTACAACAAACAATGAAGTAACTTCAAAAATGTTCACAGCAGGTTTCCCTGACAAAGGCATATATTTACATGTATGAGAAATATATAGGGAACTGAATCAAATTTATAAAAATAGGAGCCATTCCTCAACTGATAAATAATCAGATGGTATGAACAGGCAGCTTTCAGAAGAAGAAATCAAAGCTATCTATAGTCATAAAAAATGCTCTAAATCACAACTGATAGAGAAAATGCAAATTAAAACAACTCTGGGGTACCATTTTTTGCCTATCAGAAATGACAAATGCCAGAGGGGATGAGGGAAAATATGTCTGATAATGAACTGTTGGTAGAGCAGTGAACTGGTCCAAGCATTTTGGAGAGAATATGGAACTAGGCCCAAAGGGCTATAAAACTGGGCATACTCTTTAATCTAGCAATACCAATACTAGGTCTGTATCCCAAGGAGATCAAAGAAAAAGGAAAAGGACCCACATGTACAGAAAATACTTAAAGCAGTTCTTTCTCTGGTGGCAAAGAACTGGAAATGGAGGGGATGGCCATCAATTGGGGAATGGCTGAACAACTTTTGATGGATGGGACTGGATGTGATACAAGAAATGACATGGGAGGTGGTTTCAGAAAAACCTGGTTAGATCTACATGAACTGATGCAAAGTGAAGTGAGAAGAACCAGGAGATCATTGTGCATGGAAGCAGCAATGATGTGAAGACGTGGCTGCTTTGATCAATACGATAATCTAAAACAATCCCAAATGAGTTATGATGAAAATGCAATCCACCTCCAGAGAGAGAACTGATGGACTCTGAGCTTGAACTGGAGTATAATTTTCTCACTTTTTCCTTTTTTCACAAAATGTCTAATATGGAAATGTGTTTTGCATGATTTCACATGTGTAATTGATATTATATTGCTTGTTCTCTCAGGGGGTGGAGAAGGAAGTGTGAGGGAAGGAATTTAGAACTCAAAATTTAAAAAGAAAAGAATGCTAAAGATATTTTTTTAATAAAAAAAGAAAAAAATAGATAAAGAAAGTGCCCTAACAAATTCCATCTATGACACAAATATGATTGTGATACCCAAACCAGGGAGAGCAGAAACAGAGGAAGAAAACGATATACCAATTTCCCTAACAAATGTTGATACAAAACTTTTAAATAAAGCACTAGTGAGGAGATAATAGCAATATATCACAAAGATCACACATTATGACCAGGTGGGATTTATGCCATGAATACAAGGCTGGCTTAATATTAGAAAAAACTATAATCAGAACTGACCATATCAATAGCAAAAACAACAAAAATCATGATTATATTAAAAGATGCAGAAAAAACTTTTAATGAAATACAATACCCAGTCCTATTAAAAATTCTAGAAAGCATAGCAATAAATGGGGCTTTTCTTAAAATAAGCAGCATTTATCGAAAACCAAGTGCAAGCATTATTTGTAACGGGGATCAACTTGACGGTTTCCTAACAAGATCCAAGGTGAAATAAAGATATCCATCATCACCATCACTGCCAACAAAACTGTCCCTCTTTGCAGATGATACAATGGTACACTCAGAGGATCCTGGAGAATCAGCTTTAGCTGCAGACGACACAGACAAATACTTGGAACTCTATGTGTACTGGGGCTGAAGTGACCTGCCAGGCTCTCACAGCCAGGATATCTTGGAGGGCAGACTTGAAGGAGGGTCTCCTGCTTGGGAGGCTGGTTGTTCACCTATCTACTGTCCCTCCTTCCAGATAACCACCCTCCCAGACGGCTGAACTTACTTGAGCATCACATCGGATTCTTCCACGACTTCTTGAAGTTTGTTTTTTTGTAGCGCCTGCTCCACCAACAATGTATGTGATTTTGTGTACCTGGGGTTCAAGGTAAAAGGGCAGAACATCAAGCCTGCTCTTCCTTTAGCTCTGAGCCCTACCTCTCACTCTCTAGGAATCTCTGGACTCTGCAGTCTTACCCTTACCTCTGACAAGCAAACCCTGGCTTTGACTATGATGATCTCCAGGAGGCCTTCCCTGACCTGCTCAGGCCCACATGGGGCATGTCACTGCTCCCCATTAATGAGCTCTAGAATCAGGAGAACCAGCCTCCTTCCTCCTGGCAGTTTCTACTCAGTTGTATGGATGTTTTTCGTCCTCACTAGCCAGGAGGCCAGGGCTCTGCTCTTTTGGCTCAGATGCCTAGGCTAACAACTTATCTTTGAGTTTTCTGAAGTTGAGCATTAAATTGAAGACTTGGGGCTCTTTCTGCCTTTCTGTTTTCTAAAAATATAAAGAAAAGTTGGAGGAGGGTCTCAGAAAATCATTGCAGTTCTGGAGGTGGAGGGACCTTAAAAATCACATGATCTGGCCTGCCGAAAACTAAGGCCATCAGACTTCGGGGGAGGAGATGGACATGGTCCATCAGAATCCAGGGCTGGTGTTCTTTCTTCTGAGGCACCTGGGGGCACAGTGGAGAGAATGCTGGCCTGGAGGCAGGAAGACCTGAATTCAAATCCAGCCTCTGACATTCACTAGCTAGGTGACCTTAATCACTGTCTGCCTCGGTTTCCTCACTGGTAAAATGGGCACAATAACAGCACCTACCTCCCTGGGTTGTCACAAATATTATTTGTATGAAGCATCGTATGAATGCTGGCTATTACAACATATGGTTATCATAACAATAACCATCATTGCTGTTACTGGAGAGTCTTATGTAATGCCGTGACTACTGTTTAATAGAGTTGGTAAGTAGTAAAAAAAAAAAAAAAAGGCCTTTTACATATCCCATTAAACTGTAGTAGGTTTGTTTTGCTGTCAACAGGCCAGTGCCTTCTTGGTGAGATGACCTCCAATTTCTCCTGTATCTATATCTTGTTTAAACATACCTGTTTGCCCTTTTTCTCCCTATTTGACTGTGATATCCTTGAGTGCAGGAGCTAACTCTAGCCTCTATTCATATCCCTAGCGCTTCGCCCAGAGCCTGGCACAGAGCAGGGGCTTAATTAAGAAAGACTTTTGACTTGACAAATTATTTATTCTGCACTTATCTGCATGGGACACTAAGAGAGATTGGAAATTAGGCATGGGGAACAGGGATTTCATTGGTGGAGGGGCGGCACCTTCTCTGCAGTTGGAGATTAAACCACAGAAAGTTCTAGACCAAGAGTCTTTGTCCCTCCGGGAACTTAGCCTGTATGACTATTATTTTTTTTAAGTGGGGGAAAGATTCTTGGTTTGTCCTCCTGACCTCTGGCTCCTCCCCACGCCCTATCTGTACCCATAACCCCCAGGACATCCACTCACCATTCCACCATGTAAGGGTACTTCTCTTCTATGGTAAGCACTGGGTCGACTTCAATGGCATAGTATTTTTCCTTTAGTTGCAATAACTGGAAGTGAATCAATTAGGGAATTGTGAAAAGGGACCTAGAGTTTTATCTGCTTTGTTATTAGTTTATACTAAAGAAAGCAATATATATGAGGCAATCATAGAAAGGTACTTTAAAACATGTGAGGAAAATCAGATTATCCCATAAGCACAGAGAAGAACACCACTTCCCAGCAAACCCACCAAATGAAGGGATCTGCCTGCGGGTTAGTCGGTTAGTCAGTCAACAGTTAATAAGTTCTATGTGCCAAGCACTATGCCAAGGTGAAGACCTGAGCTGATCAATATTTCAACATGCTCTACTCCAAAGCTGGCTTTCTTCCTTCACGTGAAGATTCTTACTTTAGCAGCTCATTTTTAAATCAAGTTACATAATTAAAAACTCAGAATTTCATTTAAAAATCTGGCTTAGATTGAGGTCTACATCCACTGCCAATACTGAGAGTAAAGTAGAGACCTGGAAGTTTTTTAAATACTGTAAGACAAGAGTTCTTACCTGGTGGTCTATTAACTTTTTTTTTTTTAATTGGTAACTTTATTTCAATACAATTCGTTTTCTTTGTAATTCTCTGTATGGTTTTATGCCTTCAAAAGCTGGTTTTGGAGAAGGTGCCGATGGGCTTTACCAAGTGCCAAAGGGACTCAGGACACCCCAAAAAGATGAAGAACCCCAAAGTCACCTAAGCTCCAAATGTGTTTTTTTTATTTTGCAGGATACTTAGGCACAGATGTACAGTTGTGTTTTTCCATTTTTCTTAAAATTTGCCCTCATGATCAATAAGCTCTTGGTAATGGATTTGTTATGGTAAAATGTGCTAAGAACAAAAAAACAAGCTAAACATATTAGAAATACAAATATATTCTAAAATATATTAGATACAAAATATAAATATATTCTAAATGTATTAGAAATACAAATTACAGAAAAGTACCTACAGAAAGAAAAATAATTTGGTCTAACAATTGTTATGGGCACCACTTACCTTCTTTCGACATTCATCTGTAACCAATTTACAGTTGTCAATGACATCTAGAAGGAGAAAACCCAATGAGCACTCTGTGGATTGCTAATTCTCCTGACTTTGGGTCAGATGATCTCTTTGACAAAACTGAAATGCTCAAAGAGATCTTCTGCTTTGGCCCATTACCCCGTTGGGTACCATTACAATAGAAGTTTCCATTCAGCATTGGAGCTACATACATTGGTAACTAATTATTTCCATTATTGAGCTCAATGGCCTTTAGCGACCTTACAATCCATCTTTCTTCATTCCATCACATTCTTCCTATTCCCTAACGACCAGCCCCCCACCCCAGCACTTTCAGTGAAAAAGGATAAATGAACATTCAATGTACTTGTGTGTTTTGTTTCTGGAAAACACAGAGGCAAAAGTCACCTATAGATGCCCCTTTTTGGCCTAATTGTACATGCAAATGGCCACTAAAATAATGAAGGAACAGTTACTATCTCTTGTTATTATCAAAATATTTCAAAAAAAGGGAAAAAAAATCACATTTATACACACACACATGCCATGGTTTACTAACTGTACTGAAATAAATTTTTACCTCGCTCGAGTATCTAGTTTTTTGAACATATGTACCCCAAACTTACTATGACATGTTGGGCATCTTTTTCCATTGTAGGAAAATCTGCTTAATGTCATGTCAAAGTCTGTAATTATCTGTAAGAGAAGAAAAAGCATTATCTAATAAAAATATTAGACACAAAACACACTGGTTTCTTTTCTGTCCTGCATCCTCCTTTGCTTCCTCCCTCCAGACATTCCTAGAGCTCCTTCCCTGAGAATAGAGAAGACCATTGACCATCTTCACGGAGGGCTTAGACATTTGTTAATCTTGGCCTAAGGAGAATAGAGGTGGGGCTGTGACTGGGGGGACAGGATACAGGATGTGACTTGGGGTCCAGGGCAGGCTCAGTCCCTAATTTCATCCACAAGAATATATAGAACCCTGTTGCTAACCTGAGCCCCTTAAGTACTTGGTCTGGTAATGAAAACTTATCTGAACTGGGTTTTTTTTTTTTTGTGGTCAGATCTTTGCCTTTGGAAAGTAAGAAATTCTTTCTAAATATATTAGTGGGAAAAGGCAGAAAACCATGACGCTGATGACAACAGTTTTAATGATACTTCAGACATTTGGTCAAAATCACTCGGTCATACATACGTTTGAAGAAAAATGAGGATGCCAAGAAGGTCAGGACTGTGTTTGTTTTCTATTTGTCCCCATTACAAGGGGCTGTCTCTGTTATGATGAAAACCACCAAGATGCGTTTTCATTCAAAGATGGAAAAAGTGACTCAAAAACCTTGGGATGTGTCTTTTTATGAGCCCAGGAAAGGAAGAGCTTAATGACAGTCTTGGCAACCAGTTAATTTTACACCTTTGAGAGCAAAGACAAAGTGAATTTCACGTCCGTCGATATTTTGCTTTTGTTTCCCACTGAGGGACACCAGTGAACTTTGGACCAACTGCAGATCTGTCTTTGGGATTGTCAGGGCGAAGAAGTGGTTGTTCAGATGCGTTTCTTACTCAACATTCCAATCACAAGGGTGATTAAACTCAAGATGATCATGGCCCCCATGGCTCACCTGGAGTTTGGCGGCTCCTCCTTTAATCAGGCCACAGAGGATCTCTTCCACTTTGTCTGGGTTCTTGATGTGAATGGTGCTTTTCTGGAATTCTGGCATCTGCTTGGTAGGAAAGTAGACAATTAACAGACATTGTAGTGCTCTCCTTGGAGCCTGGTTCCTTCAATGTGGTGCTGAAGCCTGTGCTCTTCAGAGGTAGGGCCAAGGGTCGTTTATTCACTTCCTTTCTCACTTAATAAAATGACAAATTCATAAGAGAGGCCATCCACCCAGGAAGAACCAAGTGGATGAATAATGACTACTGGCCCAATTATGACATGCAGCAAGATGACCTAGAGAATCTGTGTGCCAGCGTGTGTGTGTGTGTGTGTGTGTGTGTGTGTACAGACACACATACATATGTGTATTCTGGGGGGTTCTTTCTTTTTTCCTTTCTTATCACTGAGCACACTTTATTTTAACAAGGGCATGAATATATTTTCCCTACACACGGGCCTTTTCTTGCCTGTCATTAACCTCCCTGGGTTAAATTTGAGTTTAATCTCTCAGGGCCAAAGCTTCCTGGGAACTCAGACTGGTGCTTAGTGATTACATTTTCCCTTTACCAATTCTCACAGGTGATTCCTTTCATGATGAATGCTAATAATTTGCTGGGAATCGAAGGCAAGCTTTTTGGCTAGACTCTTTCGGAAAATCAGGGCATTTGCTTGTCTGTAATCATGGCACGTTTGTGCAGCAGAACTTTTCTAGATTCTCCTACGGGGTGAAACAGATGGAAAGTGTTACCGCCTTGGTCCAGTCCGTGTGTGGACCAAGTGAGCCAAGGTCTGTGTAAGGCACTCTGTAAACCTCTGTAAACGCTACGGAAGCGTCAGGTCCTCCATCTCTCCATCGCCTCTCATTCAGCCATAGCTGACACTGTCTTCCTTCTTAGGCACCGCACCCTGACTGATCCGAGCTCTGCAGCTCCTCCAGTGCCTCTGAGAGAGGCACGTGACTCCTCATTCACCCTGTTTTGGGATGAATCTGCCAGTCCTTCCCTTTCACATACAAACACCCCAATGAGCTGGTGAGGCATGTGTGCCCTCCGCAATGCAAACTGAGAGCTAGTCATGCCGGCTCATGCTGCGGGGGCCCTGCCACCCCTCCCACGAGCGCATCACGCACTGGAGGCCTTCCTTCCTGTGACACCAGGACTTCGTAACCCAAGGGAGTCACTGAGCTTCCGTCCTCAGCTTCCGCCTGACCGTAGCCCCCTGCCTCCTCTTTCATTCTGGAGCACGCCCCCTCTCTGGGCCAACTTTCCCTACAGCGTTTTAGGCCATCCATCTTCTAAACTCTGAAAACTGTTCTTCCAGAACTCACGACCCGTCTCTACCTTGAGGGTTCTTCCTCAGCCTGCCCAACACTGGCCCTTGGCACAGCGGCCCTGCCCGCCAAGGCTCCCACCAGCTTGGCTTCCACACCTTGGTCCTCCTTGTTATAAGAGCTGGGTCCAGAGGATTGGGCCCCATGTCTCTGCCTGCCTATCCCTGGCTCTGCTTTTATCTGCCAGGCAAGCACCCCACAGTTACAACAGCAGAATCCCACCCAGGCTTCTGATGCTCCCCCAGCTTGGCAGCTATGTCCTGACTTAGGCCTGAGCGCTCCACGGCTGACCCTCACACTATCACTTCTGTTTCCCTTTACTGATAGTCACTCTCTCATCTCAGGGAGGTGGGTACAGAGCTAATCAGCCAGTAACCCGGTCAGCCAAGCATCAGGTGCTGACCATAAGCCAGGCAGTGTGCTGGGTCCTGAGAACGTGCAGGAGATGGAGGCATACGTGTTCTTTGCTGCCAACCCCTGAGTGAGGCGGACCCTTCCTGGGTCCCATTTCAGGTCTGAGTGTGCCCTGCCGCATCTCTGGGGGAACCTAGGAAGCTGCATTTTCAAACTGAGGAGAGCTTGCTTTCCCTCACCTTGCTGACCATCCAGACTTGATTCCTTTGCGTGAGGATGCAGGTTTTATTTCAGACTTCTCCCTGGAATTCTGAACCCGGGGAGCCCCCAGGGAGCCCCTGGCCCTCTGCTCTTGGTGTAAGTGGCTTGACCAATCTATGTAGGCAGTTTTCTGCCGCTGTTCCCAGAAACTCTATTTCTACCGGCCATTGGCAATTGTACCTTATTCCTCACAAAGGCCCATCATTTCATATCCTAGACTGTGGCCCATGAGCTCAGTTTGCAGACACCATCTTCTTAACCTGCTGGTCCCTTCCCGGAGCCTGCCTGTCTTTATGTCTCTGCCTTAAAGGGCCATGAGACAAGAAAGCATCCCCTTGCCCCTCAAGGTTGGATTTTCTCAGCCAGCTTCCTCAGTGCACCACGCCTGCCTCGTTCTTTCTGGCTGTATCATTTTCCCCACATGCATCCTGAGAAGCCGGCAGCCTGTTGGGTTTGATAAGTCTCTGGAGGCTCTGACTTTACAGATCTGTCTGTTCCCAGAAATCGGCACGCTCCCCTGCCTCCTGTGGCTCCTATCTGCCTGTCACTCCCCGCCCCCGCCCCGCTCCTTCACTTCTGACAGCTCCTGGATGCATTTCCTGAAGCAGAGGAGCCACTTCTTCTTCAGGCCCCCAGTTCCATCCCCATCCCGTGGCTTCAAAGGTTGTTTCCTACGTCCTGTTCTAGGCCCAATCTTCATAACAGCCCACCCCTGACAGAGGCTGACATTTCTCTTCCTCTCCAATGTTTTGTGTCCTTTTCCCCCTTTGAAACAGTCCTTCTAGTCTTTCAAGCAAAAACGACAATGGGGGAGTCAAAGCAGACCCAACTTGCAACCGTGGTGACCCCTGGGCAACCTGTGCCTAGAAGAGGCCTGGAAAGGAAACAGGCTGATCACCTCCCCCCCTTCTGCCGCTCAGGGGTACGTGCCTCCTTCCTTCTAGAGCTTGGGCTCTTTGCCCATTTCGTGCCCCAGCCCTTGGGCAGACTGGCCCCTACCTGTGAACCCCTTCTCAGAATGAGCCAGAGGATGACAAAGGAAGCCGGTCACACTGAAATAGTCACTAAGATGTTTTTAAAAAAAAGAATTCATGGACCCTGGGTTGAGAACCCCTGCCCTAGAGTAATAATAAAATGACAATTCACTTCCACAGGTTGTCCCCAAAGGCTTAGAAGTCTGACTAAATCTTTGGGGATGGCTTGTAAAGTGCTTTAAAGTTAGCAGAATGCTGCAGAGATTTCATTTCATTTCAGTCTTTTGATGCCCTGTACCTGTAAGCAGCCAGCTGGAGAGAGTATAGCACTGGGAGTCAGTAAGACATGAGTTTGAGTCTGCCTCTGACAATTACTAGCCATAGGACCCTGGGCAAGTCACTGAATCCCCCCTCTAGGGCTTGATTTCCTCCTAGGTAAACTGAGGACAATAATGCACCCCCCCTGCCCCACCCCGGATTTGCAGTGGAGAGGGACATCCTGGATCTGAAATCAGGAAGACCAGAGTTCAAATCCACCAGCTGGACCTCTCTGGGTCTTAGTTTTCTCATCTGTAAAATGGGGATTAATTAATAATGACAATGATACCTATCTCCTAAGGTTATTGGGAAGATCAAAGGAGATCATATTGGCAGAAGCATTTTGTCTCTAAATGTAACTGTCACCACTATGGCTATTAGCTCCATTTTCTAGATGAAGAAACCTAAGCTCAGAGAACCAGAGACCTGCCCCAGCTCCCAGGGCCAATGAGTGTGGGGGGATTTGAAGCCGGTGGCTGCCCTCTGCCTCCACCCTGCCGGTCTCTCCTGCAGCTCCATCACCGGCTGCCACACACAGGAGGCAGTGGATGGACATCTGGGGAGGAGAGAACTGAGAAAGGTCTGAAAGAGCAGCATCAGGAGGGACATAACTGAACACTCTTCAAAGCCCATGAAAGCCCTTACTGGATCCCGCTCCTCAGGCAGGGCTCTGAACTCCCCTCGAATTGCTGAGAGACACAAGTGCAGAAACAAAGGAGCAGGAATCCATCCTGTCTTTCAGAAGCAGCAGGGAAGGTGCCACTCTCTGGACTGCACAAGAAAGAGCCACGCTCGCCCTCTGCCGAGAGCAGGCTGACTTGGGAGGGGAGTGCCAGATGGCCCCCGACCGCCAGGCTGCCGCAGCTCCTCAAACAGCTCCCCAGGCCTCAGCTGGATTCGGGCTGAGGAGAACCACAGCAGGGCCATGTGGGACCTGGGGAGATGGCAGAGGCAGGGGGAGGGGGCTCCAGCCTCCCACTCCCGTCCTCTTCTGTTGTTGAGGGCCAGCAGCCATTTTGGAGCAGTCCTTGAACCAATTAGTCTCTTCCTCCAGCCAAGCCTGGCAGGTGCCTTGGGTCTACCAGGAGGGATGGACGTGTCAGGATCTAATCAAGGAAGGCCTATATTCTGTGTCATCTCGGTGGAATCAATTCTGGGGCAGGCTTCTTGACATTTGGAAGCTGAGACCCAGGCTGCAGGCGGGGAAAATATGAAAGCTTGCCTTAGATGCTCTTGGGATGCTGGCTTGTGCCGGTTAAGGTTTATCACTGCTGTTATAAATCACGGGGCAGAGCATGAGCCAGGCCTGGGGGCACTGAATCACAGCCAGCCGACTTCCAAATTCTTACAACTTTGCATGAACTCACAGGAGGGCAGCAAAGAAACGGACTGGCCTAGTGACTAGCTAGGAAAGAAGCCTCGGTGGTGAACAGGGCCAGAGAAGACAGAGATACTCTTTTCCCCTTTTGGGGAGGGTGGGAGCAAAGGGCAGAAGCCCTGGCCTTGGACTCGTGTCCCAGCTCTGTTACTCAGAGCCTGGGCTCTGCTAGGTTACAATCTCCCTGAGTCTCAGTTTCCTCATCTGTAGAGTGAGAGGCCTGGACCAGTGGGCCTTCGAGTCCTTTTAGTTCCAATGCTGGATCCTGCGGTGAGGAGGTCATTCTTTTGGAAGCAGCCAGGTGCTGTGGTGGGCAGAGAGCGCCAGGCCTGGGAGACCAAGGTGCTGATACAGCCTCAAACACTTCACCCCTGCCTCAGACTCCTCCACTATAAGACAGGGATAAGAAAAGCCCCCATCTCCAGGTTAAAATGAGATTATATGTGTAAAGTGCTGTGCAAGCCTTAAAGGCATGACAGAAATGCTAATTATTATTATTCACTTATTATTCTAACACTTTTGGAGGATGTAGGTTATCAGACACTGAACTGCATGTTACTTACTATCTCCCTTTGACCGTACAAAGTGTCATATCCCAGGCCTCTGGAGCAGAGCAAGGGGGATTCTGGGAAGCTCCTACAGGGTAAGAGTATGGGGCTTGAGGTCTGGAGCCGGGCCAAGTCAAGAGGCCCAATCCAAAGATATGAGCCGGGCTGGGCCAAAGGGCACTGGAACTTTTCCAAAGCACACACAGAGTGTGTTCACCCTGCCAGAGTTCACTCTGTAAATTCCTTCTTTCTTATTATTTCCTCTCCCCATTCTTACATACACTAGTACACAGGCTCACTGAGCTGGGCAAAACCACACAAGGAAGAATGTCATTGTTCATACTAGCCTGGGCCGTCAAGGGAAATTTTCAAAAAGTTTTCCATTTTACATGAAAGAAAAATCAGTTAAAATTTTCCATCACTTTTGGAATAAATGTGATAAACTCAGAGTCACAGAAGCTGAGTTCCAATCTCATCTTCATTGCTGGCTCCCTGTGGGGCCTCAGGGGATTGGCCTAGGTGGCCTCTGAGACTGTCCCTTCTGGCTCTATTCTCAGAGTCCTATAACCTGCATGGAGGCCACTTACTGGCCAATGTATGTTGGGCAAGATCTACTGGCTACTGGCCATAGAGTTATTGGGACCGACACTACTGATAACAAAGAAGAAAGCCCAACACATTTTTACGCTCACTCATACACACAGGGACATTGATCAGTCCACATTAATATGGACTAAATGACTGATATAATAATAATATAAAAATGTAGAGAAATTAATGCCAGTTATTTTCCCATAATTATAATTCTATAATTGGGCAACATTACTGTTACTTTGAAGACACCTGAGGATTTAAATCACAGTTTATTCAGTTTCCTCATCTACAAAATGGAATAACAACAGCACAACCTCAGAGGATTATTGTATCCGATGAGATAGATGACATAAAGAGTTTTGCAAACCTTAAAATGCTACATAAACTCTATTGCTGTTTTTCTGTCAAGTTTCTGTGTTTAGGCAGTTAACAGTGATCACACGGGCGTTTCTGGCTATTGCTGCTCCTCATTCCTTATGGGAAAAAAGACACCAAAGTAATCCAGTGTCCGGAATGCTCAAAGGAAATGCCCATGATATAAAAATATGTGTGCATGTGGCTTTGCACGCAGACAGACAGACACACAGGCAGGGGCTCTGATTAACACACAAACCTTCTGCTCCTTTCTTTTTTTCATCACAATCCTACTTCCCAGTGCCCTGTGGTCACGTTACCTTCCTGGTTCAATATCTGCTGACGGGACTCGGGGAATCTTGCTCAGTTCTTGGGTGAATTTCACTACATCTTTCCCTTTTTACCAGATGTGGGCAAGCTCCCTGCTGTAGTTTCCATTGGCCATCCCCTGGCCTGCACTTACCACTAGCTCTGAAAAGTGTCTATTTGACCTCAACGAGCTTATATTCTGTTGAGGGAGACAACATGCACATAAATAAAGAAACGTTAATATTTTTTTGCGGGGGGGAGGGAGGAGGCAATAGCAGGTGGGCTGAGATAACAGGTGACATTTAATTTGGAAGGAAATGAAAGATCTCAAGGCTTAGGGTCTCCTACAAAGCAGTTGTCTGGACTAAAGACTGTATAAAGAGGAGTCATGTATGAGAAATGGAAAAAGAGTCTAAAGTCACGTTGTCGAGGCCTTTAGATGCTGCAAAGATGGGCTCCTCCTGGATTCTGGAGGTCACAGGGAGTCCCTGGGGTTTACTGAGCAGGAGGTTATAGTGCATTCGGAAGATAAATGGCATAAAGAGCTTTGCAAACCTTAAAATGCTAGATAAACTATTATTGCTGTTTTTCTGCCAAGTTTCTCTGTGTTAGGCAGTTCACATTACCTGTGCATTAGGAAGATCCCTTTGGCAGGTAAGTAGAGGGCTGGAGAGGGCGCACACTGGAGGTAGGGACACCATTTAAGGAGACTTCTGAAATTTTTCAGGCAAGAGGTGACAACTGTCTGAATTAGTGCAGAGAAGAGGGCGAATTCAAGAGATATTACAGAGGTAGGACAGGTTGAGGATGAGGGGGATGAGGGACCTGGGGGACTGGAAGGATGCTGCTGACCCCCCTCCCCAAAAGTCAACAGTGCCTGGTATTACAGAGAGGTCAAGAAGGATGAAAATGAGGGGGCAGAGCTGGGAGGGACCCTGCCATTTTACAGATAAGAAAACTGAGGCTGGAGTGTCCAGGATCACACAGCTAGTCTCTGAGGCAAGACAGGAAGCCAGGCCTTCCTGACTCCAACCCCGTCACCATCCATGGTAAGTTGGAGAAAAGGGCATTAGATCTGGTTATAAAGAGAGATTACAAAACACTCTGTCTTTATCATCTGAATTCATAGGATGTGCTCATTTCTAGGAGCTCCCCAATGAAGAGAAAATGATCCTTCCAAAGGATTTTAAAGCATAAAATCCCATAAAAATTATTGGGATAATTCTCCAATAAAGACTGAAAGAGGCACAAGGTGAACCCAAACCATAGATTTCCTGTAAACAATTCAGCTGGAGCCATCTGGGAAAACGCCCATTCCCTTGTTCCAGGAAACAAGACATGTCTCAGCTAATTTCACTAATGTATTGGTACAAACCAGAGGCTTTGTCCAGCATTTGGCTAAAGCTACATGAATGATCTCAAGTTAATTTCCCTAAAGGAAGACACACAGGCTATGTGTAAAAGCACAGACATGCTCATGGACAGATAACCCATCTTCACAGTGTGATTCCAGCCATCTTACATCGATCTCTCCTCAGAGCCATCAAAAGCCAGTTTTTAATCTCAGTTCAATTTTCCCCCATTGCCTCCTGAGCATAATTGGGCTGTCTCTTTATGACTATGATTCAGTTCCTTCGTCAATTGATATGTGCTCAGTGAATGAGAATAGTTGATGCCATCTTAAGAAAAACATAATTGAGAAAACCAATCTGCTCAAAAATTAAACACAGTCATGCATTAAAAAACAGAGTTCTTTTTTAATCATCTCTGGCTAAATGAGTGGAAATTTCCAAATGCTTCTACCTGGGGAATCACGCCTTCCCTTCTCAGATGCCAATGTTCTTGAAGGAGAAGAGAAATGTCTTTCCCTCCCTACTTACAGATTTCTATTTTGTCTTACAAGATGCACATTATTTTGTTATATAAGCTAATGGACCCTACAGACATAACTTCGGGAGCCTATCTCAAGGATGTGACTGACGATGATTTCTTACACCAGAGTCCTTGTTTAAAGGGAGCCTGCTGAGACTTCCCTTTTTCCTTCTGCAGTGAGGCCTCCCACCTCCCTTCTCCCTGCAGGCACACTAAGGGAGGGCTGATCACTAACTGGAACAGAGTGAAAATCGAGAGAAAGGTGCCAGAGAAGTTCTGGTGGGCGGCACCTGGGCACAGAAGGAAGATTTTCAAAGTTCTGTCTTGATTTGACCACAAAGCCTTTGAGGCTTGTTCGTGCCTTGCTAAAGACACTGCGTGGGCTGTGTCTGCTGTAAGGCCAGGAAGATTTGTGAGCAATCCTGAGGAGCTGGGGGGAGACCAGGGCACCATGCCTCCTGCTGTCAGAGCTCACTGGGCAAGGACAGGACTTGGGGTGGGGTGGGGGCTCCTCTCACAGGTCTCATGGTTGGAGCCTTAAGTAGTCCGTCTCTCCTATTGCTTTCTGGGGCTAATGGCTACCTACTGAGAGGTCTTAAGTTTTGCCTTCCTCCTACCAATTAATCTTTATTTCCCCCTACAATTAAATACTATGATCCACCTATTTGCAGTATTGGGATTTGGGGGGGAGGTGTGCCTACACTTCTCTAGACCTCCTGCTTAGGGCCCATGAACCAAGGGAGCTGAAGGGCTACATTTAGGGAGTGGGTTGAGGATTATCACTGATGTACCCAGTGAGAGGCAGTGAGGGTGTAGTGGGAAGTATGTTACATTTGGAGTCAAGGAGATCAGGACGCACTGACTGCCTGGGTAACCTTGGACAAATGAGAACCTCCCTCTGGCCTCGGTTTCCTTATTTGTAAAATGAGGTGACTGGATTGGAGGGCCTCCAAAGTCCCTCCTGCCCATCTATCATCTGACATCACTGCACTGTCATGTACCGGGGCCCAAGGGAGAGCGCCATGGAGGCGGCTTGTCAGGATGGGTAGCGCTGGCCCTGTGTCACCCTGGGCAGGTCACCTCCCTTCCCTGTGTCTCAGGGAGAAAGAAAGTCAATGAGACCGGATGGTGTGTGAGGTCTGTCCAGATCCATGGATGCTGATGCTGTGGGAAGAGCCCTCAGACTGGGCATCAGAGGCCCAAGGGGACACCAGAGAGATGCCCATGCCAAGGAGGCTGGCCGGCTCTCACTGCCCCCCCTGGAGAAGGTGGCCTAAGGAAAGCGGGCCTAAAATTCACTGACAGAGCTAGTTCTTGAAGAGATGGCATTTTTCTCCTCTGGCAAAGTGACTGCAGTGGGGGAACAGCCCGTTTCTCCCCCAACAAGTCTGTGCCACCAGAGTCTGGGCACAGACTTTGTGGTCCCGGCCCCACTGGCCAGGCCTGTGACTCTCCTCCCTGGCCACCCCTGCCTTCCCCAGACTATAGGCTCCCAGGGGCAGGGCCTTCTGGGCTTCCCTGTCTGTCTCCCTACTTTTTTCATTCACTTGTAGATCCTCACGTTGAGTCTGAGACAGACACATAGACAGGCAAACAGAACTGTCTCCTGGGAGATTCCTACAGGAACTCCTATGATCCTCAGTTAAGTGGAGATACTGAGGGCCAAGCAGGGCAGGGGAAAGCCTGCTGGAGCGGGCTGCTGGCGCTCCCAGTCAGGCCTGCCCCAAAGGACTGATTCCTTTGTACTTCTGGAGGTTTGGACAAAAACCTTGGCTCCCCATGGACTTAGTGTGTCGGACGCTCAGGCTGCAGAGACCTAGAGACCTGGGCCCAGATCTGAGAACAGGTGGGACAATGGCCTAGGCCTGGTGGCAGCTTCAGCACACTCCCAAACAACCGGAGAAAACAAAAACGGCGCTGCCTGCTGTCAGGGACATCAAGATGGGGCAGAGAATCCCCCGCCACAATCCGACCCTGCAGGAGCCAAATCTGGCTTCTTCTCCCTCCACAGAACCTCTGGAAGCTCTCCCCTATGTCTCCTTGCACAGCCTACCACCAGCTCCAGCCTTCGTGGCCTCCTCACTGGCCTCCCCGCCTTGAGACTCTCCCACTGCCACCCAGCTTCCACAAGACCACAAAGGGCGCAGGTCACTCTCCTACTCAAGAAACTCCATGGCTGCCTAGTACTGATTCTAGAATGAAATACAGACTCCTCAGCTTAGTTTTTAAAGCTCTTTGCAGCCTCATTATATACCCCTCCCCCTCCTTGGTGCATGCATTCATTCATTCATTCCCCCTCTTTCCTGCCTTCCATGATTTATTCATTCATTCCTCCCCTTCCTGACTCCATGATTCACTCATTCATTCCCCCCTTCCTGCCTCCACGGTTCATTCATTCATTCCCCCTGCTTCCTGCACTCTATGGTTCAGTCACACTGACCATCCTGTTCCTTATCCATGGCACCATCCAGAGTCCCCTGCCCTCCCCACTAGCCAGTGCCCTCTGCCTACTCCATGACCCCATATCTAGAATCACAGACCCTAGGGGTCATCTAGTCAAACTCCCTGATTTTCCAGGTGAGGAACTAAGGCTCAGGGGATGAAGGGACTTGTCACACCAGGGGCAAGAGCCTAGTTCTGACTCCCAAACCAGTGTGTGAGGCAGTGGAGTGGTCCCATGCCTCGGAGGCAGGAAGACTTGAGTTCAAATCCAGTCTCAGATGCTGACTAGCTTTGTGACCTTGGGCAAATCACTTTCTTTCCACCTGCCTTAATTTCCACTGTAGCACCTCCCCCTCCAGGGCTGGGGTGAGGACTAGAGAGATAATGATTGTAAAGCGCTTACCACCAAGTAGGAACTTAATAAAAGCTTGCTCCCTATCCCCTGCCCAAGCATGTTCTCTACTCCACCATCACCTCCTGTCCTGATCTATGGACTGAAATACCAAAAAAGGAAAAACAAAGAGAAACCTGCCAAGGCCAGACATGGCATAGAGACTGAGGGGAGATGGGGGTCCAGGGGGGCCTCTGAAGCCCAAGATACTGCTGCTGTCAACATCTGGTTTTAGTGTTTTGGGGTTGGGGATGGGGGTGGGGTAGGGAAGTCAGGGGCTCACTACAACATCGTAGGAAACTGGGATACTTAGAAGGCAGGAAGTGGTTTCATTCTAAGATATTTTAAATCAAAGGCACAAGAGAGGATTGTGCAGTTGGATTAGAACTGGGAAGGTCTGCATACAGCTGCTGAACAGAAGACAAGGCTTACCCAGCCACCAACGATGGTGGCTGGCTGCCTGCTGTTGGCCAGGCATCTTGGTTTCTATGAGAAAAGATGGAAAGCGGAAGGAAAGTAGGCTGGATAAGTGGGTATAAAGTACAACTCTGATGATCCATTTTCCTTTGAAGTTAAAAGTGAGGAGGCCCAGAACAGACCAATGGGACTGGAAATATTTCAGATACCCACCATTGTCACAAGTATGTCGTGTCCTTGGTTATTCATGTCTCAGCTATCCGAACTTCTGGATTATTTCAGGTGATAAATCATGGCAAAAGAGAAAAGAAGAAAAAGGTATGTGTGACACATGTCGACTTCAGGCTCCTCCCTCATACCTGAAACACATCTCAAGACTGCCTTCTTTGGTCCTAACAGCAACTCCCAGCATGCACTTATTCCCACCTAAGAGGTGTTGAGGTTTTACTATAGATGGCCCAAACTGGTGGTCAGACGTTTTTGGCTGGCTCTAGGAGAGGCTTAAGGAGGCCTGCTAGAGAGGTTTAGCAGGTAAATACGATGAAGAGAAAAAGTTGGGTAAACCATACACTGATTATAATGTCTTTGGAAACGAAAACTTCCTACACTCTAGAAATCAACATATTAGAAATACAGATATGATTTTCTGTGCCTTCATCTGTTATATTTCAGAAAAAAAGATCCTAGTATTGCCTACTGTCTGCTAATATTTAAAGTAAAGCATTTTTTCCCCAATAAAGCTCCTAGGGAAATAGGTGAATTTGCTTCAGTTGTGGCTTGATCTTGGACTACTTTGTTTCAGTTTTAGCCCACTTTGTACAAACAGTTATTATCAGAGAGGTGAAAAGAAACAGCCGTGTCTCAATTAAAAGTCACTCTTGGGTAATCTAGACATGTGCTATCTTATAGTGACTTAAGTGAGCTTCAGCTAACTTGACCTTTTCAAGGCTGTGATATGACATGACTCTTTGGGTGAAGAGATGGAAACAATCCCTATGGAAATACTGTGAGGGCAGAGGAGAGAAATCCAAGAGAATGTACCATCTGTTCCTAAGAAGAAACAAGTCAAGAGCTTGCTGGGGGCAGTCACCTATCCTAGAGTATTATCTAGTAAACTTGGCTTGGCCTGACTTCCCTGGGATGGATTCTCTCTTAGACTGAAAGCTTCTTGGGGACAGGACTGATGATGTATGAGCTTTCATCTCTCTAGGACACAGCATGATAGCCTGAACATGGTAATTCAAACCTTTATGTCTGTAAAGGTTGAATTAAGTCTTCCCTTCCTGGTGTCTCTGAATAATGTTGACATTCCTTGTATTCAAGACTTCAGTCTTTTTGGCTGGGATTGGGAAGCTGCCACCAAGTGTGGGGAAGGATTCTGGAACTCTGGGGAAGAGCTGGGCCATGGATCATAACTATAGAAATACGGTCAGAATCCAGCTCCATAAAAAGTTCACCAATTATTTACTACGGGCAGAGCAGGATGCCGGGGTGCCCCTAGGGTGCAAAGGCAGATGTGACACGGCCCAATCTCAAGGATCTTCTGATCTCCTGGTGGGTGGGGCAGGCACAGAACTAATGAAAAAGGTGAACAGGGTGGAAGTGGGCAGGGCATCATGGCAGAAGGGAAGCCAGGGTAAGGTGCCTGTGTCTCACCCTGGGAATCAGGCCTGGGGAGGGAGGAGAGAGAGGCCAGAACATTCCTCATTACGTCAGTGTGACGTCTGAGGTTTTGGACATCTGGGAGCCAGTGGGATGGGCTGGTCACGTTTTCTCACCGTGGGGTTCTTATCCACGGCTTTCTGTGCCGCCCAGGTGGAGGTCCTCACACATCCCTCCCTCTGTCCTTTGTCCTCTCCGCTTCCTGGTTTTCCTTCAAGACTGCACTCTGATCTCTCCTCCTGCAGGAAGCTTCTGGGCAGACAGTGCAGGGAGGCTAGGGAGTAGGGTCTTTGCTTTTCTCCTTGTGCCTAGCACTTAGCATGGTGCTTGGCATATTACTAAGTGACTATAAGCTACATATTGGAGTCCTTAAAAAAAATACTCCGGGGGGGGGGGGGCGCGGCCTGGTGGCGCAGTGAGTACGAGCGCTGGCCCTGGAGTTGGGAGGACCCAGGATCAGTTCTGGCCTCAGATACTTAACACCCACACACAAAAAAACTGGCCATGTAACCTTGGGCAAGTTACTTAACCCCAATTGCTTAAAAAAAAAAAAATACCCAGGATACTCTTGTCCGTGTGGCCTGCCTGTCCATCTCCTCTCCCAATTTCCCAGGGTCCTGGTGGGCTGGTGCTGCTTAGGCCAAGCCCTGAAACTCTGCAGAGCAGTTTCCTCACTGACATCCATAGATACTACCAAGAGTGTGTCCTAACTAGATACACAAGGAAAAAATCAACAGTGATGTTAGCCACCATTTATGGAATGCTTCCTTTATGCGGGGCTGTGCTAAGCTCCCAGAGACTGTCTGCTGTCTAGACTATGATGTGCAGCTGGATGGGCGGCTAACAGAGGTCATTGATCTACTGTCCACAGACCTTGGACAGCAACTACAAATGGACAGCGTGCTGGGCTGAGAACCGAAACTGAGGAAGGAGAGGAGACTGGATGGTTTTGGGGAAACTGAAAGTTCTCTGAGGTCTCTCCCCCAGGAATGAAGGCTTATTTTTGAATAATCTCAACTTTCTTCTGGGGATGATGCTGGGCGCCAGTCACTGAATACAGAGGCTTCTAGAAACCAGCACTGAAGGCAGCCTGAAGGTCAACAGCCCCCTAGGCCTGACCAGTTCTAGCTGACCTATCACAAACCAGAAATTATGGGGTAGTAGAATTGTCAAAGAACTGAATGCCTCGGAAAAAAGGTGGGCTGGTCATGTAAAAAGAGAAAGGGACGATTGGTAGATGGGCCAGTGGCCCATGGACACTGACCAGATGTCAAATGAAGAGGAGGAAAGCTCCCAGAAAGTTAGGTGGACCCTCTGTGGAAAACTCACAGGAGGGCAGAAGTGAGAATTTGCCAGCAAAGTGGAGCACGATGCATTGTGGGAGGGAATGTCCAAACTGATGACCTTACCGGCCCACTGGGTCACCTCGGGCTCAGGAGGTCAAACCCACTTCCTTTTCTGATATCTTTGATGATGGTCAGATGCAGCCCCCAACTGTACATCTGCGTGTGGCCTGGCCGTCACGACCCTGCCTTCTGGTGCCCTTGAAGCCTAGGATGCCCCACCTGGCTCAGACCAGGGTTTCCCTTCTTAGGCTCAAATTTTCTCTTTCTGACTCTGGGTTCTTCCCAGATCTCATGATCCCATGATCCCCTCTCTTATGGCTCCAGCCTAGCTCCTGTTTAGACAAAAGGCACTAATTACCCCTTCTGAAGTCTTAACTTCAGGGTCCAATCCCTTTCCTATGTCCTTGTGACAAGTTGTAGTCCAAGTTCAGTGAGCTGGATTCTGACCGTATTTCTACAGTTATGATCAGAACTTTCCACTGGGAAGTAGATCAATCCCAAACCAACAGTAATTAGGCCTGATGCATGGGTGTGGGGGACAGGCACTGTGACCTTGTCTCCTGGGCCCTTTCCCCCCATAGTCCAAAAAGGTCACCCCTCCTCAGAGGAGTTCTGGGGCCTTCCAGCCCCTTCTTGGGAAACCTGTGACACAGGCAGTAATTTGCACCTCCACAAAACTGACACTACCTGAAGCTTTCCTCTGAGGACTGATGTCTGCAAAGGGGTTCAGGCTTTCCAGAAGGCACGAATTACATACCATTTTTATTAAAATCAACTGAGATAATGTATGCAAAGTGCTTTGAAAATCTGAAGCTATTATCAGTTGTCTGAAAAGGGAAGAACAATATAGAAATGTCCAGGCAAGGGTGTGGGAACTCCTATGGGAACCTAGAAAGACAATTTTCATATACTGTCAAATGAATGCTGAAATATGTGGCTCCAAGATTCCAAAGTCTAATGTGGTTCAGAGATTGTTACCCTTTGCTACCTCTGACTCCTGACCCGTCAGGGGTACTCACTATTAGAGAAAGATGAGGATTGATGGAGAATTAGAATTTTTTTTTAATCAGACCTTGGTAATAAGGAAAATCCCTTTCCCAATACAAATAGTTGGACATTTGTCTATAACTTAAGAGTCTGAGTGTAGTCTGGGGCATTGGAAGTGACTTGCATAGGGTCACACAGTAAGAACAGATCACAGATGGGACTTGCCCTAGGTCTTCCTGTCTCCTAAACTAGTACAATACCCTGCCTCTCCTGGATTTTTTTTAGAGTTCTCAGCAGCTTGCTTAAGGTTCACTTTTAAACTCTGCTTTATAAAAATAACCTCACATCTTCATACAAATTTCAATCCAGCGGCCCCTTGTGATTTCACAGGACAATAATGATTTCTCTTGATTCGAAGATAACACCCCGTGTTAACCACACTGGATTCCATCATTCTCATGGATCAGTATTATTATGCAGCCATAGAAGTGTCAGAGATAGTAGCATAAATGTCAGCCTTCTGGCATGAACCTGAGAGAGGCCACAGAAAATCAGGGCAGTGTATTTTTAAATTGATGGTCTTGTAAACCTACACGGCTTGATAAAGACAGTCCTGGCAATTGCTGCTCTGTCACCTGTCACAGAGGCTCTGATGATGTTGGAAAGCCAGCTCAGTCTGAGCAGCCTGAGGCCAGGTTAGAAATGGGAATTCTTGGAACTTTAGGAACAACTTTGTGATTGTTGTTATCTGCAAAACAAGGTTTTGAAGACCCTAGAATGTTGACATGTGGAAAACTGATCTTTTGAAAGTGGACATATATTACCTTGTGAGCTTGCAGTCTGTGCCAACATCACTGGAGAGAACCAGGCAGTTAGACTGAAGGTAAGAACCCCCTTACTGAAACTGGGTCACACTGGTCAACCACTGAGGTTTTCCTGAAAGCTCTTTGCTTTATGATAACTAAGACTTGATAACATACAGTTTGCAAATCCCTTGATGAAAACTCATTTTATATACTAACTTTTTAGTGGCTTCTTATAATGAAAAATATATTTGAAGGCTTGAAATTCAAAGGAATCAAATGACTTCTGAAATGATGTTTTCTCTTTCTGTCTTAAAAAAATACCTATGTTTAAAATAGAATCTCCCTCTTGGCATCCAAGTTAATTAATTGCTTAATTACACAGGCCTCCTTTCATAAATCATTCTAGAAATTTTCTACTAGAATCAATGTCTAGTTTGAAACTTAAAAAAACCATACAAATGATATCTCGTATTATAATAAACCTTTAGAAACATTACTAAAATTTAAGCAAACCCAAGAATTTTTATATTTTCCTTGATTCAAAACCTTATAGTCAGCCCCTAGAATGCTCTTAAAAGTTTCATCTCATTTTAAGAAACATATTTTTAGGTCTTTTCTTGGTGGGTCAGAGCACTGGATTCTGAGCTGAAATGGTTCCTCTGGGGTAACAAAAGTAAATACCTTTTACTTGAACACGGATTTCAACAGAAGGGATATGACATCGAGCTAAGAATATGAAACTCAAAACTGAAACTATCCTGTAGAGTACCCTGTGCCCCAGACACCATGACCAGACTCAGGGGTGTCAAAGAAATTTCAAATGCTGGCAGAACAAAACAGCAATTGAGACCCAATTTCTTAAATATTTCAGGTCAGCCTTTCCATTAGAACTTCCCAGATCTTCATAGGACCTTGGGATTCACAGTGCTGGATAAGGCTTTGGTGGCCATCCAGCCCAAGCCTGTCACTTTACAGACAGGCAAGATAAGGCACAGGGTTGCTGCAACTTGTATAGGCAACCTTACTTATTTTTTTTCAAGGAATGCAGAACAGGCTGTTGTAATCTAGATGACAACTTCCTGGAAGCAGTAACTTTGACTGAACCTGGGTGCTGAACTTAAGAACTCCTCAGAGATCTGTCCTTGATCTTGTCCTGGGATGGCAATTTGGATCCACAGACAGAAGAGCTTAAGCTGCACACGGTCAACAACACTCAAGCCAACCACCAGAAAGCAGTGGCTTCATCCTCTGACCTTCTCCTGCCTTTGGGCCTCTAGAGGTAAATGTAAACAAAAGGACAGGAGGGCACACACTTGGCAACAGACCAGGGCTTCCCACAACTGCGAAATAACAAGTGAATTCTCAAAACAACATAGCATTTTAGGCTGTTGCTTTCACATATTTATATCTTAAGCTTCTAATTTACTAAGAAAGACTTATACAAGCTTCACTGTTAACAACAAGTCATTTATAACAGCACACCAGAATATCGTCACTGGCTTAATCCCATTCTAGGCCACCTCACCTTTGATAATAAACTAAACACGGCCCAGTTGTCTAGACTGGCCACCCAAAACCTGGGCACTCACCTGAATCTACAACCTGATTTAGAGGGTAAGTGAATGGACAGGATATCGATTCATACAAGATTCAGGTCTTATTCTTGGGTACTCTACATACCACTGCTTATTTTGGCTAATCAGCAAGGATCCAAAGAAAGCTTTGAGATGAGCCCCTGACACTTGAACTATCTTCCCCTTTTTGAGCTCTCAGGGGTCAGAAGTGCTGTGCTGGGCTCTGCTGCTTCTTCTGCCAGTTCTGCCAGGCTGTCTAACTCTCCGGGGGAGCACCCCCAAATCCAGCTGGGAGCCGTGCTCCCAGTACAAAGTTTACATGAATCAGATACACTTACCAGCGAAGTTTGCCGGAGGAGCTAGAGCAGTAAAAGAAAATTCTTCCTGCCTGCGAATGACTAATATAGGCAGCCCAAGGTGCAACCGAAGGCGGTCCCAAAGGGCCTGACTAATCCCCGTGCAAAACAAACAGTCCTGGGCCACACGTCGTCAGCAACATTTGCACTTTGGTGGGGGGGGGGGGGGGGGGGGGGAGCTGCCTCCTCGAGCTGGGAGGAAGCCTGTGCTACAGCAGCAAGGAGTCTGGGCAGGAAGATGGACAAAAGCTCCCTTGGTTTACCAATTGTGCAAAAACACGGCAGGGGGCCGGCGGGAGGGGGGGTTACTGCATTACCAGGATCAAACAGAAAATGGCAAACTGCTTGGAAATAAAAGATGCTGAAAGTGTTTTCAACAGTTTGAGAACACCAGGCGTGTTTTGCTATAAATAGTAATGTTGCCATAAACTTGTGTGTCCGGACATGGGAGATAAGGCTGGCCGGGCACCCTCTCTCCCTCTCTGCAGTTTTATCATCGGGGGCACTGCCAAACTGACGTTCTGCAAACGTATTCTCTGTCAGCCTCGTGTCCAGTGGGAGAAATCCAGCCCAAGCCTTTCTCCAGCTGTTGAAGGCCACAAGCAGCCTTGTTTATGCTGAATGTTTTAATAAACCGTAGATCACCGAGTCATGCTACAGTTTCCATTTATGGGACGTCCAGCTACGGATGGGAACATCTTGCAGTTAACGTGCTTTTCCCAAGTGTGAGCAGATACGGCTGAACCTTGGATGCCTCGGGTTGGATGGGGCCTTGTGGGGTTGAGTCCATGCTGTGAGGCAGCCTCAGCTAGTGGGAGGGGATGCCCTGCCCGAGGGGTAGGCCACTATGTTCCTGGAATGCTCTAACTGCTCATGAATGCTTCCAAATATCAAACCCACTCACTTCCTCCTGGATGAAGCCTCCACCCCCAATTCTTCCCAAAGTGGCCCAAGCAGAACAGACTTAATGGCTCTTCTATGTGGCAACTTGAAAGTATGTGAAGACCCCTCTAGCCCCAAACACACCCAAGGGTTCTTTTCCCAAGGCTAAACCTGATCTGGGTAAGACCCAGAGCGAGGGGGAAGACCCATCTGCACTACAAGGATCATGTCATCTGATCCCCACAATCCTGGGAGGTGGTGCCATCATGGCCCCATTTTAGAGCTGAGGAGACTGAGGCAGACAGAAAGTAAGTGTCTGAAGAAGGCCTTGGACCACCTCTTCCTGACTCCAAGGTCAGCACTTCTAGCTAGGTCCAGGCACAGGGACAGAGCCAGAGTCTGGACTCCTCCCATCGAGGCAGGCCAGCACCTTCCTGACCCTAAGGCACTGGAAGGTTAAGAGACTTGGCTAGAGTCAGTCACAGCCACCATCAGAGGCTGCCCTTGAACTCAGGGCTTTCTGATCCTGACATCAGCTCTCTGTCCACTCTGGGGTTGCCTTTAACTACCATGCATGTCTCCCCACAAACCCACAAAGAGTTCAAAGAAAAGGTCTTCCATATGCAAAATTATTCAGAGCGGCATTTTTTTTTTGTGGGAGGAAAGAACTGGAAATAAAGTGGGGGCCAATCAGCAGGGGAATGGTTCCTGAATATAATGTGCCATAAGAAATGACATGGATGGGAGATCTGGAGAAACTTGGGAAGACTCATCACGTCTAATGAACTGATGCAGGCTGGAGGGCATCTGGCCAGGAGAAGGAGGAACCCAGGGCCCAAGAGAACACAGAGGCAGACAAGCACAGAAAGCAAGAGCCTGGCCGCCCGCACTGGCCCATCCTGGCGGCACCGGCCCATCCCGGCTCCAGGAGGCTGAGAGGGAGTCCCACTCCTCACCTGTGGGCAGAGTGTGGTCCTGTGGGGGCAGAACAGCAGGGCCGGGGTGTGCTCTGACAAGCAGGGGCTTCTACTGGGTGTCTTGGGAGAGTGTCTGGGGGGGCAAAGGAGACGCCTGAAAACCAAATCAAGGAAGACACAGACACAAGCCAACGGAAGTTCAGAAGGGACAAACAAGGCGGTTTTGTTACTACTGTGCCATGGTTTGAATAGCCTTTAAAAAAGCAATAATAAAATAAAAATAATAATAATACATAATACAATAATATGTAATACAAGTTGACAGTTCCATCGACAAATCTCTTTCTATCTTTTGTATGCTGAAATCACGTTCTTGAAGTTCATAAGAAAAAAATAGTTTAAATAAATAAAAAAGATCCCTAGAGTTAGGCCTAAGAAGGTTACAGGCCTACCCGGTGCATCAGGTCCTGGAGAGCCCCTGGGTGGGAGTGAGGACAGTCTGAATGGGGAAGGCCTTGAGACAGCACCAGATGAAGACCCCCTGAAGAGTTGGGGGCTACTCAGCCTGAGGAAAAGAAGACTGGGGTGGGAAATGTTCACTGCTTTCAGGTAAGTGGAGGCCCATCACACAGAAGACAGACTCTGCCTGTTCCTTTGGGCTCCAAAGGAAAGAGCCAGAAGTTGCTGGGGAGATTTCCGGAACTGAGAGCTATCCAAGGCAGGACAGATTGCCTTGACTTCCCATTTACTCAGGCCAAGCCTGGCAGAGCGCTTTGGGGGTCTGGGGTGGAGCTGCACGGGGGGGCTCCATGACCCTGAGGCCCCTCCCACTCAGGCTCTGTGCTTCTGGTTTCAGGCCTCTCCCCGAGGGGTCATCCCTGTCTATACGTGCTCTGCTTTCCAACGAGGTAGCGAGTATTCCTTGCACCCCGGGTATGTGAGCACCAAGATGAAGCCGTCCTTGTCCCTAAGGAGTCTGTACTCTCACGGCGGGTGGTGTCGGGGGAATGCAGCCTAGTCACACGCCTATCTCACGTGAAGAGGTGCCCTCTCTCCTCTCCAAGGTCAGCCACCCCTCCACATGCACCTTTGAGCCCATCTGATGGCATCTTCTCCAGTGGAGGGATCTCTCCTACTCTCCTGCACATTTTCACCTTCAATCTTTCCCTGGCCACCAACTGCTTCCCTGTCACCTGCAGACAGGCCCATGCCCTCCACCCTCACCCCTACCATCCCTGCTGGTTCTCTTGCCCTGCTCATACAAACTCTGTCTGGTGTCTTCACCCTCTCTGAAGCCTCAGCAGCCCCTACTAACTCTCTCCTCCAGAGTTATGGAGATCTCTGAATTCTCCTCCTTCTTGCTCTCTCTTGTCCTGAACAGTCCCTCCTTTCTAGGTCTTCATGAGGCTGCTCTGCTCCTGCCCAGCTGATGGCTTATTCTCAGTCTTCATGTTGGTCATACTCCTAACTTCGAGGGTCCCCCACGGCTCTTCTCTCTTTACACTAACTCATCTGGTGATCTCATCAGCTCCCATGGACCCAACTATCCTCTCGAGGCCTGCATATCCAGCCCTCACCTCTCTCCTGATTCCCAGTCTCACACAGCCAGCTGATTTTGGGGCATCTCATAGACACCTGAAGCAAAATAAGTTCTGGTATGAGCTCATTATCTTTCTTCCCTCTTCCTAACTTCAAGGGCACCGCCCTGTTCTCAGCAATCCAGGCTCACCACCTTGTGTCACAACCCCCACGTGCCATCTGCTGCCATGTCCTGTAGACTCTGCCTCCCTGGCACCTCTCCCATCGCCCTTCTCTCCCCTGCCATTGCCACTGCCCTGCTGTGGGGCCTCATTCCCTCACATTGACCCACTGCAAAGCCTCTCGGTTGGTCCTGCTCGTCTCTAACTGCTCCAAACTGATGTCCCTAAGTTGCAGGTCTGGCCAGGGCATCCCCTACTCAGTTACCTCCAAAGGCAACCCCTTCCCTCCAGATTAACAGAAACTGTTTGGCTCCTCAAGCCCTTTATAGGCCGGGCCCTCCTGCCTTACCCATCTCTACCCTCCAGAGGCCTCTCCGCTGCTCCTCAAACACAGCCATCCCCTACTCACTGAGGCCTTTTCACTGCCTGCCCCGGCCTGGGATGCTCTCCCTCCTCTCCTCCACCTCCCGGCTTCTCTAAGCCTTAGCTCAGGTCCCACCTTGTGCAGAAGCTCATTTCCCAGGCCCCTTCTCCCCCAAACTGCCTTCCATGTCATCTCATTGCTACCTAGTTATTTACGGGCTGTTTCCCCTCAGAATGGGGGCTCTTTTAAGGAAGGCATTGTGTGTTTGCCTTTCTTGGTTTCCCAAGCAATCTGAACGGTGCCTGGCATATTGTAAATACTTTACAAATGCTTATTGATTGACTGCCCGACAGTCACCAAACCCAAACCAAGGTTAATTGAAAGAAGGAAGAAGCCCAGAAAACAGGGGTGGGGTTAGTCAGGTAAGGCACCAGAGAACAACAGGTGGCAAGAGATGAGTGAAGGAGGGGAGGAGTCCAAGGATATGAAAGGAGGAAATGAAGAGGGAACACATTCCAGGTACTTGGGCTGGCTTGTACAGACCAGAGGCAGAACGCCAAGTACGGGAAATGGGTAGGAGTACTCTCAGGAAGGAGGGGCTGCAGCCACACATCACTGGCTCCCCAGAAGTCAGGGGGATCCTGTCAGGGCACTGAAGGCCTGTTAAGGGCTTCCCCTGTGCCAGACTCTGGGCTGCATGCTGGCTGGCATGGCCTTGACCTTTGGCAAGAGCTGATCTCCCGGAAAGGGGCCATAGAACAGTGTGGGGGTGGGGGGGGGGGGGGGGGGGGGGGGGGGGGGGGGGGCTGGCCTGTATGGAGGCAGTAGGGGCAGAAGCCTGAATCACGGGCTTAGGAGTCAGGACAAATGCCATGGATGCCCTTAGGCAAAAAGAGGCTGGAACTGAATGTATCTCTCTCTTTGCCTAGGGCTCCAGCCAAAAAAGCTTCAGGCTTGTAGTAATGGGATCTCAAAGGTCCCCTGGGTGTAATACCCCCTACCCCTTTCTAGGAAGCCTAACAGTCTTAGAAGGGATCCAGGCAGCAGCTAATTTATATAGCACCTCTTATGTTTGCCAAATGTTTTACATACATTGTCTCCTGTGGTCCTCAAAGTAAGCCTGGGAGGTAGACACTATTATCCCATTTTACAGAAGAGGGAGTTGCAGAGTGGCAGACTGGCTCACCCAGGGTCACCCAGCTATGAGGGAGGCAGAATACGAACTTAGTTCTTCCTAAGTTCAAATGCAGTGCTTTAGTTCATGATACTATTGACATTTACGCACTAGACCTGAGTTCAAATCCAGCCCGAGGTGCTTACTAGATGAGGGACCCTGGGCAAGTCACTTACCTTCTGCCAGCTTCAGTTTCCTCATCTATAAAATGGGGATAATACTTAGTCTCTCCTTCAGAGGGCTGTTGTGAGTGCTCTGTAAATGCTAGCTGCTACCATTGTGGTGATAACATGACTGTATTTATTCAAGAATTTTCTTGCTCATGAATTCTTTTTGCAACTATTAAAAAAAATCATTGTTCTCTTGAAGGGAAGCCAAATAAAATCCCTGAGAAGATCAACAGCGAACGCCATCAATGTGACTGTGAATAATTGTGTGTGCCAGTGTACATGTCTGCTCGCCATTGATGGGGAAAGAAAGGTTACATGCTTCTCATGGAGCACGGCAGCTCTAACCTCCCTTGCACCACAGCCTGCTTTGGCTCCATAGCACCTTTGGGATCAACAACTGAGTTCCTCTGTCTGACATTTAAAGCCTTTCACAACCTGACTCCAACCTTGCCCTCCAGACATTTTCTCTATCACTCTCCCTTCATGCCCTCTCCTGTCTAGCCACACTGGCCTTCCTGCCGGCCTTTGTGCAGGCTGTCCCTCATGCCTGGCATGCCCTCCCTCCTCAGAAATCTCAGTATAAATACTACCTTGTGGATGAGGTCTTTGCTGACCTCTCCAGCTTCCAGTGCCTTTCCCCACAAACTACCCTGCATTTTTCTAGGTACTTTTACTCGCTCACCACACCTGTATATTCTGTATTATGTTTGGGGTATGGATGTTTTTAGGGCAGTTAGATAGTGCTGTGCAGAGCACTGGGCCTGGAGTCGGGAAGACTCATCCTCCTGAGTTAAAATCTGACCTCAGACACAATGGTTGTGTGACCTTGGGCATGTCACTTGCCTCTGTTTGCCTCAGATTCCTCCTCTGTAAATGAGCTGGGGAAGGAAATGGCAAACCACTCTAGTATCTTTGTTAAGGAAACCCCAAAATGGAGTCACAAGGAGTTGGTGACAATGGAACAAGAATGCCAGCAATGTGTTGCTTTGATGATAAAAGGCAGGTGCCATTTATTTTTGGCACCCTTAGCGTAACACCTGGCATACAGCAGGCATTTAATAAATGCTTCTGGATTGACTGACTCTCATGCACCATCTCTAACTTGGATCTCGTTCCTATTTCCTCTTGCCTTCACCTACATTCTGCATGTGTGTGTCACCACAACTTCTAATGGAAGATAAAGGAAAACATTCCCCAAAGCATTTTACCCCCTTCCTCCCTTTGCTTCTTTCTTTTAAAGCAAGAGCAGGCCAGAGGCAGCGGCTGGGCAGGGCACAAGGGGAGCGGATGGTCTCACATGTGCAGCATGGGACTCTGCCGAAGAATCCCAGGATCATCAGGACTCCAGAATTCTGTGGCTGAAAACAACTTTAAAACTGTCCGATCCCACACCTTCACCTTGCCCCTGAACAGAGGGACCAGAGGCTGGATCTGTCCAAGGGCCCCCCCCCCCCCCGTTTCCCAGGATGCTGACTGAAGCTGCGGCTGCTTCTCTTTCTTGAGGCATTCTGGGAGCCAGATCAGGGCTGAGCACCACGGCACCATCCCTGCCTCCTCTGTTCTGGCCAGCATGCTATTCACCATGCAGCCGAGACCGTGAACTGTGGGAGGGGCTCCATTACGCGGGCCAGAGATCTGGTGCAAGGGCACCTCGCTCTGGGAAGCCTTTTCTGTGGCTAGTCCACTTGTCTCCATCAGTGTGTTAACTGAATTGTTTTTGAGGCATGCCTGACTCTCCATGACCCCATTTGGAGTTTTCCTGGCAGAGATACTGGACTGGTTTGCCATCTCCTTTTCCAACTCATTTTATAGATGAGGAAACTAAGGTAAACAGGATTAAGAGACTTGCCCAGGGTCACACAGATAGTAAATGTCTGAGGCAGGATTTGAACTCATGTAGACAGGTCTTCCTGATTCCACTGTGTTACCTAGCTGTGTGTGTATGTATTTCTAGAAACTGGCTTTGAACTCCAGCTCCAAAATGTAACAATGGTGGGTTTTTTAAACAGGATCCCAGATCTAGGTCTGGAAGGCACCTAAGAGGGCACCTAGTCTAGCCCCCTAATTTTACACATAGGGAAACTGAGGTGGAGAGAAGTTAGAGATTTTAGGCTCCTAGATCTCAAGGAGGAAGGCACCTCAGAGGTCATTCAGTCCAACACCCTCTCTCCATTTTACAGAGGAGGAAACTGAGGCCAAGATAAGTGTGAATGAAGCAACTTGCAGGGGAAGTCATACCATTGTAATGGAGCTGGGATTTGAAGCCAGCTGTTCCAACCCCAGATAGGGCAAGGTAAAGAGAAGTCTTAGATTTCTGTTTTAAAACAATTCCACATTACATTTGCATGCTAATGACTAACAGGTATGTATGTGGGCACTACCTATAATTTTCAAGATGAGTCAAGAGATATCAATTTCCTCCACATCAAAAGCATGTGAAGACTTTATGTTATGAAGAAGTGGATCAGGAAGAAGCACTAAAGCTCCCCGGAGCCATGATCCCATCATCATGGCCCACTCTGCACTAGCAACCATCACAACCCTGCTGTTGTCACTGTTTTGTGACTTCCTGTGTGGGTCCTTCTAAAGGGCCTCCACAATCATAAATGACACATTCATAGTGATTTGGAAAGTTTGCAAAGTCCTCTGCCCTTTCTATCATTTCATCCTCACAACAGCCCTGTGATCTTCTGAGACAGTGATGTCCCATGACCTGGACACACAAAGCATCATCCAGAGAGTCCAGATGTTAGGAAGGTGGCTTTGTGACAGGAAGAAATCTGGAGGCACAATGTGTGTAACACAAAGCGAGACACAATGTGCCAGAGCGATTCAGCTGCTCCTTCCATTCTCCTATTTGACTGGGGCACGATTCAAGGGCCCTTCACACCGGGGGTCATAATCTGGGCCACACTCAGTGTTCGCGACAGTTTAGTGTGGCCTGTATGTATAGACTGTTATTAGGTCAATCTCTCTTACATATAGATTGTCGGGCCTGTCTTTTTTACGTACAGATTGTTAGGTTGATCTCTTTTATTTTTCATGGATGGTGAGGTCGCTGTCTTTTATGTGTGGATTGTTAGGTCCATCTCTTCTGAGGGCCTGCAGATCCCACTGGAGAGATCTGGCAGTGGCCGGAGGGTTTAAGAAGTCCTGACAGTGTCACAGGCCCACGGAGACCATCTTTCCCATTTCCCTAGCACTTCCTGATGAATGGTGTCCCTTATGTCACAGCTGGGACACGGCTCACCATCAGCACATACACCAGTCTTACTCGTAGCTGCCATATCTCTCCACTTGGCAAGTAGATCAAGTATTTGCTGCCTGAGGTGGTTTCAGGGATCTTTCAATGATCTCTACCTGCTAAATCTGTCCAAGCCATGATGCTCAATGTTGTGACTTGTAACTATTTCCTGTTTTCTCAGAGAAATGAGCTCATTGAAACCGGTAAATTACTACAGCTGCTGTAATTCTGATCTTTGTTTGACTTTGTCCATGGTCTGGTGGGGCAGAGTGTGAAGGGAAGAGAGAGACAGAGAAGGAAAGGAAGAGGGAGGGAAGGAGGAAGGCTAGGAGGAGGGAGGGGGAGAGAGAGACAGAGAGAGAGAGAGAGAGAGAGAGGCAGAGATGCAGAGAGAGAGAGAGAGACAGAGAGGCAGAGAGAGAGTTGACTCTGAAATGACTTCTATGTATATCTAAAAAGTTATTTTCTATCTGCTGTGATTTCATCAATTCCATATTGGGGGCAGATTTTTGATGCCTGCCAAACTCATCACCTTCAGATGATGGTTTAAATTTTTTTTTAAAGATGTACTGGTCTTTGGGAAATTGCAAAGCTCCTTTAGTGACCCCAGACAACAGTCTCTGGGTATGACTCTGAGCAGCACAGACCAAAATGGAAGCACAGCAAAGAGATGTCATGAGAGAAACGTGAGATGAAGATGATGCTGACAGCTGATGTCCATATAACGCTCACCATGTACCAGGCACTGTACCAAGAGCATCCCAAATGTGATCTCATTTGGTTCTCATCATCTTGGGAGGCCAGTACTATTATTAACCCTATTTTACAGGTGGGAAGACTGAGGCAGAAGTGGTTAAGTGAGTGTCTGAGGCTGGGTGTGAGCTCAGGTCCTCCTGACCCCAGGCCTGACACCATCCCCTGCACCTCTCTGCTGAAGAGATGAACAGCAGACTTCCCACACTCCCCAGGGTATCCTCCTGTTGTCAGGAGGCTGCCAGGTCCCTGCCACACCAGGCGTGCGCCACCCTCTGGGGGGCATGGGCAGCGCCCATCAGCTGGGCTGGCTTGCCAGTTCCCCAGCCAGCAGACACGTGGCACGTGGCCTCCTGCTCAGACTTCCTTTGGCATTCTTTTGTTCTACTGTTGTGCTTCTGCTGATTTTGCCCAGCCTTGTTCATCTTCCTGTGCTTCTCTGGCTTCTTCTCCCCGGTCATTTCTTAGGGCACAGTGAATGATGCTCTGTTCCATTGCTGCACCTGTTTGTTCAGCATGCCTCCAGATTCTCTTCTGGAAGACAGAATTCACAACACACTCACGAAGCCTGTGAAGAATTCGTTAGCCTTGGGCCGCTTTCCCCCATGGTCCCCCAGCCCACTTTCTCATCAGGGTCCCTGAATGTCAAGGCTTTGACCTTCCTGGTAGGGGGGATTTCTGCTTCTCCTCCTCCTCTGTACTTTAAGGTGGGAAGACCACAACAGCCAGAAAATGATTATTTTGGGTTTGGGGCCCTTTGTGCAGAGGCTGTGAGCCATCTTCCCACTTAAGTATGATCTCTCTGCATCATCTGGCTTCATTTGGAGTGAGACTCTCAAGAACAAGGAGCTCAGTTCCTTCAGGGACAGGTAATTCACTGGTCATCTGAAGAGATTTTCTATCAGTGATGCAGACGGTCTAGGAAGGGATTCATGGGACTTTGGCTTTAGAGCTGGCAGAGGCCTGGGAGGCTAGCTAGAACAACTCCCCTCATTCTATAGACGAGAAAAAGAGGCACCAAAGACTGTAAGTGACTTGCTCAAGGTCCCACAGCTACTAAGTATGAGAAGCAGGATTTGAACACAATCCCTCTGACTTTAAAGCCAGCATCCTCTCTTGTCCTATGTGCTTCTTAGCATACTCTTTCCCTTTCCCCTGATTCCCTAGGCTGTAACATTCACTCCTGATCTGCTAACCTTCTGGTCACTGGTGCTGCCCCCTACTTTACAGCCTGGTTGGTTGCCAGAACACAGGGTATAGTCTGTCCTAAGGCTTCTTTCATACAGAGGAAGCATGGGGCTAGTGACCAGAAAGCTGCACTCAAACCCACAAAGAGCTGAATTCAAATCCCACCTCTGATACATACTGGCTGTGTGATTGTGGGCAAGTGACTTAAGCTCTAGGTGCTCCTAGACAGTGCGCTGGGGAAGGTGCTGTCCTGTACTGCTAGCACGAGTTTGCTCAACTCAGAGTTCTAGGGCTATGCTGATAGATGTTTAACAACCAGCTCTCCAGAAAAAAAATGTATGCATTGCACACTTTTGGATTTAATCTGCATTTTCTCTATCACTTTCTTATATCTAGTTAATCAAGAAAACAATAAAACCAGTTCTGACTTATGGCTTTTGCTTGATTTCTAAGGTGTATAAGCTCATGCTGAAAATTCACCAATTAACTCTTGAGCTAGTGCCCTGGAGAGCTCCTTCTGGCCATGAGGTTGAAGGTCCTGGCCTAAGCCTCGGCTCTTTGGGATTCTGGTTCAATAGAACTGGCCTGGATTTGAGCTCTGCTGCCACAGCCCTCCAGATCCCAGTCACCATTATACCAGGGTGAGATGCAAGATTAGGGCAGCTATGCAGGGTTTAAAACATTTCATCTTTACACAAATATATTCACTTTACATCACCTCTAACCACCACAAAAGGGCAGATGCGTACGCCCTGATGCTATTAACTGCCTTACACGCTTGGGGTGTGGGGCCTGCTGGTTTGGGAAGCTCCAGCAGCACTTTGGCTCTGCTGACCACGAGGGAGCAGGGAGGGGGTGATGCTGGACGAGTTCTCCCCATCCCCAGCCCATCTCCCGGGAAGAGGAGAGGTTTCTCTCCTTTTCCTCCCCTGTCCCATCATGGCCCAGGATGGAGGGGTCTGAGCTCTTCAGAGGGATATGGCAATGGAGGGAAGACATGGAGAATGGCTTTGAACAGAGCAGGGCCACACAAAAGGGCCCACAGGGAAAGGATTTAATCCAATGTAAGGCAACTTGGGGCTGCATTCTTCATGGGGGGGGGAAGGTGGGGATAAAGGCCAGGCAGCTCCTAGCAATACTTGGGCCTCAGATTTATGCAGACACTGTCTGCTCTTTGTTGCCTGGCAGCGCGGCCTCGTTGTCATAGAAACAGAATCCCATCTCATCCCTCCTGCTGGCAACTCTGGTTTTAGAATTCAGAAGCCTGGAGGGTGGGAGGGGGGCGGTGAGGGTGGGGGGCTCTCCACGGAGTAGCAAGGGCTTTGTAAAGGCTTCCTTTCTCAAGCAAACAAAGCCTGAGCTTGTTGGTTTTACTGAGTAGAAAGTGATGCCCACCACCAACCTGAATAAAGCCTTATAACTTACTTTTCCTTTGTCAAATTGGGGGAGCCAACTTAAAAAGCTAAACGTTGTCATTAGACATTGTTCCCACTTGGAAATGTGCCTAAAAGCCTTGGTGCACTGTAAACACCCTCCAAACTTTGAAACCTCAGAAAAAACCTAATCCAATAAGCATCTTTAAAATTCATTAATTGATATGGATATCCTCGGTTCCTCTCCCTCGTCCCCCAATCCCTTCTGGCATCTGGCAGAAGTAAAAACAAGGCAAAGGAAAGAAGTCCAATCAGATACTTTAAAGGGTTTTTATTCCTTTAATATCTGGATAGGAAAAAATAAATCCCTTCCCAGACCCGTGCAAACAAGGCTTCCCCCTCCTCCTTTCAATAACCACAATAAACTCTCAGATATGGAATCACAAAAGTGTTTTCACTAGAAGGAACCCGAGAGATGGTTGAGCTTGGCCTCTCTGGTTTTATAGAGAAGTCTACAAGAAACCACCGGTCCAAAGGCAAGCAACAAGTTAGTGATGAAGGTAAGATGGATTCCCTTCAATGAGGCGTCCCCCACAATTCCCGTTGGTCCTGGGAAGTCACTGTGTGCTTCTATCTACTATTCCAGGAAGCCGCTGGGCGAAGGAATGAAGCTGTATTGGAAGCCAAGACTCAGTTTCTCTATCCTGACCTTTGTCCAACTTTTTTTCACTGGGGTATTCCATGAGATGGGGAAGAGAAAACTTCCTTCTCTTGATTAAACTTTGGCTGAAGAAGGGGTTGAAGTCTCAAGGGCTCCCTGTAGGGTTATTGCCAAGAGCTCCCTGTCTCAAACTAAGCACTTCAGCAGACAGGTGTTACCTTCCCAAGAGGCATCCCTGAGCTCTCCTGCAATTCTCCTCCAATACAGAATTCCTGAAATATTCCAGGTATGACAGCAGTGACCCCAGGAACACTGGAAGAGCTGTGGCAGGAAGGGCAGTTCAAGGACTTGGGTAGGGAGGGCAAACAGGGCAATTACTAAAAAACCTTCCATTACTGCCCACTAGGATTCAATTCATTATTTATTAAGCCCCTACTAAGAGCAGATGCTATGTGAAATGCTGGGAATACGGCCTCCCCCTCCCCCGGCTCACTCATTCATTCACTCATCCCCTCACTGGAATTCATTCAAAAAAGGGGTAGTGTTGTATGGCAGATAAAGCACTCGGTTTGGAAACAAGAAGATCTGAGTTCGAATTCTGTTTCAGACACTTCCTAGCTGTGACCCTGGGCAAGTTATATAACTTCTCTGGCCCTCAGTTTCCTCATCTGTAAAATACAGGGGGTGAAACTCAATGGCCTCGAAGGCTCCTTCCAGTCCTAAATCTCTGTGAGCTGGAGAAGGAATTCGTCAATCACCCCGGTATCTCTGCCAAAAACCCTCAATAGGGTCACAGAGTTCGGACGTGACATGAGAAATCTTGCATTTGTGGGTGGTGGGGTTGTGGTGAGGAGGGGAAGCTTCCTGGAGGGGCAGATGGGAAGCTAATGTTTTTACAAATCTTAAAGTGCTAAATGAAGTGTGTTAGGGGTGGTAATATTATTATTACTAATTACATTACTAATTACCATGATACATTGTAATATATCACATGACAAATCACTAATTATTGTTATTACTAGTTGCAAATCACTAGGTAACTAAGTAACAGGAAAATAAACTTCTGAGATGCTATTTTCCATGAAAAGCTTTTTCACTTTCTTGGGTAAAATATTTATCAGAATGATTATTAAGTCAACAAAAAACTGACTAAAAACATTTTGCACTTAAAACACTGAGATATTTGAAATCCCCCACCTAATTACCAGCTCCCTGAGCTGCGGCACAGACTTACAGCCACAAATAAAAGCGGCGGACCAACTCCTAATCTGAGCGGATTCATTCATTCATTCCTTTGTTCGAGTATCTTGGATCAAAGTAATTTCCTGGCAGTTTCTGCCCCTGTGAATTTCTTGAGGCTGCTCGTTTCGCTGATTTTCGCACAGTTTAATTTCCTGTATGAAATGAATGGCTGCTTGGACAACAGGAAGGAGAGATTTGTGATAACAGAGTGAGGATGCTTAATTTCTCACAAGTCAGAAACTTGGGGCTAAATTCTCTTTGACTTTGTTTTTTGAGGACTCGTGGTCCTGGAGTCTATGATTGTCATTTTCTTTACAGATGGATCCCTGGGCTTGGATTGGAACAAGATGCAAACAGTGCATTTTGCTTTTGTATCATTTTTCTATCAGCCAGCTGGCATTCTGTCCACTGTAATTGTAAAATTGTAAAAACAATGACCTGCATTGTTTGGGGTTGGTATTTTGTTTTGAGTCCTATTAGAAGCAGCTAAAGAGTTCTGTTATTTAAGCATTGTGCAGTGGTTATGCGGTATCCTTAATGCTTTCTGTCCAACATAGTTCGCTGCTCACGGGAAAATTCATCCTCGACAGTACAGAAGCCCGGTCTCTGCACTTTCCCTTGAGTCAATAAATACTTACTTCTGTAAGGGATTTTATAAACTAGTAATTGACTTTTTTGGAGGGGGGGGGTTCAGGTGAATCTGAGAAAATCTTAGGATATTAAAAAGGAATAAAAATATTTTGGAAGGAATCCCATTTGCACAAATCAGTAAACTAGTGGCAAAGAATTGCTTGAAACCCTTTCCACGAGAATACAGAATACTAACATCAGTTTTAACAGAAAATACATAGGAAGCCCTAACTGGTGATTCCCTTCTCTTGTCCTGATCTCGGGCCCCTCAGCCAGTTCCAGGACATCTCTAAGCCAGCCACTGAACGGGTACCCTCCTCTCCCTCTCCCCGACCTCCTTTCTCCACACTCTTCTATCTCTATCTTTGAGAACCAGTTATCAAATTCACATTGCTATTTCTGGAAGGTCTGCATTGATCAATGATTACAAGGTACCCCCCCCCCCCAATCCCAAATAATAGCTGACAGTAATACGGCATTTTAAGGTCCACAAAGTCTTTTGCCTATAGCATTTCATCTGGGTCTCACAACCACCCTGTGAGGTGGATGAGCCTTATTTTCCAGCAGAAGAAGTATTCGAACCTAGATCTTACTGACTCTCACGTCCCATGCTCTACCCAATCTACCACCGTGGTTCCTAATACGTAGAAAGCCTTGGTATGATATTCAGAAAGATTCAATAAATTAGATTGAAGATGCCATTTATAGGGATGAGGAAGGTGGCATGTTGTTCAAAACCTAAATTAAGTAAAAAGGATCTGCGCCAACAGCAAGGTCTATTGCTGTTTACAGATGAATAATTTCGAACCCAAGAGAAAGCGTGCACACACGACCTAGCCTCTGCTCCCTTTCTATACTGCAAACCTCCCTGACCCCCTCCATTCTGATCCCTCCAATTGATCAGTGGTTTCCTTGATTTAGAAATTCCCCCATGACAGAGACTGCCACCCATTCACGCTTGCCCGCCGAGCTTGGGGGGCTCTGTTCACATCTGCTCATTCACTCTGCTGGAGGGGGGCCTTTCTTAATTTCTCCTGACGCCGTGAGGGGCACCATTATTTTAAACCTTAAGTAAAGTCACTTTAATTCTCTGATCCATGCTTGGCTGAATTTGAATTTGTGCAAAAACTGGAAAGTTCAAATGAAAAACTATTTAATGTGACAAAACCCATACTGCTTGCCAATTACTTGGAGAGGCAGGAGAGGCAGTGGGTGGTAGTTTTTTTTTTTTTTAAACAATCACTTGACTTGCATTCAGGAGAAGCCTTGATTCAAATCTTGCCTGTGAAATTTACTGTGTGACTCAATTTCTCTGAACCTGTTTCCTCATCTGTAAAATGAGGATAAAAACACTGGTTAGGACCCAACAGACAGGGCTATTGTGAGGCTCAAATTGTCTAATATATGTAAGTGTCAACTGTGATTATAATTACTTAGTTGAATGCCACAATGCCTTCAGTAAATGGGTTAAGGGTCTTTGAGGCCAGGCTATGGCCAGAAAGAAAGGGAAAAATGGAACCTCACTTATTAGTGGCTATGTTTTCAGGGTTAAGTGGTGATAATTTTATTATGGAAAATAGATGGCATATGCTTTTTAATTCCCCATTAGTACCTTCAAGATTTATTTTAAAAGGGTCCAAGATTTATACTATAATTTTGAGTAATCAAGCTCTGACCTAGAAAATCTTTTTAGTGGTACTAAAAATTTCTATATTGCTTCTGAAAAAAAATTAAAGTGGTGCTTTAATTTAGCTATAATGAAAAATAATTAATTTTTAAAAAAAACCACGGGAGAGCTCCTGAGTACATGTGTTACAACACAGTATGCTTTTAAAATGTCTTGATAAACTCTTCATTACAACCTGCCTTTCCAGCTGTCTAGTCAATTTATCCTTCTTCAGCCTAAATAAGTATGTTATTAGGGATGGAGCAATTCTCTCCCGTGTTCCTTGTTTAGAGGAAAGCAGAGTGCTTCTGCATCAAAAAAGCCAATTAAAAAAAAAGCATCTGTACCAGAAAAGGTCGGGCATTTTTGAAACTCTCAGAAAGGACAGGTTTTTTTCATTAAGAGAAATTTTGTTCTGATGCCGTGGACAGTCCTAAACAACCACACAGACTAGGTACCAACTAAAGTGATTTCCTGGTACCAGAGACAGAAAACAGCAGGAAGGTGAGACTGGGATCGGTGGCAGATGAATAGGCAGACTTTGGTAATTTGATGTCTTAAGATAAGATGAAGGGGAGGAAGGGCTTTAAATCCAAAGACCCAGAGGGGCCGACCGCCGGTCTGAGAGGGGTTTTGCGGCTTTTGAGCCCTGTTAGGCAGCGGTCCCTGCCCCCGTAGGCATTGGTCTCCTGGCTCTGCTTCCTTCCCTTTGGAGAGAATTCCACCCAAGTCTGTCTAGAGGAAATTCTCATTTTTAGAGGTTTCCAGATCTTTCTAAATTTATGTTACACTCCTGGGCACAAGCCTGTCTCCCATTTATTTCATGTTTACTTGTCTTGCTTCCACAACTCAATCTGTAGGTGGGTCTGTGTTTCTGCTGTGTCTGATTTCTTTGATCGTTCCCCACGGAGCCAATTCAGAGCTATGTATATACCACTGCTCAAAAGATGGGGCAGTGGATGGATAGAGTACAGGAGAAAAGAAGACCTGAGTTCCAGTCCAGCTTCAGACACTTACTAGCTGTGTGACCCTGGGAAATTGCACTTAACCTCTACTTACCTCAGTTTCCTCAGCTGTAAAATGGGGATAATAACAGCACCCACTTCCCAGGGTCCCTGCCCTCAAGGGAGCTAGCTCCCAGTCTAATGGAGGAGACAACATGAAAGCAGCTACGGACAGACAAGACACAGGTGATAAATCAGTAAGAGGGAAGCCACTTAAGCTTTCCTTAGGCATTACAGGAGATCGGGAAAGGCTTCTTGTGGAAGGCCAGGCTTTAGCTTAATCTTGAGGGAAGCCAGGGAAAACAGGAGACAGAGATGAGGAGGGAGAGTGCCAGGCACAAGCAGGAAATGGTGGTTTTCCAATTTACTGGTTACTTTGTTGAAGGAAAAAATAAAGAATGGCAAATTCTGAACTTAGTCGTGCAAAATTTGGATAAAATAGGTGAATATGGTGCCCCCTTTCTTAGGCTCAAGTGGTAGCCCACAGTGGCTATGGACAGGGGACCCAATGGGGGTTCAAATATAGCTGTTTTTCTACCAGTTGTATACAAGGAAAGAACCTGCAAGTGAAAAATGGATGGTGAATGGCTAGAAAACAAAGGCTTGGGCTAGGGAGACAGTTAACTAAAATAAATGGATTTCATTTATTTAAATCAATTAGTTATTTAATTAATTTTTTTTATTATTAATGGATTTTTTTCTTGTTCTTCTTCACGGCCACATTTCCTATCAGCAGGCCTTGGCATGGCCGTTCCTTCTGCCTGGAAGGCATTCGTCTCTTCATCTCTCTTGCACCTGCACGGCTTCTTTACTGATCACCCTCACTGCATGGTTTCCTTATCAGTCTTCCTCCCTTAAATCTCTCCTCACTCTGATGCATCTCCTACCTACTGGCCAAAATGCTGTTCCTTAAACTCAGGTCTGACCACGGCTTCCTCAAAGTCCAGTAGCTTTTCCTATTGCTTCTAAAATGGGAGGAAGTTCTTTACAACCTGACCTCAGCCTATCTTTCCAGCTTTATTAAAGAATTATTCCCTTTGCACACCCCACTGTCCAGACAAACCAGCCATCTTTCTCTTTGGTTCTTTCACCATTTTCTTTCTTTCTTTTTTTTTTTCTAAGCAATTGGGGTTAAGTAACTTGCTCAAGATTACACAGCCTAGATTAAATTCCCAGGTCATCCTGACACTGGGGCTGGTGCTCTTACTCGCTGTGCCACCTGGCCGTCTCCTCTTTCAGCACTTTTGATCACAGAAACGCTTCTTTTCAAACATAGCTTTAGCATCGCCTACTAGCAGACTTCCCTGACTCCCCCTCTGCTCATGTCCTCCCTCCCCCCAGTCACCTTATAGTGGGTTTGTATTTTTGCCCTATATACTTATTACCGACATGCATGCCGGCTCCCCTAATAGAGTGCAGGCTCTCACAGAACAGGGAGCACATTAAAAAAAAAACATATTTGTCTCTATACCCCCAGCAACAGGGCAGGCACTTAATAAATGCACACTGTTTTCAAAGGTTAAAAAAACCAAAAACAAATCAAAGGGGGACTAATAGGCAAAGGGTCAAACTGGCAAAGTATGTGTGTGTGCAGTCCTGGGCTAGAAGGCCTCAGGTCTGAAGATCTGAGTGTGATCATGCACATCATGGCTTATGGGAAGCTAAGCTACAGACATCAGGCTCAGGACGGATGGTAGGACTCGGGACGAAAGCAGGCGAGAGCCAAGAAAACGGAGATGCTTTGGGGGCATCTCCAGAAAAAAGAGAGAACTGGTGAGTGGGATACGGACCCAGGGTGAACAAGTCCTGAATGTCAGGAAATGGCTGGGAAGGCTGAATATGGAACGTCTTAGGGGCTGGAGAGGATGATGCCCGCATGTGCTATGGGCAAGATGGAGGCGAAATGTCCCAGAGACACCTGACACCGTCCTGCTGCTGCCAGCTCCCTAGGCAGGCCCACACCAAGGCCCTACTGCTTCTCACCACTAGCCCTTGGTTTGGGTCCAATCTGCTTAGCATCCTATACTTCCCTCTTATCTTCCCAGCCTCCAAGGTAACAGCTAGTGGAGCTGACAGACAAACCGATGCTGATGCACTTATTCAAGGCCAACCTCTCTGACTCGGTTGCCTCTTAGAGAAAAAATGTTCCCCTTAACAGTGCACTTAAAGGCAATGCCTTGCCTTGATGTAAGGAAGGACTCCAGACCAGGCTGGAAGGGCAGGGGCCTGTGGTTTACTCTGGCGGGAGATAAGATCTGCTTGGGCCTGAGGACCGAACCTTTCCTAACTAAGGGGCTACTTCTGCCTATCTGTGAGGTCAGGAGCTTTCCCAAGGAACTAGAATTAAACAAAGCTCTAATCATTCAGTACACACATTGAGAGGAAGGAGGCAGACCACACGCTTGGGGAAATAATGGTGTGAGTGTTTATGATTGACTCCAAAGGTAGAAGGCCCCAGGACGGAGTGCAAATGAGCACAGAAAATGAACTGTCCGCAGGCAAGCTGCTTTTTAGACACTGGCCAGGAATGAATAGGAAATGTCAGAGCAGAGTCCTTGGAGGGCTCTCCATCCAAGAGAGTGGCGCTCCCTCTGCCGACAGAAAGGCGTAAGGCCACAGATTTTCTGTCGGATTTGGAAGCAAGCTGCCTAGCAACAAGGCAAAATGTTAAGGCTAGAAGACAGTACATATGTCATCCTGTCACCGAATGGGGAATATTGATTATCACTTGTGAAGATGGAAAATTACAATGCGGTTGTTTACTCTTTTAAAAATTTTCCCCGATTTTTATTTATTTTCATCAAATATCTCTCAAAAATAATAAAAAAATCATTTTATTCTTTATAAACTTGCAAGTCCTACTAAGAATGTCACAGCAAAATTATCTAAAAGAAAAGAACAGGACAAAGACAAAGGCAGAAAGATAGGAAGTGGAAGCTGCAGCTGTCTAAGTGGCCAAGATAATTTAATTATGCAAGGGTAACCCAGGGAGACGTTTTGCAAGCATTGTGCAAAGGAGGAACGAAAATGCCACAGCCAAGGCAGCCAGTCTTTCAGCACACAAACAACGCTTATTTTTTTCTCTAAAATACATAGTTTATTGATCGCTTTTGTCTTTATGGCAGTCATTTTTCTGGAATAAAAAAAAGGACCTTCTCCTCATCCCCCACTCCCCCTTCCCCTCTCCAGGTTGAATAATCCCTAGCAACAAAGAAAGCCCATTAGGGAGAACATTGGTACAATAAATGCCTGTTGGGGTGGACTGGGTTCTCAGCGTCTGACAAAGTGTATAATATTCTGAGATGCCTCTTTACTTGAAGAGGGAGCTGGCTTTCATTAAATGTATTCCCCAAGGGATCCTATTCAATGCTTTTCTTTCCTTTACATCGGTGGCCATTCCGTAAACGTTGTACATTTCATTCTGTCTATTTCACTCAGTCCATACAAATCCCTCTTTGTTCTTCAGACTTTCTCACCTTCCTCACTTCTGAATATACAGGAATACTCCATTATATTCAGACTATAGTGGTTTTTTTTTCCCCCTGTCCTTGCCCAATTAGTGGGGAACCACTTTATTTTCAGGTCTTTCCCGCCACAAATATTTCCTACTATGAATATTCAGATATTTGTAGCATATACACATTTTGTTTGGGCTTTGACTTCCTTGGGGTACAGAGCTAGTGTGGAATTTTGGAGTCAAAAGATACACTTTGCTTGCTTATGCCCCGACTAGGACCTGGGCTCATTTCAGAGCTCCCCTAACACCTGGCCTGGAGTGCCAGCATTTTTCAAAGTCTTCACACTGGACTCCTGTCATTTTTTGTGTTCTTTGCTAATTTATAGGGCATAAGGTGAACCCTCAATTGTTTAAATTCCTACTTCTCTTATTCTGGGTGATTTGCAGCAAGTTTTTCAAAGGGTCATTTATAGTTTGCAATTCTCTTGAAAACTGTTCACATCCTTTGAGCTCTTGTCTGTGTGAACCCTTTTAAGTTTCATATAATCAAAAGCAGATTTTTGTCTTTTGTCCTCTCTCCTCTCTTTTGTTTAGTTAAGAATTCTTCCCTCACTCTGGTTGTGAATGGCACACCCTCCTCCTTTAACCTTCTATTTTTTTTTAAATGATGTGACCTTTTATATTCAGACTGTCTATGCTGTGCTTATACAGTCTATGGCAGAGGATGCCAGTAAAGCCCATTTCTGTCAAACCCTCTCATTTTCTTTTGAGCAGTTCTTCACAATGAGGGGCTGGGGATTAGGGAGTCCTTTCTCCACTAATTACAAACAGTCTTTAAATGAATTTTGTCCAAAAGAAATTCATCAAAAAAGGGAACCATTATGTGTCACTTATGTATCATTTTATGGGAAAAAGAACATCCAGGGAGCAAAACAACCATCGCCATCAGCACAAAACACAAGAAACCCCCCGATACACAAAAATCCTCACATTATGTGGTAAAAATCATGCAGAAAAATCAAGTAAATAAATTAACAAGCATTTATCAAGTGCCTGACATGCCAGGCATCAAGCTCAATGCTGGGGATAAAAGACAGAATGACGGATTCCTGCCGGAGAGGAGTTTTCGGTTCTACCTGCGAGGCTCAGCACCTCCATAGATATATCTGACCATGGGGTAGTGTGAGCAGGAAGTGGACCCATAGGAGCAGCTTCTTCTGGAAAGTGGGAACGAGCCCAGTGAGTCTGAAAGATGAGAAGGGGGCACCTTCCAGGTGTGTGTGTGAGAGAAACCAGGGCAAAAGCAAAGAAACGGGGGACACAACACTGTGTCTACGGGACAGTAAGCAGACCAGCACAGCCAGACCGCAGTGTCGGGAGTGCAGGAATGTGTAAGCAGATGAGAAAGATAAGAAGGTCGGGCACAGTTGTAGAGAGCTTTAAATGCCAAATAGAGGAGTTTCTATTTGATCCTAGAGGGAAGAAGAAACCACTGCAGATTACTGGGTACGGGAGGTGCCACGGCCAGATCTGCCCTTTAAGGAGAATCACTCTGTTGCTGAGTGGAAGATAGATTTGGAAGAGGAGGGCATTAGGCACTGATATCAACTGTTATTGCAACAGTTCATGTGAGAAGTTAATATCATGATTATTGATGATAGCAAAATCATCTGCAAAAAGAAGCATTCTGAAGTCTGTCTATCCATTTGTCTGTTTATCCACCATCCACCCATCCATCCATCCATCTATCTCTCTACCCATCAATTTTCTACATCTTCTTTTGGATCCTGCCTAGGTCATACCAAATGAAATATCAAGTCCCCCAAGGTGTATTAGCAGCTGCTCTGGCCACATACTGCCCTGAACCCTCCCCAAAGGAAAATGACCTCTTGACTCATGGAGAAACTGAGGATTGAGCCTATACCCCCTTGTTGCTATAGTAAGAGAATAATAACAGTAAACCCCATGAAATAGATGCTCTGACCCTGGAGCCCAGGAGGGAAAGGAGGCAGAGACCTCCAGGAGAGGCTCAGAGGCAGCATTCTCCCATTCCCCAAAGGGTCAGTGCCCCGGGTGGAAGCCTCCAGAGCTGGGAGCCAGGCCCGGCTTTCATAGAGAGCATACTGTGACTGCTCTTGGGGCATCAAAGAGAGTGGATGCTGCAGCTACAAGTGTTGCCTTGCAAGTTCCATCTGATTCAGTCAGCTGATGAGGCTTCTTCATCCAAAGCACATCCAAAAGCCACTGAGAGCTAGGAAGCAAACGGTAATGAAAGAGTGTGCAAGCAGACCCAGGCCTTGCTAATCCAGATGAACACCGGATCTGGGGGGGACCCCAGAAAAACTCAAACCTCCTCCTGGTTTGAGATGAATTCATAGCAGTCCTGAGTACATACATATTTTAGTAAGTCTGAAATATGGCTGTGCTTGTCAACAGAGATGCCAAAGAGTGTGAAATATTCAATACTCAACAAGCATTTATCAAGCATTTGCTCTGTGCCAGGCACTGTGTTCGGGGCTGGGCATAAAAAGACAAAGAAGGAAACATTTCTTGCCCTGAAGGAGCTGACGTTCACTTGGGGGAGATGGCACGTGTGAACACATATAAATGGAGGAAGAATAAATCTGTGATAATAGCCAGCCTTGAGATTTCACAAAGATTCTCTCTTTTTATTCCAACAGGTTATTAAGAAGATTAGAAAGGTAGATGTTACAATATCCCTGTTTTACAGATAAGGAAACTGAGGCTGGGAGAGGTCCAGGGTGGCACAGTTAGTAAGAGTAAGGTACAAAAATGACACAGACGAGGTGGTTAGGAAGGAGGGCTCTAGCCTTTGGGGGAAAGATCAGGAGAGGCTTCATGGAGAAGGCAGGTACTTGAGACCAGCCCTGAAGGAAGAGAGGGATTCTATGAGTACAGGTGAGGAGAGAATGAGGCAAGGAACACTGTCTGTGCCCAGTATGGTGCCAAGGAGTGGGGGAAAAACCCCACAAATGAAATAGTCCTTCCCCTCACAGTCTCTGACTACAGGTCATGTTGGTGGTAGCAAGTGTCTAAAAACAGAGTTAAGGAACAAGCCAGAAGGTCTTGTAAAAACCCAGAGAGAATTCCCAATCGAAATAGCATACTGACCCAGAGTTAGGTCGAACTGGGATTTTCTAAGTGATTTTCCTCTAGTACTAACAGTCTGCTCTCAGGGAAGAAGAAGCCCATTGTAATGGAACAACCAAGAGGTTCTGGGCTCATGTGGCCCAAAGGCTCCAAGCTGACCCATGCCAACCTGCACTGGGGGAGGGACAGCCCTAACCCTGTGCACTCCCAGATCCAGGCCTTATCTGAAGACCTTCTGGAATGGATCTGGGCAGTCAAAGTGTCCTCGCTTGCAAAAGCAAGTCATGCCATTGGTATCCTTAACAATTCTGCCTCTTTCAACAAGATGTCCTTAACATGGGTGTGACATGATGCCAGGTCATACATGGCCCCATCAAAAGATTCTGTAAGGCTGCTGCTTAGCTGAAGGTTATGGAACAAAGAAAGATGGAAGCATGCAGAGAGATGTGGCATTGACTATCCTCCAAAGCCCATTCTCCACTGCAGCCATTGGGAAGAAGACTCTGTGTGCTGGACTAGCAGGCTTCTGACTAGGGGCTTTGTAAGGAAGGGAAGTTTGCAGGCTCTCTGGTCTGCAAGAACTCCTCAATTCCTGCCTGTTTCATAAGCTACAGGGCCAGTTTCATGGAATGATTATTCCAACTGCCTCTAAGAGGTTGGAAGAGTGCCATCGGAGGTGCAGAATATTTATGTTGTATTTACATCGGGAGAAACAGCGCCCTGTGCAAGCAGCTGGGGCTCTGAGGAACCCCCACCAAGCAGGAGGTTGAGGGTGGAGCTGTGAAAATCCTGAAAAAAGCTAAGGGCAGCCATCCAAACACAGCGCCACCAAGAAAGGGACTTCCAGAAATCACACGCAGGGCTGCCTAGAAGACGAGGCCAATGGCCAAGAGCAAAGAGAAGATGTCGATCCAGGAGGCACCTCCACACCCCTGAAATGCAACGGCCTCATTTGACAGAGAAGGAAACGGATCCCTTGGAGAGCAAGTGACCCGCTAAAGGTCCCACTGGGCGTCACAGGTGCAATGCCAGGATTGGAACCCAAGGCTGGCGCTCACGCGTACCTGCTTGTCTTGGAACTCTGAGTCACCATGCAAAGATGTGGCACATTTGCAAACTCATAAACATTGCTATCACCTCAACAATGCTCAAGTATTTCTCTATTTATCTAGCTTCCTTCTAAGAAGTCCCCTTAAAAGCGTCAGAACAACTTCCTTCGGGTTTTCTGGAGACTGTATGGAGGACAAAGGAACCTTGGATCCCAGTGGCAGGTTGCTACAGCGGCAGGTTCCCCCAGTGGCAGGCTGCCCCACTGCAGGCACGCTCTTCTCCCTCTTAGACTCACCAGCTCGTTCCAAGGTTTGGCTTATATTCCCCTGCAGTAGGAAGTCTTCCTAATAAGTTGTACTTTCTGCCCCAAGTTACTCTGTCTGTGTATGCACGTGCTGTATTTACACTCCTTTACAAGCTTTATTTCTCTCAGCAGAAGGCGAGGTTGGCTTCACTTTGTCTCTGTATCCTCAGGACCCAGCCCGGTTCCTGGCACACAGCAGATGATTCCTAACTGCCTGCAGGGCTGAATGGCTTCTCAAAAACATGGTTCTACAAACTCACATGTCACATGTTAGGTCTCCCTTTTTTGGGCTCCAACTCACACGACCCTCCCTCATGACACTATCACTGTGCCATGCTGTCTGTCCTATGGCCCTGGACCCTCCTCCTCTAAGGCAGATGCTAAGCTCGGTTCAGAGAGACCACTTACTCCCCCATTCCAGCATGGAGATAAGTGCACTGAGGCCCAAGGATGGAGGAAACACAGGTAGGAAGCAGAAGAGATAGGATTTAAACTCAGCTTCTCTGACTTGAGATCTCAAACGCTGCTGCCTGGATCAGAGGAACACACTGAGAATTAGTTTTTAGAAAATGGGGGGGGGTTAATGAAAAGGGGTACGGCCAATTGTGTGCCTGTCTCACTCAAAAATGAGCAAGGCTTTGTGCTCAGTATAGAGAGAGTTAATGAAGTTGGCAAACCAAGTCAAGAAAAACATGAAGAAATAAGCAGCTCTAGAAAAATGGCCAAGCCACCCCAAGACTAATGGGTGTGCTAATTCTGAATGTGCAATGCGTCTCTGGGCTCAGAGAAATGTACATAAAAGTACATCTACTTCCTCTCAGAGTTAATCGATATAAAACTATTTTCAACCTAATGACCTTTGCTACTCACATATTTACAGAATTGCATTAAAAAAGATGGCCTGGGGGCAGGCAGACCAGCCAGAAGCAGCTCTTTGGGTGTCTGAACCACAATTTGTCTGCTATAAATTGGATTTCCAATGATAATCCTTTAGGTTAAATGATTTCAGTTTCTTCACCTTGTTTTCAAAGCACTTTTAAACAAAGCCACTGTCACTTTTTGACACGCAGCCTATTGCCAGACAATCTGTGAAAAACCAATTTGGTCAGCGAAGTAGCCTGAGCTCCAGTCCTGGGTGTCCTGACAGGGGAGAGATGGACAGGCTGCCTGGTGGGCACCGCTGCCATAATGCGGAGGTCAGCTTAGCAAAAGCTGCCAATTACTGCTGTCAATTGCTGGCCTTGGTCTAGAAGCCCCCAAAGGAAATGATTATGTTGCAAAATAAATGACAGCCCAGCAGCCCTGGTAAAATACTGTCTTATTTTACCTTCTCCTAGATGAATTTTCCCTGTTCAATGTTCTGTATTGTTGACCTTTTCAAGGCATTCCTGGGGGAGAACTAGACAGGCAGAGAATGTATCCTGCATATATTTCACAATTAGTTCGGCCTAACAAGGCTCTGAGAGTCAAATACAGAAATCCAATATGTGTCACTCGACAGGCTGAACATCCCTCAATTCCAAACCAACCTCATTAATGTCGATTACTTGGCATCCCAGGGGGTCCTGTTTTAGCTGGAAAAAATACCGGCCACGAGCAGTTATAAAACAAAGAAAGCCCCTGGTGCCCTGAAGTTTGTAATTTTCCTCTGACAGTTTGGTTTCTTGAGTTTCAACTTGAATTGATTTCATCCAGTAACTGATAACGGAATAAATACAAAAGATGAATGTCCCAAGTAATGGGAGTTTATGCGGCAATGGTAAGGATGAGGAGATGGCCTGCAGTATGTTTTTGGGGGGCAGATCTTCTGTGGAGAATTAGAGGCTGAGAACACCTATATTGATGAGCCCCCATCTGCACAAAAATGAAGGCATGGGCACCTCTGGTCGTTCAGAGACTTCTGAAATGGGGGAAGCTTTTGCTCCCTAAAAACCTCCCAGTCTGTTACAGCTTCAGGAGCATGCCACCAAGTAGTGGGGCACAATGCCAGGAGAGAGCAGGCAGGAAAGGGGTCACTCGGTATGACTGCTGTCCTTTGGCTCCACAGAGAACCCATACTGATGAGACCACCTTAAGGCACATTAATGTGTACATAGGTACTCCAAATAAGAAGCCCTATGTGATACTGGGCGATGGAGGACTGGCATATAGTGCCATATTTTAAATTGTTAGGGAAGTATGTTCTTTGACAGAATCCTATTACAAGGCCAAGGACTGCCTTCTCCCTCATTACCAGCAGCTTCTGCCTTTGCTTGGCATGCGAGTTCAAATTCTGTCTCTGATTCTTAATCCCTGCTTGACCTCTGGCAACCTCTTTTTCCTCCCTGGGTCTCACGGTCTTATCTGCGAAACAAGAGGGTTCAATTCATGGTTTCTGAAGTTCCCAGCTCTAGATCTATGACATGCATGGGTTTCCCATATTGGCCTTTCAGCAGCAATCTTCTCAAAACAGTGGGTCATCTGGCCCTGTTGGCCTGCCATTCTTCTTTTGGCTTCTGACCCCATGCTCCTAAAACAGGGCTAAGGAAGGCTGCAGGGATCTCAGGGACCAAAGTTCTCTGGGCCCTTATTTCAAGTCATCCCAGACCTGCCTTCCACGCCCTTGGATAACATCAGCCACATCTTCTTCTTGGAAACCGTCTCCTCCCTTGCTTTCTAAAAGACTGGACTCTGGTTTCTCCTCCGAACTCTCTGAATACTCCCCTTTAGTCCTGTCCAAAGGTCCTCCCCCCCCCCCCCCCCAAACATGGGCCACCACCAGACCTGAGTGTCTGGCCTTCTGCTTTTCTCTTGTTCTCTCCTTGTGGCTTCCAGGATCATTTCCACATCCAGGGAAGTAAACAAGCACTTCCTGAAGCATCTGCCATGTGCCCTGGGGCCCGATCTCATTTAATCCTCCTCCCATTTTACAGATGAAGACCTGAGGCAGCCACCGGGTAAACATCAGAGGCTATATCTGAACTCAGGTCTTTCTGACTCCAGGTCCAGGGCTGCCCGATCTTCCTCATCAGGTCCTTCCCAGCCTTCTCTGGGTGAGAGTCCCCGCCCACAGGGAAAACCCTCTTTCCCTCCTATTTGCTGATCCGAATCCTACCTATTCTTCAAAGCTCAGCTCAGTCTCTCTGCAGGAAACTTCCTTATGGAAGCTTGCCTCAGACCACACTTCTTTCTCCTCCTTGTATTTTTCCTAAATCCAAGGGACCTGTGCCAGCCATTGGGCACAGTCGTCATCAGAAAATGTCCTTTACTATTTAGTCAGCTTTTCATATTCAGGTCTAATCTCTCCAAAAAGAGCTCAAGCTTAGTGGACAGTCGGGCAAACAACACGATAGGGGTGTTTTCTGTGTCAAAGGGAGCACCCACATCAGATCAATGTAAGAGGTTTTAATCCAGTCAATCAAAAGTGCCTACTGTGTGCCAGGCAGAGGGGATACAAAGAAGGGAAGACACAGTGCCTACCCTGAGGAGCTTACATCCTAACGGGTGAGCCCGCATGGAAACCACAGAGTGGAGGAAAGGCAGCGGCCATGGGGCCAGCAAAGGCTGCCTTCCTGCACAGACAAGGTCCGAAGTTAGTCTTGTCTTGCAGGATGCCAGATGTGGACAGGCAAAACCCTCTGGGAAGCCAGAGGTGGGGAAATGCCAGTAGGAAGGCTTTCATTCAGTGAGACTGAAGGAAGGAGAGATACTTGGGAAGGCTGGTCAGTGGGAGGCCCCACGCAGTTTGGCAGGGACTGCTCCACCTCAGTCTGGGTGGGGCATGCAGTGAATGCACAGCCATTCCAGAGGCAGATTCTGGGGAGTGGACACTGGTCAGGAATTGGGGTCCAGTCCTGGCCCAGAACCCAGAGGCCAATGACACAAGCACTGGAGAATCTGCTGTGTACTGTGCTGGGCACTGGGGATGAAGGGGGACAGAGAATCAACAACGTCAAGTCAGAGAATCAACAATGTCACAGTCAGAAGATGGCAGGGGATGAAGAAACACAGGTCAGCAGAGAGGTACGTGGGAGGAAGAACTGAAAAGGGCTGCAGAAAGGCTGGTTTCAGAGCTCCTGACTTTATTTCTCACTGAAGCACCTGCCTGCATCTGACTTGTTTTCATTCAGGGCAGCTGGGTGACACAAGGATAGCATACTGGGCCTGGAGTCAGGAGGACCTGAGTTCAAATGCAGTCTCAAACACTTACTAGCTGTGTGACCCTGGGCAAGTCACATTACCCTGCATGCCTCAGTTTCCTCATGTGTAAAATGAGCTGGAGAAGGAAATGGCAAACTACTCCAGTATGTCTGCCATGAAAACCCTAGAAGGGGTCCTGGGGAGTCAGACATGACTGAACAAGAAGCTCGCTTCTCACTCAAGCACCTACCTGAACTTCACTTGTACCAGACCAAGCACGTCCCTAATTTTCTTTCCCTCTTTTATTTATGGCTTTGATTCAGCTTACTAAACAAAACTCATTCAAAACTCAGAAATGTGCTTTCCAGTCAAGACTGAAATGTGGAAGCACAGTGCGTGATGGGATGATTAGCTAGGGCCCAAGAAATCTATATGTGGGCAGAAGTCAATCAATTAAGCCCTTACAGAAGCTGGCTCCTAACACCCAGATGTGAGGGTTAAGCTAAGGGGGAATAAAAGACATCAAGGATGAAAGTGGATTTTTTTCTTTTTCTAAACTAGGTCTAAAGATTTTTCTTAGTGCGCCTGAAAGAGATCATCTGCACAAATAATACATGTAACATATGACAATCGGCACTGCAAAGCACGTCAGCGACTCCATACTCCTCCCATGAACTAAGGGTCATCTTTCTAACACCACCATTCCCCCAGGCTGGGCGAGTGCCGCGAAGACCCAGGATATCAGGTCTCCAAAGAGCTGAGAATAGAGAGGTACATGGTGGGTGGCAGCAGCAGCAGCAGCTGAAGAGAAAAGATATCCCAGGGGAAACAAGGGATGGGGAGAGAATTGAGGCTGGCCAGGTGTCCAGGGCCAGGAGAGGAACTGGCGGGTGCTCAGGCTGAGTCCTGCACTGGTTCTCTGGCAGTGGAAGCAGAAGCCAAGGACAGTCCTTTGACCCGATGACAAAGATGGTAGGGGAGCAGGCATGGGGGGTCTGCAGGGTGAAGGGCACAGCCAGAGAGATGAAATGCCAGGTCCACTAGAGAATTTGAGACAGATACCAAACCATGAGAGTGCAAGGGCTATTGGGGTCACTCTCCCTCTATGCCCTTCGAGAGGGTAAGTGCCTTAAGCTGGTGGTGACAATAATATTAAGCAAAGGAGTGACCATCCCTAACACAGGCTTTAAGCTTTGCAAAATGCTTCCCACCAGGTGCCTCAGATGAGGAGCCTTGGAGAGGTCTCTGGTCTCACTGTATGTCCAGTGGCCCGTCCCCTTCACTAGACTGATGGCCTGCCAGAGTTCCAACTTGAGATGTTTTCTGAGGCCCAATCATCATGGTCTGTTATGCCACAAGTAAGTTTACTGTGTTTAGGCAAACACACCATACTCTAATGGCTCTTGTCTTCCTGAATCATTCGATACTGGTGGGAAAGACCAGAAAAACACAGAAGAAAAAAGCCAGTAACACAGGAGCAAGCGTAGCACAGTTACACAGTAAGACACACGAGGCTGCACAGAGCACCAGGCCTGGAGTCAGGGAGACTCATCGATCCGAGTTCAAATCTGGCCTCAGACCCTTACTGGGTGTCTGACCCTGGGCAAGTCACTTCACCCTGTTGGATTCAGTTTCCTCATCTGTAAAATGAGCTGGAGAAGGAAATGGCAAAGTACCCCAGTATCTCTGCCAAGAATACTCCAAATGGGGTCATGAAGAGTCAGACACAATGAAAAGACTGAACAATCACCACAACAATAGGTAAGCCCCATTGCAATGGAGGTACGGGGGAAACATCGGAAAACATGGGAAGACTTGCATGAAACAATGAAGAGTGCCAAGACAATGGTGTATGCAGTAACAGCCACAGTGTTCAAGGAACAACTACGAATGCCCAAGTTACTCAGATCAACTACAAAGCACCCAGTGGTGATGGAAGGTCTTGTGTCATCTACATACCTTCTGTAAGTCCTTCCCTTTTCGGTGCTAAGAGGGGGCACTTCTGAGATGGTGGAGTCTGCCATCCACAGCCGCCATTTTAGAAACACAAGAGCTGGGAAACCCTTAGTAACTCAGGGTGGACTCCCTGGAAATCTGTGCTTGGAGGGGCAGAAGAAAAGTGACTGAGGAGAGTGCAAAAAGAGGGCTTTCCCAGGAAATGGAAGGGCTGAGTGTTAATCTAAAGCTAGACAGACCTCATCATCCACACTTACTTTGCCTTCAAAGTATTCAAAGTCCTGCACAAATCTAGTCTTATTAACTGCATTGTATGTTGATTGCATTAGGAAAGGCAGTGATTAAAAAATGCACCAGACAGTATTGTAAGGGGGACCCCCTGTCTCTTATAAGGAAACTAATCACCCCTGCTCTATTTTCGAAGCCTGGATTACTAAGATCAAGTTTTCTTTCAGTGAGTTTCACCTCTACTTACCTGGCACTCAATTGCACTGGATCCTGCAATATGGGATTACAAATGACCTTCAGTCATAAAAGCAGGATTGGTAGGACTTGCCCTGGCCATCACCATGTCAGCCATTCACCAGTCCTTCTGCAGACCAATATACGCGGTACTGAAGGGCAGCTTCCTAACTCTTGTTCTGAAATTGGTGGAAGAAGAAAGGGCGGCTCAAGATGCCCAAATCAGTGAAGGCCATGGCATGATCCAAGTTTTGGACTGGAAACCAAGAGGCCTGGGGTCTAGGCTCAGCTCCTCTCTGGACCCCCACTTCCCCATCTGGAAAATAAGGAAGGAGGTCTTGATGACCTCCAGACCAGAGGCCTCAATCATGCTGTTGCTGAACCAGATTCAAATGTCACTGGGAAAGGTTAACAAAATACCTAAAAATGCAACAGAGCAGGAACAATGCTCACCTGGAGCTCTCTAAGTTAATCCCCCCCCCCCCCCCCCGCAGGGCTCCTTATGTATGTGTGATCTAGCGGCCCCTTTGCTCTCAGCAAACTCTATCATTTCCCCAAAAATCCTAGTCACAACCATGCAGACTCTGGCCCCTGAAAACCCCCTTCTGAAGGGGCTGTGCAGGTGTGCACTCGGTGTATTAGAAAAGGATAAAGCTACTACTCTTTATACACAGTCATTACAAAAATAACATGGACAATATAACTCCCCCCATATTCCTAGGCTTATTACTGATCAAGTAATACTTAATATTACTTAACCCTAGAATTTCCCCATTGGTAAAATGGGGGAAATATTTACACTATTTGTTTCATGGTGCAGCCGGGAAGTGGAGACAGCTCTGGGCCTGGGATCAGGAGGACCTGAGTTCAAATCCCACCTTAGACACTAGCTGTGTGACCCTGGGCAAGTCACTTCACCCTGTTGGCCTCAGTTTCCCCATCGGTAAAATGAGCTGGAGAAGGAAATGGCACAACACTCCAGTATCTGCCAAGAAAACCCCAGATGGGGTCCCAGAGAGTCAGACATGACCAAACACAGCTGCTTCAAACAGCTGTATGGAAAATGCACCTAGAACCTCAAAGCACTATGACATGAGTGGCTGTGATGATGCTTATTCTGTTTTGGGGGGAGACTGATACAAAGACAGATAAAAACTATACAGGTGAGAATGTATGGATGACAGGCAGCTGAGAACCCAGCAAGGCAAGCCAATGGGCCATAGATCATTTATTAAGCCTCTACTGGGTGCTGGGAAGGGAAGTATTTGCATGCTGCTCTCTCTTAAAGTATTTAGGCTCCCTCCTCCCCCCAGGGAGCAGGGAAACAGAGGCAAGGCTCTGCAGAGGGGTGCAAATCTCCTTAGAAATAAGACAGTTACCCCTGTCTTCATGTCTGCTAAATGAATTGCACCTTCTATCCAAGTGGGGCCAGAAAGTTTAATGTAAACAGACCCATAGGAAGGGACTAAGAGAGGATCAGTGGGGTGAAAGGGCCCAGTGGGTCTCTGTATATTCCCATGTGCGGCCTCACAATGGACAGATTTGTCTACACAGAAGACGGCGACCAGGGCCAGAGACTTGTTTCAGCCAAGTGGGGCAGGCCAGGAAGCATCCTCTGTGACCTGCCAGAGGGGCTGTGTCTGGGGCTCTGCCAGGGACCTGGAGCTACAACTGTGTGGGCATCACAAAGGTAAGTCCATCTCTGTCCTGGCACTGTGGGAAACCCACTGTTCCTGTTGAGGTTATGGGCCAGAGAGAGCAGCCTGGCCTGGAGAGTAGGAAATGAGAAAGAGACCAGATGTGAAGAGAAGGGGAGAAAGATGTAGAGAGAAGTCCCTTGTGTCCAAGGGCTGGAGGAATGTGACAAACACAGGGTCCTCTACACGCTCTGTCTAAATAACACCTATCACCTTCTGGTGATGCAAGTGCCAGAAGGGACTCAGGAGTCCGAGGGGCAGAGCAGCTCAGGGTGAAAGACCGCAGGCCTGGGCAGGGACCCTGAGCCTGGGGATTGGGAACTTTTCTCTCAAACATTTTGGTGGCTCTCTCCTGCACTTTTTGCATTTAACAACCTTATTCTCATGGCAGGCTTGACCAGTCTGCCAAAGGGGTCACTGCACAGGAAGGACAGAATCCCGTATCTCAGGAAACAAGTGATGTTCTCATGCCGGCTGCCTGCTGAATTAAGAAGGCAAAGTGGCCAGCTGGCCAGGAGGACACCTGAGAATAGGGTTTGGGTTTCCAGACCTGGGTTTAATACACAGGAATAATGTGCTCCAAATAAGGGATAAAGCATATACAATAAGGCCCAGGAAATACCTATTTGCCTGAAATCTGGGGGCACCAACTACAAGGGCTTTAGATTGAAAAGGGAGGCTTTGCAGGCAGCGGGAGTCCCAGATGAGTGAGGAAATTAAAACTGTCTTGAGCAGCATCTGACTGGTCTCATTCATTGTGTTCATGTCACCAGGGCCAAGGCAGACGAAAACGACAGGCTTAGCAATGGGATTGCTCTGCACCTGCTGATGAAGCCCCAAAGATCCAGGAGAATGGCAGAGAGAGGAGCTGCGGGCCTGGACAAGGACCAAAGCTGGCCTCATCTCCAAAAAAAGGGCGCAGGGTGGCATCTGCGAGCTATAGATCAGCGGGCTTAGCATCAGCCGCTGGCCAAGCCTGAGAGCCCATTACGAATGAATGAAGCCGCTATTAAGCACTTCTCTGTGCCCAGCACCGGGGATGCGGAGAGAGAAGTAAGCCGGGCCGGCTCTCCAGGCGCCCCCACAGTGACGGGGAGGCAGCAATCTCGAGGATGGCCCATCTGCAAAGCCAATGATAAGGCCCCGTGGTCTTCAGGATGTGGAGGCAAGGCAGATGGCAGTGCATCCTCCTCAGGGAAATCTCCAGCGATAAAGCTCCCTCCCTCCTAAGAGGGGCTGGGGGAGCTCTCAGAAAGGGAGGCAGCCATCCCTAAAAGACAGAATAATTTCACCAAGAACAGGACCTGGCAGAATCGCTCCCTTCCCTTCTGGGACAGAGGAGCTAGGCTGGGAGATGAGGGCAATGTCTTAGTCACAGCATATGCAGATTTCCACAAAACAAGGAACAAGATCTTTCATGTTCTGCTGGAGAGGTAAATGGTCTAGAATTCGGAGGTCCTTAGCCTGGGAGTCTGTGAACTTGGGTTTAAACAATACATATTATGATAACTATTTTTCAGTAAAGTTGGTTCCCTTTTTCTGGGTAAACATATGTGTTTTATTTTATGCATTTAAAGACATGATTCTGGGAAGGGCTCTATGTATTTCACTGGACTGTATGCCCGAGGGTCCATAAGACACAGAAAAGGTTAAGAACACCAGTCTAGATTTTGGCGTTGTTGGGTGGACTTGATAGAGGCTGAATGACTGGGCCCAAACAGGAGCCCCCAAGGGGCCATGTCAGCTTGGGAGAAGGTGGGCTGCCCAGGTCTTGTGCTGGTCAGTGTGTTCATCACTGACTTGAACAAAGGCCTAGATTACAGGCCAATCACAAGGTGGCCTGACAATACAATGAGATAATATGCGTAAATCATTCGGTGACCCTAAAGATGCCATAGAAATACTGTCTTTTAGGACACAAAACCAGGAGAGACAGAGAGCATGAACGCCTCAAGAGAATGGGAGAGGCTTGAGCAATGAGTCCGAATAGATTAAATCTGTTGTGTAGGAAGTTCTACACTAGGATTTATAAAAAAATGACTTCACAAATCTAGGCTGGGGAAAAGTGGATGAACACCAGGTCCTATAACAAAAGATCTGGGGGTTCTGGTGGGCCACAAGCTCCAGGAATCAGTGATGTGATAGGGCAGCCAAGAAGTGTTGTCCAGTCCAAGTCATCCTTGACTGGCATTGCCAGACTGATTTCCCTTCAGTGCAGGTCTGACCATGTCACCCACATCCCTTAGTAAACTCCAAACCTCCCAGATGACATAATTGTAAAAGTGAAAGTTGATTTTAACTCTGTTTTTAAGACTTAATCAAGCTGGCACAGGTTTCATACTCGCCCACAACTGGCAAGTCCAAACTCCTTCCCTTTATAACTTCACCCTTCCCCTACAGTGGCCAAGCTTTTGACTTGCAATGAACTCAATTCTATTGTAAACCGAATCTCCACCCTCACACTGTTTACCTGGTGACAGTCCCAAGATCTGGATTAGTCTATTTCCATTGGGCTAGAACCAGTGCCCATGGTTTATAAATGATGACTTCAGGGAGTAGAAATTGGAAGCCATGTGACCAATCCCCTCTCTGTCCTACTCAGGATCCAGCCGCCATCTTCTCACGTGACTCTGGCCAATCTGGCCACGTGCTGGATGTGGCTCTTGGAATCTCTGGCCTGCTCTACACCTCAGCTCACAAACCACCTCTCCCAGGAAGACTTCCCAGCCCCCCTCCCCAACCCTGCCCGTTCCCCGTGGCTGGGGGCCTCCCTTTGAAGGTCACCCTCCTGTCTCCTCTGCATTTCTCTTGTCCATCCTGATGCCCCTTGTAGAATGGGAGTTGCTTGCCAGCTAGGCTCTTTGACCTTGTTTTGTAGCTTCAGTCTGGCAGGGTTCCTGGTGCCCACTAAGAGGTGGACGAGCACTCGAAGACTGCCTGGCTGCCTGAGGGAAGGCTCCAGGGAGGCTCACGGGCGGGAGCAGGCCCAGGAAAGGGTGGGGTGGCAGGATGTGAAAGGACAGGAGGATAAGTCACTTTCCCTGAAAGAAGGTGGGACCTTTAGTGTGGACAACAATGTCCTGAAAATGCCCGCCCAGAAGAAAAGAGACCAGCCTCATCCTGCTTGGCTCCAGAGCCCATGTCACCAGTGATGGGCAGACTGTCGGCTTCGTTCAATAAAGACTTCCTGCTAATCTGAGTGAATTGTGGAAGGGGCTGCCTGGGAGGGAAGGGGTTACACTGGAGGTATTTGGGCAGATAATATCAAAGATATTTTGAATGGAGTCCCACCCCCTCAATTCTGGGTCTATGGATGAGATTATGGACCTACTTGTAGCCCAAAGAATTATTATTTTTTTGGGATCAGACCTAGGCTTTCATCAATGTGGGGAAGTCCCAGTGTGGACACTCCATCCACCACACAGTCAGCACCCCCACTGCCTTGCTCAGGGTTGTGAAAGGTGGGATTTGGACCCAAGACATCAAGGCCAGCACCAGTTCCCTATTCACCAGGCTTTGTTTCCCACTGAGGCATTATTACTCTAGGATTAACTTTTTGCTAATGCAGGCTGGCCCTCCTTTCAGCTAGCCCACGTAATTAAGGTTTTATTGTGTAATGGGACAAATAAGGAGAAGGTGGCAGGATGTGCCAAAGCAAATTGAGCTTCTGGAGGCAAAGCTCTGTTTCCTGTCGCTTCCTGTGGGCTTCTCTGATTGTGATGGGGTGGGGGCTCTGTGCTACCGACACTCTCTCCTCACCTTCAGTGGGCTCATCCACTGAAAAGACTGGGCTGGCGATCTCAGTGGGAAAAGACCAGCAGGAAGAGAGAGAGAGCCCTGACAGGAGCTTGTGAATGGCCCACCAGTTTGTGCAGCCTTGGTGCTTCCAAGGCCCATTCCAGCTCCTAAGCCATCATCCTCAATACAATCTTCCTTTGGACATGAGTGACAAGTAGCACAGGGGGCAGCTAGGTGGTACAGTGGGTAAAATGCTGGCCCTGTAGTCTGGAGGGCTCATCTTCCTGAGTTCAAATCCCGGCTCAGATACTTACTAGCTGAGTGACCCTGGGCAAGTCACTTCACCCTATTTGCCTCAATTTCCTCATCTGTAGAATGAGCTAGAGAAGGAAATGGTGAAGCACTCCAGTATCTCTGCCAAGAAAACCCCAATGAAGTACTAGTGGGACATGACTGAACCATAACAAAAAGCCTAGAGAGCTGTATTCAAGGGCAGGGAGAGCCAGGTTCAAATCCCACTTTGGATACATGCTGGCTGGGTGGATCTGCCCATGTTTCAGGCTCCAGGCCAGAGGCTTCAGAGCACTCCTGAGTGAGGCCCAACCAGATTTGACTATAACTGGGAAATGCTCAACAAAACAAATAAAAACAGAATAATACATGGAGAACGTCCCATTTTTAAAGTAAGTCACTATGATGTTTCCAGGGATCCTTATGTACAGAATAGTGGCCCAAGTTCCACTGTTCCAGTAAGCTCCCTAAGACTATAAACTACAGAGAGGGTGGTTACTTGAGTTGGTCAAGGGTGTTTCCTCCCCTGGGAGTTCCCTGTGGCCACGAAATGAAAGGTTCAGGCCCTCTCCCTAAAAGAATGAGGGGCCATTGCTTTGGTATCTCCTGGCAGCCTGCTGCAGAGTGCTTAATGCAATAGAACCCATCCCTAAAGACCACACTGTCCCTCTGGTGAGAAGTACCCCTAGCTGAACAAAGATTTTAGCTGGTGGCTGGGGGTCATTGGGTGGTCAATGGAGAAGTCCTTAGGAAAAGGCCTCTGGTTTCCTCGCTGGTGTATGGGAAAGAGTCTGGCCTCCTGGCCTCACCTTCAGTTACTATGGTGCCTAATTTCCTCTAAAATCACACTGAAGAGTTTAGATTTCACCCAAAGTCTCCACCTACAAACCACTGAAGGTTTCTCAGCAGGAAGTCGGTAAGGTGTGGTAAGTAGGGAGCGGGTGTGGAGAGGAAGGGTGGGGTCAGAAAGGATAAGGCTCTAGCTTCAGAGTAATCCCAGGTGAGTAACAGTACAGGTGGCCAGGAAGGGCCCAGACTGCCAAGGCATTTGGGGCAAGAAGAAGATGTACTGACCTTGGTGCCAGCGACAAAGTCTAGGATGACTGTCCTCTCCCTGTAGCTGGAGGGACTGTGCTTAAGGGAAACCAAGTCCTGAATCCCCCAAATGGCAATGCTTGATGCTGTCTGACAACCAGGGCAGCTCACGGCTCAGTGGGTAAAGCTGGGACCTGTGGTCAGGAAGACCTTGGCTGGAATTCTGCCTCACACACTGCTGGCTGTGTGACCCTGGCCAAGTCACCATTCCCTTCAGTTTCCTCATCTGTCACATGGCTTTGGCTAGAATTCTGCCTCACACACTGCTGGCTGTGTGACCCTGGCCAAGTCACCATTCCCTTCAGTTTCCTCATCTGTCACATGGAGATAATAACAGCACCTACCTCCTGGGGTAGTTGGAAGACTCCAATCAGTTAATATAAACTAAGGTTATGCAAACCTTGGTGTACTTTTTTTTTTTAAAGCAATCGGGGTTAAGTAACTTGCTCAAGGTTCCACGGTCAGTTATTTCTGGGTGTGGTGCTGAGTGTCTGAGCCCAGATTTGATCCAGGTCAAGCCGACACTGGGGCCAGTGCTCTTACTCGCTGAGCCACCTGGCCGCCCCTAAGCAATTGGGGTTAAGTAACTTGCTCAAGGTTACACGGCCAGGTGTTTCTGGGTGGGTGCTAAGTGTCTGAGCCCGGGATTCGATCTCTAGGTCTTCTCAACACTGGAGCCAGTGCTCTTGCTCTTGCTCGCTGTGCTACCTGGCCGCCCCTTGGTGTACTTTTAAAGTACCAGTTAGCAATTTCATTAGTACAAAGAAACAAATGATTAGGATGAAAAGAAACAACAGAGGTTTTATGTTGAAATAAAGACAAGCATTGGTAGTTCCTTTTTTTTTATTCTGGGAGGGGGAAGACAGGACAGTTGGGATTAAGTGACTTGCCCAAGGTCACAGAGCTGCTAAGTGTTAAGTGTCTGAGGCCGGATTTGAACTCGGGTCCTCCTGACTCCAGGGCCGGTGCTCTATTCACTGTGCCACCTAGCCGCCCCAAGGGCCGTTATTTCCTTAGGCCAGCGTGCAGTTTGGCCAGATGCACACTTCCATATGACCCAAGCTCCAAGAGAAGGATGTTTCCCTCTCAGCCACCAAGGCCACACTGCCAAGACCAGGCCAGGTAAGCAGATGTCCAGGTAACCCCAGCCCCTCTGCAGGCATTAAATGCAGACATAGCCGGGGTCTGGGCAGCTCCACCTTTGGCGGTCGGACTCAATCATGAGCAGGCAAAGGGTGTGCTGAGTAGTGAAGACAACTTGTAAGACTCTGCCCGGTGGCCTCCGTCCCCAGGAAGCCCTCCCTGATTCCCCTGCTGGGAGGCACGCTGGCTCCGCTCTGCATTCTCCTGTTCACCTCGCCTCCCCCTGTAAAGCGTACGGTCCTTGAGGCTCGGAGCTAGTTCTTTTCTGTCTTTGTACCCCTGGTTCCCAGAACATAGCAGGCACTTAATAAAGGCTGCTGATTAACAAGCAAAATAACGGCCATGTGTACAGCAGAGGGTAGCCACGTGGTGTGGTACGTAGGGTGCCAGACCTGGCCAAGAGGACCTGAATTCAAATTCAGCCCGACTCTTACTAACTGTGTGCCCCTGGACAGCACACTTCACCCTGTTGGCCTCAGTTTCCTCATCTGTAAAATGAGTTGGAGAAGGAGATGGCAAACCTCTCCAGTATCTCTGCCAGGAAAACCCCAGATGGGTCACGGAGAGCTGGACAGGACTGAAACGACTCCACAACAACATACAGCAAAGAATGCCTACTGCCAACAGCCCCCCTCCCCACCCTGTCTGATTAAGGAACATGTAAGTTCACGAGGGTTTACTAACAGACTTGGTCTAAACCCAGATCAAGCCACTCCAGCCTGTGGACCACAAGGTGAGATCATCAAACATAAAGGATGCGACTACCAGGTGACGTGGGGGGAGAAACAGCATCAAAACAGAAAGTAGACCATCGGCCACGGAGCCTCTTCTCCGAGTCTGCGTCCGACTTTGGATACGAGGAATTCAACTGTGCCCCACTGAACGCCGGTCACATTCCCACAACTGTGGGCACTGAGGTCATCACTCTGGCCAGAGCAACGGGCTGGGCCTCTGCGAAGAGGACAGTGCCAGATAAGACCTGGTCCCTTCCCAGGCACCTGTGCCATGGGGGGAAGCATCCTGCCTGCTCCCAAACCACTCTAGCCAGGTAGGCCATGGCAAGTGTTATCACACCCACTGGACAGAGGGGGAAATGGAGGCTCGGGGACTGTCCCAGGATCATGAAGCTGGTCAGTGCAGGATCGCAGCTTTTGGGCTGGAAAGGACCCTCGAAGGTCAAGAGTTCAACCTCCTTGTTTTATAGACAAGGAAACTGAGGCGCAGATAGGCTGAATGACTTTTCCTAGGTCATGCTGGTGGTAAGAGGCAGGATTCAAATACAGGTCCTCATACCCTCCCATCTAGACTTCTCTGCAGAGACCTATGTGGTCTACAATGGAATGAGAATAAAGACATCTGGACTTGGAATGGGATTTCCTTCAGGGCCGGGGCACCTGTGGCCTCCAGGTCCTTGAGTGAAGCCCCATGCAGCCTTGAGGACACAGGTTCCCCAGCCCTGCACTTTTACTATTCCAGGTAGGCCACAAAACGAGGTCACGGGACATGTCTGGAAGATCATGAACTCAGGGAATACAGCCCTGGTGATATTAAGAAGACCACTGAAATATCACAGAACGTGGCAGCCGCGTGTGCATTGTCTGGTCTGTACCACAACACGATGAGGTCACAGCGGGATTTCTGCTGTTTGTTCAGTTGTCTTTCAGTTGGGCCTGACTTTCCCTGACCCCACTGGGGGCTTTCTTGGCAGATACTGGAGTGGTTTGCCATTTCCTTTTCCAGCTCACTTTACAGATGAAGGAACTGAGGCCAGCAGGGTGAAGGGACTTGCCCAGGGTCCCACAGCTAGGAAGTGTCTGAGGCCGGGTTTGAGCTGGGGTCTTCCCGACTCCAGGCCTGGCTCTCTACCCACTGTACCATCTACCTGCCCTGACACTAGATCATTAGCTCCATTTTACAGATGAGTTAATTGAGTCTTGGGGAGTTCAGTCAGCTTGTTCATGGTCACAGAGCTAGGACCTGGGGTGGGACTCGAGATCAGAGCTCTCCCTCTCCCCAGGCTCAGCCCAATGCCGGGCACAGAGCAGCTGCTCCAAGAGTGCTGCTGAGTGCCTCCCAGGCCAGCCCGCGTTCCCTGTCTTCTGTAGGGCAGGCTGCTGAGAGGCACCTGGGCTCCCGTGGTGGCCATTAGGGTTAAATATAGCTTGCTTGTTTGAAAAAGCCCTTATGGGAGGATTCCCAGCCTGGCCGGAACCTTCAGGGCAGAGGCAGATAAACTAAAGCCTGCTAAAAGCAGCTCCCAGACAGGCCTCCTTTGGACTAGGCTCTCTGGGCCCCACCCTGGAAGCCTCCAAGGAGGCTGCAGAGACCACAAAGACTGTCAGAAGTCAGAGGCAGGAAGGAGGCATGCAGGGGAGCCAGAGGCTGCCCGGCCCAGGGTTCGGGCAACCTCTCTGCAGAGATGGGTGGGCCCCCTGCGAGGAAGCCTGCTCAGGAAGGAAGGAAGGAAGTGGCACCACTGAGGGCAGCCTCTGTGCTAGGCCAAGGCACACAGTGCAGCAGTGCCTGAACTCTGGGGCAGCCCTCTCCAAGAGGTGGAAGGAAGGCGCAATGAGGCCCTCCGGGATCTCGGAGTCCAGCTCTGCCATGCAGGGAGGGCCTGGCCAGGCTGGGAGGGCAGCCCAGAGCTGGAGCCCCACAGGGCCCTGGAGAGGGGTGCGATGGGGCGACCCACAGAATCTGAACCCACGTCTGGTGACTCTCATCCTTTCCCAGCCCAGCTCCAAGGTCCAGGAGTCAGGGCTAGGAAGGCAAGAGGCGGTCAAAGACAGAGGAGCAGCTCCTGGAAGGACCCCGAGGCCCCGTAGACCGACCCTCTCATGTTACATATTGGTAAAGTGAGGCACAGAGGCTGTGACCTGGGCTTGTGGCCCTGGAGTTGGGAGGACCTGAGGCCCCTTAGACTGACCCCCTCATGCTACATATTGGTAAACTGAGGCACAGAGGCTAAGTGGCCTGGGCTTGTGGCCCTGGAGCTGGGAGGACCCGAGGCCCCTTAGACTGACCCCCTCATGTTACAGACAGGTAAACTGCGGCACAGGAGACAAAGTGGCCTGGGCTTGTGGCCCTGGAGCTGGGAGGGCCCCAAGGCCTTTACAGACCGGTAAACTGAGGCAGGAGCCGGCAGGCCCCGGAGGCCCGGCGCCTGCTGTGTGCCCCGGGCCGGTGTGTCACCCTCTCTGGTCGCGCACTCACCATCTCGATGATCTTGGTCTTCCTGCCCGTCCTCTTCTTAGCCGTGAGCAGGTACTGCGCCAGCACCAGCCCGGCCACCAGGGCGCACACGCTGGCGCTCGCCACGGCGCCCACCCGCGCCACGGCCGCCCGGTCCATCGCGGGCCGCCCGGCCACGGCCTGGAGACACCTCCCGGAGGAAGCACGGAAACCGCGGCCGTCCCCCGCCCGCGCGGAGCTCCGCGGCCCCGCCTCCCGGAGCCCAGGCCCCGCTTCCTACTGCCCCAGGCCCCGCCTCCTACGGCTAGGGTCCCGCCTCCCACAGCCCAGACCCCGCCTCCTATAGCTCAGGCCCCGCCTCCTACTGCCCCAGGCCTCGCTTCCTACAGCTCGGGCCCCGCCTCCTACTACCCAGACTCCGCCTCCTATAGTTCAGGCCCCGCTTCCTACTGCCCCAGGCCCCGCCTCCCACGGCTCAAGACCCGCCCCGCTCTTCTGGCCCGGCTGAGAGCTGGAGTCCGGCAACACGTGTCCGCGGCCTGAGCCACTGAGCCGGGACGCTAGGGGGGATCAGGGAACGGCGTTGCTTTCCTCAGCTTCCTTGACACCCACGGATGCCCCCCTTCCTTTGAAGAAGTGGTGTAGTCCAGATGATCCTGCATCCTCTTTGAGAATGACAGCTCGCCGCTCTCCAACCAACCAATTGAAGCGCTCTTTTACTTCCGTCCCACCCTCCCTTCCCGGGACTACGACTCCCACGAGTCTCCGCGTCTCCGCCTCTCATCCGGAGCCGCGGGGTTCGTTGTAAAGTGTTATGACAACCGGGGCGAAGATGGTAGTGGGTCCCGGACGGGGAGTTCCGCCGCCGCCCCCCCCATGTTGGCGTCCCCGGGCCCCGTGATTCGGGCCTCCTCTGCTCTGTGAGCCGGCCTCCGCTGCGCCCCGAGCCCCTGCCCGTGGTCTCCTCGTTCCGCCGCTCAGCGCTTTCCGGCTGCCTGCAGTTGCCACGGCCCCGGTGAGTACGAGGGCCCGCCCCAGGCACACACCTGTGCTGGGCGGGGGTCCTCGGGAGGGGCTGTGCGCGTGCGGCCCCCCGGGGGGCGGTGCTTGGGGCCGGGAGCTTCACCTGTGTCGCCTGTTGCGCGAGCGCCCGTCCCCGGGGGCCCCCTTGGCCTTGAACTTGTCCGGGAACACTGACCAAACACGTGTAAGAAGCCGGGCCCTGCTGGGTCTGCTGTCCGGGGCTCTGCTGCCCTACCTGGCCGGCCAGGTGTGCTCCCGGAGCCGCCTCTGTGCTGGCCCCGGCCCCCGAGCCGCGGACGGCGCCCCACCGAGGGTCATGCCGCAGGGCTGGACGGGTGGGAGGTGAGGGCTCAGAGCCAAGCCTGCGGGTATCCCAGGTGTGTGCAGGGCTAAGGGAGAGGGGCGATCTGCTTCCCCCGGTGCTCGGGGCTAGCGTCAGACGGGCTTCCTAAGGGGTGGCGCTTTAAAAGTAACTTTAAAGAAGTTACTTTAAAAGTAACGTTCAGGAGCTACACAGTAGCAGAGCCGCGGGCCGCTGCTTCTTGTGGCAAATCCCCTTTGTCTAAGCGGATAAGACGATCACCTGCTTGAAATGTGTGCGGTGCGGGGGAGATTGGGAAGTAGAAGCGAAGCAGGAAAACTGGTCATTTTAGAAATGATGCTGTGACGCCACAGGACCATAGCTTTAGAGACCATCATGGCCAACCTCCTGATTTCTCAGATGAGGGACAGAAGGTGAAATGATTTGTCCTTAAGTCACCGAGCAGGCGAGTGTCTGAGCAGGGATTTGAATCTGTGTCTATAGCAGACCACCACACCCGAGAGCCTCTCTGGGGATACAAAACTTATTATAGATCCCCCTATTCTTTTTTGAGCTCTTTGGGATATAGGCGCAGTCAGTAATGGTATCCCTGGGTCAAAAGGGATGCATGGTTTAGTGACTTTTTGGGCTTAGTACCAGATTGCTTTCCAGAATGCCTGACACTCACAGCTCCACCAACAATAGACCAGTGTGCCTAAAACAGGCACTGTCCTCTTCAGCATTTGTCTCTTTCTTTATTGTCCACTTTGCTAATCTGATAGAGTGAGGTGGAGCCTTAGAGATCCTTTAATTTGCGTTTCTCTAATCATTGAGTAATTTGGAACCTTTTTTCACATGCCTATTGATAGCTTGGATTTCTTCCTTAGAAAATTACTTGTTCCAAAGGCAGCTAGGTGGATGAACACCAGCCCTGAAGTCAGGAGGACCCAAGTTCAAACCTGGCCTCAGATACTTACTGGCTGTGTGACCCTAGGTAAGTCACTTAACCCCATTGCCTCCAAAAAAATCAAAACAAACAGAAAATTGTTCAAATCCTTTGATGACTTTATTCATTGGAGTACATAGATGCCTTTTCTAAAAATTTCTAAAAAGATAGATTATGTATACACACAACATGTATACATACACACATATCATGTCTGTACATATACACATACATGTAAATGTATATAAATACATATAGACACACACAGAGATAAGCTTTACTGAAACTTGACACGAATGTGCAGAGTTGGGGAAAGTTTGAGTGCATCAGAGGAGAAAGACTTAAGCTGAAGAAGGGGAGGCACATGCCCGGGGTTGGAAGGGCCTCAGTGGTCATCTGGATTGACCCACATCTGCCTGGGATCTTCTCTTCCCCATCCCCACCTATCAAGGGAGCAGATGGTGTGTTGGGCATCAAACAGCCTTTCTATAATTCTGAAACTGACCATGTGTCAGACTTGAGGGGTCATTGCAGGTGGGCCTGAGCCCACCTCAATCTCCTGGCCATCTTACCCCCCAGATGTTATCTGGGATGCCTGGGCCAGACTGTGTATAGAGAGTGATAGGCTCTTCCTTTCCCTTGAGGCCTCAGAAAATACAAAAGCATTACAGGGGTCTGCTTAGGAACTGTTTTATTTTTTTTTCCTTTAAGACCATTTACTTATTTTAAAAATCAATTTTAAATGAATACTTTTTGTTTTGATATCACTGTCATTTCCAAATAGGATCATCTTCCCTTCCCTGCCAGAGAACCATGTCTTTTAACAGAATAAAAAAGAGAGTGGGGAAAAAATTGTTCAGCAAAACTAATCAATACATCAGTGGAATCTGATGGAGTATGTCCTGTTCTGTCCCTGTAGTCTACCACCTCTACAAAGAACAGAGGAATGTATGAAGATCTCTTCTGTGGGGCTGACGTTGGTTTTCATGATTACTAAGATTTTGGGTTTTTATCGGTTCTTTTGTAAACACAGTACCACCTCCTCTGGGATGTGCCACAAGTAGAATAACTCATTAATTCTCGAATGTCTTCTGATTCCATTTCAGAAACTGGGCTAGTGGGATTTCTTAGCAGTCAGTGACATCACTACCTTATTATAGCACTACTATATCACCCAAACTTTTTTCTAGTTCTTTTTTTCTAGTTTTCCTACAGTTCCACTAGTGGAAGAGGAGGGGGAGGAATTATGAAGCAGGAAATCCCGAGGGTTGACAGAGGCTGCAGTTAGAGGACGGCCGTTGGATCTGTTGGCTGTGATGAGGGTGTGTTGGAGCACGAGGCACAGACCATGCAAAGGGAAGGTGGATGTAGCAGAGGATTCAGGGATGGTTCTGAAGCCTGGTGCAGAGGCTGCTGGGTTGGGGCTGGGCTCTCTGGCTTCTCAGCTCTCCCTCTTTCCCTGCCAGAAGCAGAGTACGCAGCTCATGATGTCTCCCTTTGCCTCATGATGAGTTCAGCCTGCACAAAGGGGGCACCAAGCGCAGGGGAGTGCAGCTCTGGCCAAAAAAGGATCAGTTGCTGGGTGTAAATGATGGGAAAATTATCACTCAACCCTAGGACTTGTGATCGAGAAGGAGAGGAAAGCTGGGCATACCTGATATATACCTGGCTCTTGGAAGGGTCAGGGAGACCTGGGTTCAGATCCAGCCTCAGACGCTAGCTCTGTGACCCTGTACAAGCTCTTCCCCTCTGCTTTCCTCAGTTTCCTCATCTGTGAAATGGGGATAATACAGCACCTTCCTTCCAGGGTTGTTGTAAAGACGAGTGAGATGATGTTTGTATGGCACTTTGCATAGCCTCTGACACGTAGGAGGTGCCATATAACTGTTAGCATGACAGTGATTAGGTTGGCCCCCACGAATTGGAAGCACTGTCTTCTTACCTTCACCCTGTGCATGGCTTGCTTTTTCCCCTTCAGATCCCAGCTTATCCTCCACTTTCGATGTGAAGCTTGGCCTGCCCTCCTAAGCACCAGTGACCTCCATCCAAAAGGGCCTTGGATTTGGCTCAGCTGTTTTTATTCTTTTCTGCTGATTCGCTATCTTCTTATCTAGGTACTTGTCAGGCGACCCCAGTCCCTTGTCTGAGATTCTCCTAGGGAGGAGTTGGAAGGAGGGCTGTGCTGTATCCGAGTCTATCTGACTTCTCCAATTTCTGCTCACTTTTTGCTTGGATTAGTGGGTTCACTGCTTGGTACTATTTGTTATGGCATTCTGGCTAACTAGCATTTGGTGGGAAGGAGTTAATACTGTGGGAACAAATTTGGGGTGTCCCTCCCCTCTTAAGAGCCAAGAGGGAAATGACTTGCCTCCTAGATCAGGGGTGGTAAGCTTCAACAAGAATGGTTTTTACATTTTAAAATAAAGGTTTTTTTTGTATTGAAAATGTAAAAATCATTAAAGAATGAGGGCCATATGACAGCAAATGGAGGGCTAGCCCTTGCCCTAGACCTTCAGTGCTTAGCCGGGCAGATCTAGAACCCTGAAATTTGCCAACTGCCACCAGACTGGTTTACATCGGTATCAATAAGTGCATTGAATAAAGAAAGAGCTCATGTGCTTACTAAATTTGCAGCTGCCCCAGAGCTGGGGATGGGATGGATAGCAGAATGGAGGACAGATTCAGGGTCCAGAAAGATACTGACCATGGAGCATGCTGGTCCCAAGATGAGCTTTGTGCAGGCCCCCATGGCTTCATTTCCTGGGGACAGCAATAGTCCTTCAGCCTTGTCCCTTCCTCAGCTTTTCCCAGAGGGCCTTGACGTCATCAGGTCACATGGCTCTCAATGTCAGGGGAGGCCCATGAGCCACCTTGAGTGACCCTACACCTTCTGGGGGGAAGGGGGACAGAGAAGTGCTTAGTAACCCTGCTTGCCCTCAGGTCTCAAGGTTAAACCCGGACTAGGCCGATTAGCCAGGATTTCCCTTGAAGTCTAAATATTGCTTTTATTGACTCTGGAATATCCCAGGAGAAGCCACCTTTGGCCAGCTGGAAATGCAGTCACGTTCTGCTTAGGAAAACTTAGGAGCATCTCAGAATTTCTAGTAGGAAGCTCATTGGGCTAGAAGCTGCCTTGTCTTGGCTTTCTGAGGCAAAGGCGTCGGACTCCTTGCTGGACTAGATGAAAATGTAATTGGGAAATGTTTAACTAAAGAAATTAAAATGCAACTTGTTGTTCCGTGGTGTCGAACTCTTTGTGACCCTGTGGACCCTAGCAGGCCAGTACTCTCCTTAAGGTTTTCCTGGAGTGGTTTTCCATTCCTTCTTCAGTAGGTTATGGCCTTGCACCAGGTGGTATCTGAGAGTGGCTTTGAATTCTTACCTTCCAGTGCCCTATCCACTGAGCCTCCTGGCTGTCCCGCCCTCCCCAGGAATACAACATAGATAATGTTAATTTGTGGTTTTCTGTGACCATATGCAGCTGCAGGGATGGCTTTTTTTCTTTTCGGAGGGGGGAATGCAGGGCAGTTAGGGTTAAGTGACTTGTCCAAGGTCACACAGCTAGTTTATTTTTGTGTTAAGTGTCTGAGGTCGGATTTTAACTCAGGTCCTCCTGACTCCAGGGCCGGCGCTCTATTCACTGTGCCACCTAGCCACCCCGTGACTTTCTTTTTGACTTTGACTTGGTCGGCCTGCTGTATTCACTCCCTTGGAGGGGCAGCTTGGTCCTGGAGGACACTTCTAAGAATGCTTGCCTCAGTTTCCTCAGCTGTAAAATGGAGGTAATAACAGCCCCTCTTTCCCAGGCTGGTCGTGAAGATCAGATGAGATTATCTTTGTAAAGCTCTTAGCACTACCCTGGCACGTAGTGGGTGCTTCCTCAACATTCATTCCGTCCCCCACTTTCTCTTTGCTCTCAAGCTGCCTGTGCTTCAGCCTCCAGCCGCATTGGGCAGCATAGCAACTCCCACCTTAGCCTCAGCACATCTAAGGTCACAAACCTCTGGGGGTGCAGGGGTTGGGAGCTGTCCCCTGGGTGTGCCCGGCCCCCAGGGACCAGATTCTCTCCTGCCTCTGTTCACTCTGGTGACTTAGGTTCCTGCTTTCAGTTACATGTCACAGGTGTCCCCCATCACCTGATCATTCTCCATAAGGGGTAGAGGGGGTGGGATTTCCAGCTCCTACTCACCTGCCCCATATTCCAGAGTCAAGAATCCTGAGCAAAAAGCTGAGGCAAAAGTCCTTTTCCTCCTTCTCCCCTCCCCCTTCTACTCCTCACTGTCTGCCTCACCTCTTCCCCCAGAGCACATTTTCATAGGAACCTGGATGGAGAGTGGGGGATGTCTTCTAAGCCACCTCCCTCATTTTACTGATGAGGAAACTGAGACCAAGAGGTGTTGTCCTTGCCTAGGGCCTATGGGTGGTAGGGATGAAGGCAGAATTTGGACCCAAGTCCTCTGGTTGGGAGGCAAGGCCTTTTAAAAAAAATTATCTGAGTATAAACATTATTAAAAAGGGGCATTTCCTTATGCACCGGAGGGCACAGAAAGGGGATTGCAAATGAAACCATCAGTCTTCATTTTGTATTGCTTGCTTTTAATTTATTTTTATACTGTATTTCTTTTTTAACTTTTAATTTTTTTATTAAGAGGTTTTCATTTTTTTCTTCCTTTCACCTTCCCCTAATTGGAAAAAACAAAACAAAACAAAACCAAAAATGAACCCAAATTCTTGGAACAAGTTTGTGTACTTAAGTAAAACAGATTCCTTCTCTGGCCAAGTCCAGAAATGCCCCTGTACGGACTGGCTGGAGATGGGTAGCCTGATTGACCATCTTGTCAGTCATTGCATGGATCAGAGTTTTTAGTCTTCAGAATTGTTTTTCTGCACAATATTCTTGTACTCTCAGGTTCTCATTTCATTCTGCATCGGCTCCTACTTTCTAGGATTCTCTGAAATTGTCTCTTGGGGTATTTCTTCCAGTCCCTTCTCTCCTCCTCCCCTCTCCTCCTGCCTCCTTCCTCTCGTCCTCTCCTCCCCTCTCCTCCTCTCCTCCTGCCTCCTTCCTCTCGTCCTCTCCTCCTCCCCTTTCCTCCTTCCTCTCATCCTCTCCTCCCCTCTCCTCTTGCCTCCTTCCTCTCGTCCTCTCCTCCTCCCCTTTCCTCCTTCCTCTCGTCCTCTCCTCCCCTCTCCTCCTGCCTCCTTCCTCTTGTCCTCTCCTCCTTCCTCTCATCCTCTCCTCCCCTCTCTTCCTGCCTTTCGTCCTTTCCTCCTCCTGCCTCCTTCCTCTTGTCCTTTCCACCTCCCGTCTCCTGGCTTGTTTTCCATCCTTGGTGTTATCCTACCTCTTCAGCTGTTCCCCCCCCCCCCCCTCCTTCCTTATTTCCCTGGTGAGTTTGATGTGTCTCTACACCAAAGTCTGTGTAGCTTCAGCCTGCGTTGTCTGCTAGCACCCAGCTTGTCACCTTTTCCTCTCTGTGCTCTTTCTTCCTACTTCATCTTTCCTCTTCTTCACATCTTCAGAATGGAATCACTGCCCCCCCCCCTTTTTTCTTTTTTCAGTCATGATACTGTTCAGAGAAATTGGGGCTCAGAAGGAAGGCTTGTTTCTTCTCCTTCTGTTAGAATGCTACCACTCCATCATCAGGTGATTCCTTTCAGTTGGTTGAATAAATTGACCTTTCCAGGTTTCTCTGGACTCTTGTGTTTGCTTTGCAGAGCACCTGCTCAGCTCTCATATTTTGTCAGAAATGGTGGAAAGTTCTCTCGTCCACTGAAGGTCCATTCACCCCTCTCCTCCCCGTAGGATTGGACTCAGCTTTGCCAGGTAAATGACTCTTTTAAAGACATTTAATTAATGTTTCTCAATTAGCAAAAATTTATTTTCTTCTCTTCCTGCCTTACCCCTTACCCTGACCCCATCCATTAGGAAAAAAAATAAAAGAAAAGCTCTTTTCAACAAGCCTTCATAGCCAAGGGCAGTGAGTGCTCTCTGGCCTCCCTGTCTCAAGTGAGATCGGCAGCATTTTCCCTTTAGGCTTCTTGGGGTGTCTTTGGGTACCTTTATCCCCCAGTTCTGGTGTGTTCCCCTGCTGTGATCACCAGTGACTGGTGCCTGGATTCCATTGAATTCATTAACATCTATACCTTTTGCAAAGAGATATTTACTTAGAAGCTATTACAGAAACAGATGCACAAACATTCCTCCCCAGGACACGCAGTTTTATACCTCTTTGGTCTCCGGGGAGAGTGGGCTCAGAATCAGTGCAAGTTTGTGTGTACATTGGTCCATCATGCTCCTGTCTAAATGGGCCTTGCTGTCAGATAAATCTTCATCTCAGCTGCTGCAGGGCTGGATCCTGAAGATCCCTCTGTGTTCCTTGAGGCCTTGATTCTGGGCTAGCTGGTAAGTCCCCACGAAGACCCAACTCCTGTGCCCCTGCACCCCTGGATTGTGCAGGAGTTGGGATCTGCTATTGTTACCATAAACTAATGGAGAGTCAAGGAGAAAGAATTGAAGACCAAATCCCCAGCCTCCCTGAAAACCATGATCAGGAAGGAAAAAAAAAGTCCAGACACTGTTTCAGGAAATCATAACTGAAAATTACCTGGCTCTGTCAGCATCATTGGACAAAGGGAAGACACAAAGAACCCACTGTTTGCCTCTTGAAAGAAACCCTAAGAGAAAAAGCCCCAAAGTGGTATAAAAGTGCTGGGGACAAATGTCTGCACTTCTGTTTTTGTAATAGCTTCTAAGTCAAATGACCTACGGTTTCGTCTGATTTTTTTCTCGTCAGTCTTTTGGTTTTGTTCTGTGTTATTTCTCACTGTCTCACGGAGTCATCAGTTTCTGTTTTGTCTGTTCTCATGGACCAAGGATTCCATTTCTTGGGTAAGTCTGATCACATTCTGTTTGAGGCCACTCATCTCCTTTCCAGTTCTTTCCTCCTGAGCTTCTATTTCTTCTTTATTTCTTCTAGGTATTTGTGTAGTTCTTGTGAAAAATCTGTTTTTCCTTGGAGCCTCTGTTTTGGGGTTATTTTTCCCTCCTAGGTTGGATTTTGGGTCATCTCTAGATCTTTCATAATTCTTTATTATTATTATTTTCATTAATTTATTCATCCCCCCAGCTGAGTTGGGGCTTTGTGCCAGGGACAGCCTCTGCTTGGCCTTGTCTTGGGCACTGTGGGATCTTACACTGACTTCTGCTTCTTGGATCTTTGAGGTTCAGGAGCTATGGAGCCCTGGATCTTGAGGACTTTCTTTGTCATTTCAGGACTGAATGTTAGGCACCTCAGAGTCCTGGAATGCCTTGTGCAGAGTGATGTCACGTCCTCACCGGTCACTGCTACTCCCGGTGGCCTCCAAGATCCCTACTTTGGGTTTGCAGCTACCCTGCTTTCCCTTTTTCAGGGAAGCCCCCTGCTCCTGCTGCCTCTAGGTGGAGAACCTTGCAGACGCCATGTGTTTCTGGTGGCTTCTTTGCTTGAGTGGGTGCTGGCTTGGCTGGTGGCCCCGTCTGCCTTTTCCTGAGGTTTTCTTGCCTTTGGCTTTTGCATAGTTTGAGGCTAAAAGAAGTCGTGTGCTCTAGTTTCGTGTTGGATTTCCTGACCGTAATTTGGCTTGATGTGGTTTTTAGATTTTTGAGGGAGCTGATCTGTTGCCCTCTGAGGCAGCCCTCCACCGCTCAGCAACTTCTCTCCAGTTTGGGATGCCACCTGCTTCCCTCACTCCCCATGGTTTCTGTGAGCTGCTTTCTCAGCTCTCCCCTGTCTCATCATTATTTAGTTTTCTTTGCTGGTTCATCCTCTTGCCCAGGATATGTGGGTGCCCCCCAACCCCCATCCTGGACCCTCTTCTGTTATCTCTCTCAGTTCTCCCTCCTTTGGAGATCTCGTGGGTTTAGTTGTCTTTTCTCAGCAGATGACTCCCAGATCTGTGAATCCAGACCTAATATCACCTAATATCACCTATTCTTATATCATTATCTGCCTGGTAATTATCTCCACCCGAATATCCCACAGGCATGGAAACTCATTGTGTACAATGGGGAATTTCTCTTTCCTCTCAAAGTTTCCCTCTTTCTTATTGATGTCACCAGCATCCTTCTGGTCCTGAGGTCTGCAGCTAGGGAGACGTCTTTGCCTCTTCCCTTTTCCTCTCTCCCTCCGTCCAATCAGGAGTCAGGTTTTGTTTGTATTACTTTGGAAGCCCCTTCCAGAGGAGCTGTCCTCATTCAGAGCCTTGTCTCTTGCCTGGACTTCCTTGACAGCCTCCTGATCAACTTCCCTGCCTCTTGTGTCCTTCACACAGCTGCCAGATTGGTGATCCTTAAACCCGGATGTGAGCATATCCTTCCTTCATTCACAATCTTTAGGAGCTCTCTGTTGGCTTGAGAAGCATATTTACAAACCTCTTGGGCTGTTATTTTAGGCCCTCCTCAGTCTCGCTCTCACCTGCCAGCCTGATGGTTCTTCCCCTCTCCCACCCCCAGATGCCAGTACCTCTCGACTCTGTGGCTGGCCCCCCATATCTGGAGTAAACTGTCTTCTTGCTGATGCTCCATAAACTCTGCTTTCCCTGATGCCTCCTCCTCCATCAATCCTCCCCTCTCCCTCCCTCTTCAAATGACTGTTTTGGCTTCCTTGGGTGAGTTTGGAATAGATTTTTGTCTTTGTTAACCTGTAATGTTTTATTCCCCCTCCCCTCTTGCTAGAATGTAGGAGGGAGGCCCCGCTTTTATTTTTATTTTTAGATACTCAGCACCAACAAGAATTCCTGGTAGGTAGTAGGGTCTTGATAAATGAGTATTTACATTAATTGCATATGATTTGATTATGCAGTCATTGGGTAAAGTGTGATCTCCTTGTAATATGTTTATGCTCTGTTTTGGCTGAAGGATGACCTGTCATATCTGGCCTTTTGTGGAAAAGCTTTGACATTCACAGATATCAAAACTGATTATGTGTCTTACATGAAAGCCAGAGAGGACTGGGCCTCTCTTTTGACTTTGGAGCTGTCAGTTTCTAGTCCAGCCATTTAAAAAAAAGGGTTTTGTTGGGAATAGTGTTACTCTCTCCCATACCCTAAAGATTTGGGCTTTTTGGTTTTCTGGAGATCATTGTGAAGGGTACTGTGCCTACATCTCCCTCTGTTTCTTCTTGTCAAACTTGGGAGAGTGGAACTTCAGAGGGATTGGGAAAATGCTTTTAGTGACCAGTGGCCACTTTTCCGAAATTGTTTTATTTGTAGAATATTGGAGTTGGGAGGAACCTCAAATAGTACCCACTTCAATCTAAAGAAAAGTCCCTTGTGCCCCATGCCTGACTGGCAGCCATACAGCCTTGGGCGAGGGAGCCTAGTTCACTGTGGGGCCATTATTGGCATGGATTCCATAGGCAGCCTGAAGTGCCCCCAGCTTTGCCCTCCTGAACATTGTGAGACCCTGCCAGTCCTTCCACGTGACAGGCCTGACAGTCTCATAGATACTTGTTGAGAGCTGTCATGGCTCCCCTGACTTGTCCCTTCTTTAGGACAATCAATCCCAATTTCTTTATTGAATGCTTTTGTGCTGTGATTTCAGGGCCCTTCCTTATTCTGGCCACCCCCTTAGGGTACTGTGTCATGTGTAACTGCTTCCTAAAATGCTACTGCCTCCAGCTGAGCTCAGCATCCCAGAGCTGACCTGACGAGGATGGACTTGAGCAGGGTGCTGGACGCAGTGCCTGTTTAAAAAATGGCCCCTGGCATCTGTTGGGATGCAGCTGCTTTCATTTCCAAATTTATTCCTCCCCTTACCTCTACCCAGCACCCCTTGGAACAGGTTGGAAAAGAAAGAAGAAAGAAGCGCTTCCATCAGACCAGCCCTCACAGCCGTGTATGTGCTGGGAGAAGCAGGGCAGAGGGAGGGCCGTGCGCCATCTTCACAGGCCTCTCCGGCCGAGCTTGGCTGTTGGCTGGCGCTTTCTTGTTATTGTGATTTCCGTTTGTGTTGTTGTCATTGTGTTTATCATTTTCTTGGTTCTCTTTGGGCCACTCAGCATCAGTTCATCTCAGTCTTCCTGTGCTTCTCCCAAAGCCTTGTCCTCTTTGCTTCATACAGAGTGGTAGCTCTCTGTTCTGTTCCTCTCTCAGCGTTCCCCAGTTGATGGCTCTTCACTCTGGTCTGTTTCTTTTTCTGACTCCAGGTAGTGCTGTGGTGGGTGTTCTGGCATCATGTGGCCTGCCTCGTTGGGCTGTGTGTCCAGCGCTGGCCTCTGAAAGAAAAGGCTGAGGGTATTTGGGCAGTTTGTTTACTGTTGTTGGTAGTGTGATGCCTTTTTGTTTTTTGCCCAAATGGTTGGGCAAGTTCGTGGCTTCCCCACGGAGGAATGTTCCTGGCTTCTGCAGCCTCTTCAGCCCTCCCTGGCCCCATCTCTTGTTTTTTGTGCCAGTTTGCTGATGGTGAGTTAGAGTTGCTTTTATGTATATTTCTCTTACTTTTGGTGATTTTAAGCAATCTTTCATAGAGTTGTTTATAGTTTTGTGGCTCACGTGGACCCACCACTTGTCCACTGGGGAGTGGCTCTGAGCCTGATAGAATTGTGTGGTTGGTTCCCTCTTGATTCTGGATTAGCCCCTAAGCAGGGGGATTTGATGCCAACATCGAACTTCCTCACTGGTCGTTTCTTTTCTTATCCTACACTAACTAGGTCCCTCTTAACACAGCCACTGATGGCATTGGGACTACCACGTGACCCAGTTGTCTCATTGAGCTTGCAGCCCGCTCCAGCCCCCAGGTCCCCATCTAGCCGTTCCTTCCCCACTGTGGCCCTGTGCAGTTTCCTCGAGCCCTCGAGGTGGGGTTCCCCTTTGCTTCCTTCGCTCCCTAGCATTTGTCTCCTAAGTGTGCTGCCATATTCTTAGTAAGGCCTTTGTAGGTCTAGCACTGGGCCATTCAAGATCTTTGTAGCTCAGCTGCTTAGCAAAGACCTTCCACACTGGAAGCCCTTAGTACATAGTCATTAAAAGAATGAATGTATGGATGGATGGATGGATGGATGGATGGATGGATGGATAAATGGATAAATGGATGAACGGATGGATAGATGGATAGATGAATGGATGGATGGGGACTGAGTGGAAAATTGTTTCTAGGAATGGTTTGGGGAGCTGTGAGAAGAGGCAAGAAAGAGAATGGGGGGCATGGAGAGTAGCCCACTTTGGGGAAAATAGATAATGTGTGAAGTATTGAAGAAGTATGAGTTTAGTCTGAATGGGTGGGTTAGAGCCTGGGATCACATGTGTGCCTGAGGTAAGAGACAGACAAATAGTTATGGTGCACGGTGTGATGTGACAGCCGTCATGAAGTACAGCTTTGTGCCAGCTAGCGTGCGGCTAGTGCTGGGGTTACACAGGCACAGGAGGAGGGGGCTTCCATTCTCCTGGGGAGACAAGATGTGTGCATACATCCATGGGGATCTTGGGCGGGTTTGGGCAGTGGGCATTTGGGGAGCCCCTGTGGGGTCGGGTGCCATTATTGAGGCTGGATTGTGGGAGGTGGAATTGAGCTGGGGGATGACTCAGGGAAGGGAGCACAATGAAAATGGCAAAGAAGCAGGAAACCACAGCCTGTATTTTAAGAATGGCCAATTTAGTCTGGTTAGAGCAATAGTATATGTGGGAGAGATCATAATTAGGTGGGTTAGTTTGGATATTCTGAATTTGGATAGTCTGAATGCTAGACCCAGGACTCTATTAACCAGATAATGGGGATCTTGGATAAGCTTTGAATAAGAGTCTCCCTTCTCTCCCTCACTTCTGTTATGCTTCTCTGTCCCTGTGTAATATAAATATTTGCTGAATTGATTTGATCAAACAGTTTCTCCCTTCTGAAGAAACCAACCTTTGGGGAAGAGAAAAACCTCATTCCTTTCCTTTCTTCTCCTGAATTAGACTAGGCCGTTACCTTGCTGGTTCCTCCTGCGGCCATACCCTGGTTGGGATGGCCAAGCGCAGCTGACTCTGCTGGGTTACGCTGATGTGAAATATTAGCATCAGTGCAGGATCTGGGGAGAAAAGGGATGGGTCAGGAAGTGGGGACAGAGGCATCAGGAAGGGCATGGGTTTGGGGGATGAGAGTGAGATCTGTTTTGGACATTTTGAGTCTGAGATAGAAGCCTATGGGATGCTTGTTTGGACTGTTTAATAGGCACCTAGAGATGTGGGTGAGTCAGGCGTGTGCATCGGATGATAATTAAGCACCTGGGAGCTCCTGGTGCTGCCAGCTGAGAGTGTGGCCAGAGCAGAGCAGGGCAGGCAGGGTCTGCTCTGGATGATGGGGGCGGGTGAGCCCAGGGAGAGCCGGGTTCTGAGGCCCCAGAGGGGAGGGGCTGGGAGCCTCAGAGAGGTGAAGAACTGAGCTGGCCCATGGGGAGGCCCCCTCCCGAGAGCAGTGACAGCTGAGTGATGAGGGCAGAAGCCAGAGCGCAGTGTTGATAGGAAGGTGAGGGGGAGCCGTGCTGATTCACTCCCCCTCCCCTCACCCAGCCAGTCCGGGCCTGCTCTGCTCCACTGGTCTTAATTGGTCTCTCTGCAGCAGATTTCTCTTCTCACCAATTGATCGGCTGTCTGGCTGTGAAAATGATTTTCCTCCAGCTCTGGGCCCACTGAGCCAGGCTCTGCTCTAATTGCCTCCAGTATTGAAATACCCCCTCCCTTGGCATTTCAAAACCCTCCACAGTCTGTTGCGAACTTCTCTTGCCAAGTTAGTTATGTGTCTCTGCCTTTCCCACCATGCCCCGTGCCTGAAAGGCAGCCTCTGCCTACCTTTCCCTCCCAGAATCCCAGGCCATGCCTCCTGCAGTGCTCAGCCCACCTGACTGGCTACCTGAGGCCCTTGTCCCTGCTCTGCAAAGAGCCTAGCATTTGTTTGTGTCCAGTAAAGAGTGCACTCTTAGGGGCTTGGGGGCTGTTTTGATTTGGTCTTTGTGTTTCTGGGGCAGGCAGGGGACCAGGGACAGAGCAGGGGATAATAAATGCCTCTCCTTTGCCTTCTCAGCCCCTGTTTGGAGTGTGCTTGGCAGTTGGCAGAATCGCTTTCTTATAACAGCCTGTGCATGAGTATGTATCTTCTCCTTTGAACAGAAGGGCTCTCTGGCCCCCAGAGTAAGTCGTGACTTACGTGACTGTTACCAGTTGAGAGCTGAGACACATGCCAGGGCTTCCAACAGCCAGGCCAGTGGCCAGAGCATCCCCCAGTCACCTCGGGGGCCACCTCGTCCAGCCGAGGCTTGTACCCTATGGATGGATGGAGCCAGGCTATGAAAACCTTATGCATATCTTGGATGGGATACGGCCACTCTGCTAAGCCTCTCCCAGATTTGGTTTCCTGACTTGTCAAAGGAGCAGGATAGAGGTGTGTCTGTCCAGGCAGGACCACTGCCCCTTCAGAAGTGGGGGGCACTTACTGGGAAGTGACCACAGTGTAAGAAAGGCCTTGGTGTAGTAGTTATTTCAAAAATTAAAAACAGTGAGGTGATTTCCCTTGTAGGACCAGACTCAGGGCCAGGTACACACTGGAAGGCTGTGGTGCTTAAGAGATAGGGAGGCTGTTGTTATGTTAATGGTGAAATTCTGTGGAAAAGGGCTGCTGCTGAGGACTGAGGTGGTGACTGAGGTGGTGGCTGAGGTGACGAGGTCCTCCTGCCTGCCTTGACTTCCGGTCTTGGGTGAGCTGCGTGGCTGCATAATGTCGCCAGTAATAATAGCTGCTGGAAACACTTAGAGATTCCAGAATTCAAGGCAGATCCATCACCTGTTCTGGCCTGCTGGCTTCTCTCTTTGTCCTCTTGGGATTTCCTGCCTCAGTCCTGTTCCCCTCGTTGAGCAGCGAGGGCTCGGCAGCTGTGACCTCTTTCTGGCTTGTAGCCGTTCTCCACTGTTGTTTTCTGGGATAGAGTAGGGCCGCTTCCAGAGATGGAGCCTGGTGGATGGGCCTGTTGTCCAGTGCTTGGATTGTCCAGCTGGGTGGTTGTGTGGTTTCTTGGATAATCTATTTAGATAACAGTATTAATTGGAGGACATAAGTGGCTATATGATGCTGGACTTGGAATCAGAAAGGCCTGGGTTCAGATCCTGTCTTAGACATTTACTTGCTGTATGATCCTAGACTTTGAGACTCAGTTTCTTTCCCTGTAAAATAAGAGCAGGAAGACTTGGCCTGCAGAGTTCTTGTGAGGGTCAGATGAGCTCGTGTAAAGCACTTTGTAAACCCTAGGGAGCCAGCTGTTTGCATTATAGATACTTAGCAGTGTTACCTTGGGCAGATCCTTGTACCTTCCTCGGGGCAGTCATTTGGTGTAAGGTCATGCTTACCTTGAGGAAGATGCTCAGTGTATGTGCTCGCTATGATTTTTGAAGCTGATTTCTCTGAGAGGGGAAAATTGGCTTTTGAAAAGTCCTTGGCTCTAATTCTTGTGAACAGGGCCGAGTGAAATTCTTTTCTTATTTTTGATGAGATAAATAAACTCCTTCAGGATACTAGGTTCCATTTGCAACCAACTTCTTTGGAAGTTGGCAAAGAGAAGAGAGAATGGAAGAGAGAATCTCCCTAAGGATTCCCAGGGGTCTTTTCTCAGTCTGACCATCAGAGACAGTAACCGAGCTCTTTGAAGCCATCTGACTTGATGGGTCAGATTGAAGGAGCTACTGAAATGGGACCCAGGAAGGGAAGCCTGGGTGGGGGGGGGCTTGCACTCGGAGCAGTCAGGGAGGGCGTGCTGCCTCGGGCTAGGATGCCCTTTCTTGGAGACTGGCAAGCAGAAGCCGGGTGATCACAGAGAAGCCCATGAGATCCCTCTCCTGTCTGGGTGGGACTGGATTGCCTCTGAACTCCCTTCCAACTCCCCAAAGCTGAAATGGTGTGAAGATTTCAAGCAGTTTTGCTTGCAGTCTCACAAATGACTCAGAAAATGGAGGATTCCAAGTTAATTTAGCAGTTCCTTTTCAAGGCCCCTAGGTCTTACTGATTCCCCTGAAGAGATTGAGGACTGTGATGTGGATATTTTTACCTTGAAGATAATGCTTTGTTTTTAGGGTGAAAGAAAATGTCCTTGTTTAAAGCTCGAGACTGGTGGTCTACTGTCCTGGGAGAGAAAGAAGAATTTGACCAGGGGTGTTTGTGTGTGGCTGACGTGGACAACAGTTGCAGTGGAGAGGGTAAGCAACGTGGATGATGTGGGGTTTCAGCAGCATGGTCTGTCCTGCAACTTTGTAGCACTGGGCCTGTTGGGTCAGCCTTTAGACTTCTAGGTTGGAGCCCAGACTGGTCTGTGGACCCAAGTGATCGAATAACCTAGGCAAGGCCACTGAGGGCCAGAGGTGGAAGGAGACTTGTCATTCATCACACAGCTTGTGAGCCCCAGTTCTGCAAACAAAGGACCTGAATTAAAATCCGTAGCTGGCTCTGGAGGGGTCATTTCCCTGCTTTGGGTCTCAGGTTTCTCATCTGAGAAATGGGAGGGTTGAGGTTCCTTCCTTCAGTACAAGTCTCCCATGTTTGTGGTTCATGAAAGCATGCTTGTTTTAGTTTAATAGTAAAGTCCTCAAAGGGGCAGCTAACTGGTACAGTGGATAGAAGCCCTGAGTGCAAATCTGGCCTCAGATACTTACTAGCTGTGTGACCCTGGGCAAGTCAGATGTCCTTGTTTTCTTCAGTTTCTTCATTTATAAAATGAGCTGGAGAAGGAAATGGCAAACCACGCCAGAATCTGTGCCAAGGAAACCCCAAATAGGCTCGGGAAGCCTCGGGCACAACTGAGCAACCAAGTCCCCAAAAGACCAGAATGGATCGCTGTTTTTCCTTGCTATTCCGTTAACCAGAGGCTGGGCTTTTAAAACTTTATTTATTTATTACCTATCACAATGGCTTCTTTTCCTCCTTGAGGAACAGCATTTTGTTCTTTTAAACTGGTCTTCAAAAACAAAGCCCATCTAGGATTAAACTAATTTATCCTCCTGTTCAGTAAGGCCTCAAGCTGTTAAATCTTGTTCAGGGATAATGTGACAGGCTCTGTGAGGCAGCCTGGGGAGAGCATTCTAGTGCCTTTCCATCGGTCTGGGTGGAAAAACCCATCCATCCCAATTTCCCCCCACCACCCATTTCTGCTGCAAGTAATGAGATCAGCAGAAAAGGCCCCAGGAAAGCTTAGAGAGGTTAGCTCGGGCAGGTGGATGGGAGAAGATCATTAATCTGCTAATCCTTAACTCTTAGATAACCAGTGAAAAATAGAGGCAGACAGGACAGCCACAGTCGGGCCCAGACTTCAGGGTTAGGTCTGGCAGCCTGGGCAAGGCAGTGAAGAGGTGCCTGAGGAGAAAGGGGTGTCCAGGGGTCCTGGGGTGCTAGATGGACTGCCTCAGAGCCCTCTTTGGAAGCTCTCTTTCCCAGACTTTCTGAGGCGGTCAAAAATCAACAAAGAATAGATTTAGCTATCTTTGACAGTTGAGTGGGTATCTGAAAAAGACTTTTTGTTGAGTGGGACCAAAATGGTTCTTTAAACTCTGACTGGTTTGCTTATTAATAAAGGCCATGACCTTTTGTCTGCCAGGAAGGTGGCATGTCACTGTGTAGGCCAGTGGTCATTGGCACATCAGGAAGTCTCTGGATTTTGGATAGTTCATCCCAGTCTGTGGGACCAGAAAGGCGAGTAATTCTGTTCTGAAATATTCAATGCCAAAGGACACTTTTTCTTATCCTAATGTGATCAGAATATGCTGTTCAGTTGTGTCTGACTCCTTGTGACCGACCACATTGGGGGTTTTCTTAGCAAAGATGTTGGAGTGTTTTGCCATTTCCTTCCCTGGCTCATTTTACAGATTGGGAAACTGAGGCAAACAGGGTGCTGTGACTTGCTCAGTCACACAACTAGGAAGGGTCTGAAGCTGGATTTGAGCTCATGAAGAAGTCCATGACTCCGGGCCTGGTCCTCTGTCACTGTGCCCCCAGATGCCCTACTCAGAACATAGTGAAATCTTATTTTAAGAGATATATTTGGAAATAAGAATGCTGATTATTCCCTTCCCTGTAGCACAGTTCTGGCTTTGGTTACTTAGTCACCAAGTTCAGAGATGAAGCCCACAGAATGTGAGTCCTCCCTTCTGCCACTGTGTTTGTTAATTCTTCTCTGTTCCCTGGTGAATGTTTGATGGGAGCAGGGAGATGGACGCTTTGAACCCAAAGCCAACAAGTTCACCGGCTTAAAGCGAGAGAAGAGTTGAGGTCGATCCCTGGGAATCTCCAGGGAAAGCCTGCACAGAGCGTGGCGATTCTCAGCTGAATGAAGGACGGCCAGGATTTGGGTCTGGGGTGCTGGGGAGAGAGGATGCCACTTGGAGCTGAGAGCCTGCTTGTGCTGCCTGCTGGCTGGGGGCCCACGGACCCTTCCCCTCCCTGTGCCTCAGCTCCTTCTTCTCCTGGGGACGGCAATGCTTATTTAGCCTGCCTCCTGGGGTTTGAGGAAGGTGCTTTGCAAACCTTGATGCTAATGCTACATTTCTGTAGGTCTGGGTCACAAACAACTGCTTTTAAATAGCAACAGCTCAGCTCTGTAGAGCCTGCAATGCTGTCACTGCTAGACTGGTCTGCAGCCTGCCGTGATTTATGTCCATGGAGGGGAAGAAATCCGTACAACACCGTGTCATATCTTTTGGTTTCTTTTAGATGTTTGCTCAGGCTGCCAACTTCTCTGCGATCTCCTTGATTTGGCTTTATTTTGTGGTTGTAGTTTAGGAAAGTGGGGAGGCCTTGGAAGGACCCTTTGTCCCATTTCCAAATATCTTCAGAAAAGGAGAATTTATGATGCCCCCCACATTTTGAGTTCCAAGGGAGTTTCCTTCTGAGTGGTTTGGCATCTGACAAACATCCTTTTGTGATAGGGAGTGAGCATTGGATAAAGAGGCAAACAGATGTTGGATTCACTGCCTTTGGGCTGAGAGATCACCTGTGGTTACCCCCAAATTAATGGAGGCAAGGATAACAGAATTGGTGATTTATATTTATTTTTGAGAAACAGTCTCAGTTTAACTAAGAAGGGCAGGTGGGGTGATGCAGTGGATAGAACACCAGCCTAGGAGTCAGGAGGACCTGAGTTCAAATCTGACCTCAGTTCCTCACTGGCTGTGTTACCTTGGGCAAGTCACTTAACCTTGTTTGCCTCAGTTTCCTCATCTCTAAAATGAACCGGAGAAGGAAATGGCAAACCATGCCAGTATCTCTGCCAAGAAAACCCCAAACAGGGTCACAAAGAGTCCGACATGAATAATTGATGTAATACATATTGATGTCTTGTTATAATATGAATATACACATTAATGACCAATGGTTAATGACACATTAATATGCATGTTGATGGCCAAGAATGTCATTCCCATGTGTTTGCTACCGATAATGTCTTATTTACAAAGGTTAGCACAGATACACACGCAGGAAGTTGGCTTTCTAAGATGTTTTGTTGATGGCATCTTCAGACTTCTTTCTCTTTTCCCAGATAAAATAGTTGTGGGCAGTTACACAGGTTATCTGCGCATCTTCTCCCCGCACCCAGTGAAAGTGGGTGATGGAGCCCAGGCTGAAGATTTACTCCTCGAGGTTCATTTACGAGATCCCATCCTCCAAGTGGAAGTGGGAAAATTTGTTTCGTAAGTACAGTTGCTAACAATTGCAGTGATTAATGTCTTAATTATGGTGATTAAAGCCTTTGCTTCCCTTAAGACTGCCTGTCACTTTTAGAAAGTGTCTGTGCCTGAAAGGTAAATGCCCTTTATGAATCCATACGTTTTCCTTGACATTCTTGGTCCAGCTGCACACTGCTTTCATTCGATGGAAATTATCGTATGGCTCTGTGGGCTTAATAAGCTAGACCTTAAAGGCAGCCGATGCCTGGCTTGCCAGGAACTCCCATGCAGAGACTGTGAATGAAGCCCCCAAAGCTCTAGGAAAAGTCAGAATTAAAGAAGGAATTAAGTGCCACCAACTGGTGGTCATCACCTTTTAGTGTCTTAGTGTGGGATTTTAAGAATCCACTCCCTTGTGTGGACACCCTGTGTCTGTAAGGCTGCCTTTTGAGGCTGGGCCATGCCCAGCATTAGGGCTTTGTGGCTTCATCGCATGGTGTAATTATTTGGGAGAATGGCTATTTTCCTTGTAAATATGTGATTTAAAAAATTGTGATTTCCGTAGGTGTGATTATTCTTTGGTCTCTGGAGCGCTGGATTCTGTTAAGCGTGCATTCTCTGTGGGTATTTGTCATGCATATGTATTTGGAGCGAGAAAACCCATTAAAAAGGAAGAAAAATGAAGCTATATGTCCCCTCTTCCCAGAATCATTTTGTTTCTGAGCTGAAGCAAAAATCGCACCAATCCTGGGTGTTATCTTTCTGGGTGACAGGGTGACAAATGTGCATTGTCTTCCGAGAGCTGCTTAGCTCTGAGGAATTGCTTGGATTTCAGGCACTCTGATAAGCTGCTGGGGAATTGAATATACTGTTTCTTCTAATGGCCAAGTTCCTTCCCCCCACCCCTACCCACCCCCCACAGAAATCTGGCTTGTACCAAGTGCAGGTGCAGTCTAATTACACTCTGCGAGAGAATGGAAATGAGAGAGAGTGAAAAGGAAAGATGAGACCTACGGTGAAAAATGTGAACCCATCTGTTTGTCCTGGGCCAAATGGAGGCGATGGGGTCCGAGGAGTCTCCCAAGTGGGCTTGTATTCTTCTTCAACTTTGTCAGCATTTGTTAAAGTACTGTGCCAGCCACACTGCCTCGGGAGCCGGAGGTGACCCCTCATTTCAGGGGGTTTCCAGGCTCGGACATAGGCAGACTGTCGAAATTCCAGGAGGGATGTGCTGGGGAACAGGGGAGGTCCAGGCAGAGAGCTCTGGGAGGCCCTGAGGAGGGGGTGGCTTTCCCTTTGGCCAGCAGGGCATCAGGGCACAATTCACAAAGCCGAGCTTGAGCAGGGGAGATGGGGAGTTGGATACAGATGATGGGGGAGAGGCCTGAAAGCAGGGTGGCAATGCCAGTGAGAAATAGGAGAGTGGAGGGGAACAGACTTAGCAGGGGCACATGAGGACTTCTGCCTTGCACATGCTGGCCAGGTGGCCATCTTGGAGTCAGAGGCAGCAAGGGTGCTTAGGGAGAGCCTGGGCTGAATTTGGACACAGGGGGATCTTTCACAGAGGGCACAGGTGGCTCCATGGCTCCCACCGTGATCCCCAGAGCAAAGCCGAGATTGCAAGGAGTCTAGAGTCAATGGAGAGTCAGGCCACAAAGACAAAGCTTGGGGAGAAGAAAAGAGAGATGTGTGGCGATTATAGGGCCAAGGAGGAGGGTGGTGCGTGCATGTGTCTGGGGTGACATGAGTGTGTGTAGGAAGCTTACCTTTGCGTTGATTTTTCAGTTCAAACCCTTTTGGGATTGAGCAGTTCTCCTAGCCTGAGCCGTAATCCTGTGTCCCTCAGGGCCCGGGGCTCGGGGCTGTCTTGGCCTGTCAGTCGGACCCCTGTATGTTCTGAATAATGCTTGTTTGGTAACTGACCGACTCTCCTGGCCCCCGTCTGCCACCCCCTTGTAAACTGTGCCCTTCTCTCTGACAGGGGGACGGAGCTGCTGCACTTGGCTGTCCTCCATGCCAGAAAGCTTTGTGTCTACTCTGTCTCAGGTAAGAAACACACTCTACGACGTTGCTGCTGCTCCTCAGCCCCTCTCACGGCTTAAGGAGCTTCCTGGAGGCTGGAGAACGGCCTCCCGCATTATGGGCACTCGGGCTCTCAGTAGCCCCGCCAGAATGCTGGGTTGAAAGCTTTCAAGTTGCCTTTGTTCTTCCCTCTACTGCTTCTCAGTCTTCTCCATTAGCCCTGAGGCATTTTGTCTGCCTTTTCCCTGGGCCCAGGGACTCCAAGGATGATGATGCTGGCTTCCCAGGCCTTGAGATGTTTTCAGGTTTTACTTGCAGCATCTCATTTGCTAAGAACAACTTTGTGAAATAGGTGAGGAAACTGAGGATGGAGAGGAGAGATACTGGGCTTTCTAGTCTTCATGAGTAAATAGCATTTCCAGTTTCCTTCCTCTTGGGGCTTCACTCAGAATATTTCGAACCCAGTTGAGGCTTGGATTCCTGGGGCTTTGGATTCAGTGAGGCCAGTCAGCTTCTCAGTGTGGGGTGGGGCACGAGGTGAAGGGCTGGAGGGGCACTCACCCCTGGCCGACAGGGTGGGCCAGTGGTGATGAGGAGGAGCTTTCCTGCTCTGAGAGCTTTTATGGAGAGGGAGAGAGTGCGCTCTGGTTTAGCAAGTGCCCTAGATTCCCAGAGTCTCCTTTCTAAGCTTCCTAGCTCTCGGGGCACCTTGCAGATGGCTTTTTTTTTTTTAAATAGTATTTTATTTTTTGTTTTTAACAATTACACATAAAGACAATTTTTAACGTTCATTTAAAAATCATTTTGAGTTCAGAATTTTCTCCCTCTGGTCCCCCCCTCCCCAAGACAGTAAACAGTTTGATGTAGGTTAGATATGTTGCACATGCCTTTAAAGAAAGACTGTGGTTAAATTTGGACATTAATATAACTTTTCCTTAATACCTCATTGACAGGACAGCGTCAGGCAGCTCTCTATGTCTGTCATAGTTCTGTTCCTGTGCTTGCAGTCAGGACAGCCTGGGTTTGCATTCTGCCCCAGATGCCTCCTAGCCCTGTGACTCTGGGCTCCTCATCTGTAAAATGGGACCACCTGCCAAGGACTCCAGAGATGGGAGCCATTGGCATTCATACTCAGGTCTCCCAGGTGTTGCTTTGTTTCTGCAGCACGTGCTCAGGCTGCATTCAGAGCTCAGTGTCTGTCTCCACCGATGGCTTTCCTGCCCGGTGCCTGCATCTGGCCCCACTGGCTGCGCTGTGGGCCCCAGAATTCTTGGCTTCTTCCCCAGTGGAAGCTCGGTCCACTGCCCCTTCCCAGAAACCTCCCTTCCTGGAAATGAAGTGTATTGGACTTTGAAAAGAGTTTGTCTTAACTTTCTGTGAATGAATGTTTTCCCTGCATTGAGGACAGGACAGGGATGTCTTTTTATTGTCTTTGTGGCCCCAACATTGAGTGTTGGTCTTAGCTTATAGGAAGCACTGAGCCGATGTTGGTGAATGAATCAGTTTGAAAATGGTTTCCTGTCAGTGTGGTACAGTGGGCAGAGCACTGACCATGGGCTAGGATGACCTGGGTTCATATCCTTCCAGTGGCACTTACTAGTTTTTGACTGAGTTCTTTGGACCTCGGTGACGTTTTTTAAGGTTGAAGGAGACTTGGGCATGTCTGAAGATAGGGAAAGGACCAATAGAGAGGGAAAGACTGGAGAGAGAGAGAGAGACAGAGACAGAGACAGAGAGACAGAGAGCGAGAAACAGAGAGAGAGACAGAGAGAGACAGAGACAGAGACAGAGAGAGAGAGACACAGAGAGAGAGAGAGGCAGAGAGAGAGAGACAGAGAGAGGGAAAGACAGATGGGGGAGAGAGAGGGAAAGAGACAAGAGGGAGAAACAGTTGAGAGAGGGAGAAAGAGAGACAGACAAAAAAGGGAGAGAGGGGAGGGAGGAACAGAGGAAGGGAGGGGGAGGGGGAGAGAGAGAAGGGAGATTCAGATGGGAGATGGAGGAAGAGAGAGAGGGATGGAAGGAGAAAGGGAGAGACAGAGGGAAAGAGACAGGAGGGGAAAGAGACAGACAGATGGAAGGGGAGGGAGGGAGAGTTGAAGAGAGAGAGACAGAGAGGGAGTGAGACAGAGAGAGGAGAAAAGAGGGAGAGGGTTGGAGGAAGAAAGGGAAAGACGGAGAGAGAGAGAGGAGAAGAGAGAGGAAGGGAGACAAAGACAGAGAGAGAGACAGAGACAGACAAAAAAGAGAGAGGGGAAGGGAGAAATAGAGGGAGGGAGGTAGAGAGAGAGAGATGGGAGAGGAAGGGGGAGAGAGAGAAGAGAGAGGGCTGGAGGGAGAAAGGGAGAAACGGAGAGACAGAGACAGAAACACAGAGGAGAGGGAGGGAGAGAGATAGAGGGAGACAAAGACAGAAAAGGAGAGAGAGATGAAAAAAGGAGAGGGGAAAGGAGAAATGGAGGGGTAAAGAGTGAGGGGGAAGGGATAGAGAGGAGAAGAGAGGGGGATGGAGGGAGAAAGGGAGAGAGAGAGGGAGAGAGACACAGAGGAGAAGAGAGGGAGAGAGACAGACAGTGGGGGAGAGATAGAAGGAGAGAGGAGGAGACAGAGATAGAGACACAGAGAGAGGAGAAGAGAGAGGGAGGGAGACAGATGGGGGGAGGAATGGAGGGAGGGAAGGAGGGGGAGAAAGGAGAGAGAGGGATGGAGGGAGAAAGGAAGAGACAGGAAGAGAGACACAGAAAGACAGAGAGAAAAGAGAGGGAAGGAGAGAGAGATAAAAAAGGGAGGGAGGAGAGAGACACAGAGACAGAGACACAGAAAGAGAGAGAGACAGAGATAGAAAGGGAGAGGGGTGAGGGAGAGAGGAAGGGAGAGACACATAGAGACACACACACACAAAGGGATAGAGGGAGAGGAAGAGAGAAGAGGGATAGAGACAGAGACAGGGGAGAGAGATTGATGTTCCAATCTACTGGAAAAGAGAGAGCTGGGAGCCGGGCCATGTGTGGAGCTGGCCTGGGCAAGGAGAGGGGAGAAGCTCTTATAGAGGCCACTGGGAGTAAGTGCTTTTTTATCCCCATTTTATGGATGAGGAAGCCAAGTCAAACAGGTTAAGTGGCTGGCCCAAGATCACACAGCCAGAACTTGGATTTGAACTCGGATCTTGATGACTCCAGGCCCAGCGCTCTGACCTGGAGTCCCCAGTCTGCGTGCTGTCAGCCCCGAGGCCTCAGTGGCCCACCTTGGACAGGCGTTGCTCCAGCTCGGCCTCTGAGCCCCGGGGTTGTGTGGGCATGTAGGGATACAGATGTTGTCCGTGTCGAGCACATGTGTCGAGTGCATACTGTGTATGTCTGTGTCTACATACATATACGTGTGTGCACACATAAGCACACATATCACTGTTCCTTCCCCGTCCCCTGCCCCAGGCCAGAGCCTTTGCTGAAATGACTTTGTCAGGAGAGTGTGCAGGCCCCCGCCGAGCATCCACTTTTCTGGGCCCGGGTCCTGGGAATCGCTGTGCAGAGTGACCCAGCGGGTCCTCCAGTGTTTGTCTTTCACCGCCCTTTTGTCTCCCCTCTCCATCTGCGGGGCCTCCTCCCCCAGCCAGGCCTGCCCAGGCCCCTCTTTGTGTCCTGGGTGTCCGGCTGCACCTGCGCGGCGGAGGGCGCAGCCAGACGTCGGCATGGGCAGGAGGCCGCTTTTGCAGTGTTCGCCACCATAATGACTCGCATTATAGAATGCTCTCGCAGGGAGGAAGCCCTTCACAAAGGGGGGGCCTTTATTTCTGGTGAGCTCGGGGTCATTAAAAGCACCACCCAGTGCGCCCCAGAGAGTTGCGCCCACCCCCTCCCATTCAGCTCTGGGAACCACTGCCTGGCTGTTTGTCCCATCTGCCCCAGCTCGAGCTCCCCGGGGCGCCTATTCAGGGGCCGGCCTCCGTGTGTGTGGGCCCCGGCTGCGCGCCCCGAGGTGGCCGTGCATCTCATTTGGGGCCAGGCCTGGAGGAGGGCGGTGGCCAGCCCGCAGCATCTGGCGCCTGGGCCTAGGTAATTGGATGTGTTTGTTCTTAGCGGGCGAGCTCAGGATGGGGCCGCTGTTCCTGGGACCTGATGCTGCTGGCGGCTCACTGTGGCATCCTCTGTGCAGGGATGCTTTGGAGTCAGCTTCGTCTTCCCTCGCGGATGAGCCAAGGCCGCCCTCTAGCGACCAACGTGGGTGTCTGCGTTTTCCATGTTGGAAACCAGCCCTTTGTCCAAGCTGGCTGAGCAGGGAGCTGTGGACAGTGCATGGTGGGAGCTGCCTCTGAATGACCAGGACACTGCCCATGCCAGTACATTACCGTTATAATGAGCAGTCACACCCAGCCTTCATGGAACAATGTCAGGTTGGCCAGCCCCGTTAGTGTATCAGCCCCTGGGCCCCTCGCCACCCTCCCTGGAGGGTCCCCACCGGCTCCTGTTACACCCCAGCCCTTCTCTGTCCTTGCCTGGGCTATGGCCTGAGCCTTCTTAAGGCTCTACCGGCTCCAGAGCTGTCACCCCTCACTCTCTCACCTCCAAGACTGAGGGAAGCCCCTCACAGCCTGGCTTCCCCCGGCCTGTCCAGACTCGTGCCTTCCCTTGGTTCCAGTCAGAGAACAAGCAGCAGTGGCGATCACTGGCATTTCTGTGATGCTTTGAGAGTTGCAGAGTGCTTTATACACCTTCTCTCATTTGATCCTCGCAACAACCCTTTGAAATAGGTGCTAATATTGTTCCCATTTTTCAGATAGGGAAATGGAGGTCGAGAGTGTTGAAGTGACTTGCCCAGGGTCCCAGAGTAGGCTTGAACTCCAGAGATCATCCTGACTCTGTGTCCTGCACCTCCTGGCCCTCTGGTCTAGCTCCTCTTTTGGGGACTTCTCCATCTCTGTCACTTGGCATTGTCTCCTTCCCCTTCCTGCCTCTTTAAGACCTGACCCAAAGACATCTTTCCTCCCCCAGGTGCCCTCATGTTGGTTGGGTAGGAATTCTGGGCATAGTTATTTATGCATTTGCTGTGTCCTTGACAGAATGGAAGTACCTTGAGTACCAGGATAGACAGCTTCATTTTTGTCTGTCTCCAGGTACATGGGAAGGGGTTTCCTCTGGCAGCACTTTCTTGCTTGTGTTGTGTCTGGACTGTTCTGGTGAAGCCTGTGGATCCTTTGGCAGAAGAAGGTTTCCGACATCTCTGGGCCTTCCCAGGGAGCCCTGGGCTCACCTGCCAGCCTGAGGCTTCTGCCTCTGCTCCTGCAAGAGTGCCAATGGGTGCCTGTGGCCTGCCTGGCTTCTGAGTCTGCCCAGGGAGCCCCAAATCAGGCCCTTGGGGCCCCTCTTCTCCCTAGTGCTCAGGAGGCCATTCTCAGACCCAGTTCCCCTGATTTTTAGCTCCTGTCTCTTAGGTACTGTTATCTTGGTCCTACCTCTTGGGCTCCAAGGGACTCTGTCACTACTTGGGGAATCAAGGGAGGCCCTCAGCTCTCATCCTCTTCTTCCCCCACTCAGTGGACTTTTCCAATTAGTGAGTCTGCCTGAACTCATTGTTCAGTGGTTGGCTCCCTCCCACCCTGCCACGCTGTCCCTGGCCAGTGTTTCTGAGCCTTTGGCTGTCAGTAGACACTTATGTCCCCACATGCCACTCTCCTGACTCCCTCTCCCTCCACCTGACTCTCACACCTCTAGGCCTTTCTCTCCTTCCACTGTGGCCTTTCCTCTGGAATTCTGGCTTCAGAGTTCAGAAACTTGGTGTCATCTTCAGCCTCTCCCTTTCCTACTGCCTCCATCTTCCGGCTCCCTCCTGATGGTTCGGGTGTCCTGGATACCCTTCCCTGCCCTGGCTGCGCTTTGGATCATAGCCTTACTCCCTGGCCAGAGTTGGGGAGCTGGACTCTCCCCCTGCCACCCTCAGTCAGGAGCCTCTCCACCTTTCTGGCCCCTTCTTCATCCTCGGCTATTATGGCCCAGGGTGTTTTCTCCTCCTCAGCCCTGCCCTCCCACAGGGCATGTCTCGTTGACCCCTTCCTGCAGGTGATCTGACTGAGGCCCAGAAGGGCTGGGCCATGAGGATTTGAACCTGGGCTCTCTGACTCCCTGTCATGCATGCTTTCCTCTGCGTCACCCTGAGGCGCAGCGCAGCTACTAGAAAAGCCACACGTGGAAAAGGAAACTTGGGCTTAAAAACTTTAAGTTTTGTATCATTTTTCAATGAACAATAATTTATTTTCTCTCCCCGCCAGTTGAAGGGAAAAACAGACAAAATAAAGGCCCTCGTGGCAAGCCTTGCTCATCCAGTGAAGCAGATTTCTGCTTTGTCTGTGCCCCGCCCCCTGTGCCCGCCGTGCGGCTGCTGGGTGGCGGGGATGGGGGGGAGGCCCCAGCTCCTCCTCTGAGCCTTTGCTAGGTGTTCCTTCACAGTGGCTGCTAGGACAGCCATGCTTTGTTGATGGTCAGTCCTTTGCCTGTCTGGAGTTAAAGACAGAGAAAGGGAAGGACACCAAGAGACCAGAGAGCCCTTGGGTAAGGTTGGAGAGGAGCTTGGCTCCATGAGGCCTGACAGGTCCTCTTCCATCTGTACGTCTGTATGCAGGCCGGGATGGTAGCCTGACTCCACGAGGCTTGATAGGCTCTTGTCCATCTGTCTGTCCGTCTGTATGCAGGCCCGGATGGGAGCCTGTCTCCATGAGGCTTGATAGGCTCCTGTCCATCCATCTGTCTGTCTGTATGCAGGCCTCCTCCTCCACATGTCTCGGGCCTCCCAGGGGTGCCCCTCAGTCTTTGTGTGTGTGCCTCCTTTCACTTCCCTGAGCTGACACTTCATCTCTGGCTTTGGCCTCATGCTTTTCTGAGCCAGACTTTTCTTCCTTGTTTGTGTAGCTCAGCATGTATTGGTGAGCTTTGTCTTGGTTCTTGGATGCACTCTGACTGGTCCCTAGGTTTTTATTAGACATTTGGGCAATGCCAGGATTTGCAGACAATTGCCATAGAAAGGAGCCAGTCAGGTAGCCCAGTGGAAAGAAGGCTGGACTTGGGGTCAGGAAGACCTGAATTTGAATCCTGCCTCAGTTACTAGCTGTGTGACCGTCAGTCTCCATTTCCTCATCTGTACAATGGGGACAAGAGATGCTAAGCATGGCTGGCATTTGTATGGTGCCCTCCAGCCCCATCCCCAGTGGTGGCTGGCACCAGAAGCCTGTGAGCTCAGCCTTCTCTAGATTGGGGTTATTTCAGCTATGACAGGTTCCCCTCCTCCCTGCCCCCAACAAAAAGTGTTTATTTTTTAGTTTGATGGAAGCAAAGGTTTCCTTTGTGTTGCTGATACCAAAGCGTGTGTTTGTGTTTTCCTTCTCCCCTCGCCCCCTTTCCAGGCCTTTCCTGCTTCCACCAGGCCCAGGCCCGTGGGGGGGACAGACTTTCTCAGGTCTCGGTGTGCCCTTAATGGATGGAGGGCTGCTGAGATAACAGCCCCGCAGCTTGTAGGCTTTAGACCTTCTTGTAGGCCGTGAGTTTCAGTGACACCATCACACGTCTTTCCCTTTGTTCTGAAGGAGACTCTCTCTGCAGAGTAGTTTGTTTGCTTCTCTGGGGGAAGCTGACACATTTTATCCATTAAATTAGAGGAGACTTCATAGGGGGCTGAAGTGTTTTCATGGTAGGATGGAAAAATAGCATCATTTGAAAGGAAGTGGGGGATTTTGTGTGTCTGTGTAGTCATGTTTCCCTAATTACTCCAAGGAAAATTAACTTGGTTTCTTTTACAGCTGGAGCTAGAAGGATTTTGGGAATCAGACATCCCCCTTGGTCCCACAGACCTGGCCTGTCCTGAGGAGGTGCCCAAGGTGGACCTTCCACCCCGCGGTCATGCAGACCAGACCCAGGTCAATACGAGTGGAGCTGTCACGGCCAATTCTGGTGGACTGGGGTCATGCTTTGCCATTTTTGAGTGTAATTCCCAGAATTCAGGAAAAGAAGGTCTTCTACATGGGTCAGAAAATGAGAGGAATCATTCACCTTTAATCTGTCTTCATGACATACAAAATCATAATTTTCTGTTTTTGTAGGAACTCTAGGTAATGTGGAACATGGGAACCAGTACCAGATCAAGCTTATGTATGAACATAATCTTCAGCGGGTCGCCTGCAACATGACATATGGATCCTTTGGCGGTGTCAAAGGTACTGTAGATCTGTCTCTTGTTTTAAGAGTGGCCACAAAGTGAGGCCAAGTGGAAGTGGCTGGCCATCCAGGCCACAGACACGGGCCAGAGCGAGCCGGGCACACAGGTGTCTTTCCTCTAGGCTTGTCTTCAAGTATCCAAGTAGAATTTCACTGAATCACTCCTAATAATGTAAAAAATCAGACCCAAGTTGTGGGGTTTTTGAGTGTTTATTCCTTTGTTTTCCCTTCCTCCTCTTTGGAAGTGGTTGTTGGAAGGAAACAAAGTCCAGCTTTTGGAGTGAACATTTTCCAACTTTGTCTTATTTCTAGATTGCTAAGTTAAACATATTTGAGATTCCTGTTCCGCTACCTTGCAAACATCCAGAACTTTAAAATACTTTTAAGGGTCCCACAGATTGGTCCCAACTACTTCCTGCCTGCACATAGCCAGATCATAGTGATGTGGGGAACACTGGGGCCAGAGTTGCATCGTGGCTGCACCCCAGGTGCACAGGCTCTCAGAGTCAGAAGCAGCTGTGTGGGTGTGTGAGTGTGTGTGTGTGTGTGTGTGTGTGTGTGTGTGTGTGTGTGTGTGTG
>NW_027185761.1:60527119-60530060 GCF_028583685.1 Petaurus breviceps papuanus | reverse complement strand
GTGTGTGTGTGTGTGTGTGTGTGTGTGTGTGTGTGTGTGTGTGTGTGTGCCTGCGCCTGCGCACATGCCCTTGGCCCCACTCTGGCCGCTTGTTGCTTCTGAGACGGAAGGTGAAAGAGAATCCTTTTGTTTAGTTACTAGATAATTCTGGAACACCTGCTCTATGTCTGTCCAGTTCACATCACCCTGCCCTTTTCACTAGCTGGTCTTTCCCTGGGGGCCAGTCTAAGCAGCACTGGCACCAGGAACACAGGCACATTGGCTTAGCATCCTTTATATGTCTCCTCACTGCTTTCAGCTGGCTTGCTTATAGGTCCCTGTCCTTTTGGGGGGCTGGGCCTGGGCCTGGCCTCAGAGCTCCCAGGTGAGCTGGGGGTACTGGCTGCATCAGAAGAGGGGGTGTCATCCTTCGACCACCTCCCAGTGGGGCTGGTGTGGGGAGGCCTTGTGGCCCTTCTAGAGCCTGAACACTCTAAGCTATGGGCTGCTGTTGATGGGGGAATAAGTGTTGTCTTCTGCGGAGTCCTGCTTGTTGGTGGGCATGGCATGAGCACTCTTTTGAATGGACTAGCCACTCCAGAAGGGGCCGGAGTTCTTTCCCTTGTTCCCCAGAGGCCCTTGGAGGCGGAGGAGCTGGCTGAGGGTGGCACCTGGCTGTGTCCCATCCTGGGCCTCTCTTGGGGCTGCCTGAGCTAGAGGAAGGGGCCCCCTGGGCTTGGCCCCTGACTGGATTGCTTAATTCTAGGAAGATCCAGGGGAGATCACGCTGTGTCCTAAAGCACTGTCTCCCTCAGCTTGTGCGCTGGCATGAAATCCAGGGGTACAAATGAAGCCGAGTATAAGGCTCATGAGAAATCCTTTAGAAATGGCATGTGATGGGCATCTTTTCTGTTGGCTTCCCCCAGAGTGAGAGCCATCCCTGGTCATGGATAAGCACATAAAGGGGTCCTGCCAGCAGAGAGCTGGCGCGGACCCCAGGACACTGCCATGTCCTGTGGCTCGGCCATCACTAGAGGGCAGTGTCGTCGTACTCTAGGAGGCCCCAGGCCAGAAACTGCAGCAGAGGGGCTGAGATCCCTGGGATGGTCTTGGAAGGACCGTCCCGTCTTCCCCATCCCATCTTCCCCATCCTGGAGGTCCGTGACTGGAAAATGGAAGGCCCTGTGGCAGGGAGGGGGCCTTGTGTTGTGGAGGGCTTGGCCAGGGGTGTTCCACATGGGCTCCTCCTGGGACCCTGGCGGCCAATGGACATTTTTTATGCACCTACTGTGTGCTGGACACTGTGCTAAGAAAGGCACAGATGTCGTCCCTGACCCCAGAGAGCACACGTTCTAGTGCAGGGGACAGTGTGTAAGCTGTCACGCACGCACATGCATGTATGTGCAGACATGTGTGAGTGCCCAGAAACAAACATGCACACACATACACATGTGTCATGCACACACATGTCTATGCCTATGTAGACCTAAGCAGGCATGTATAAGTACACAGACGTGCGTGTATACACAGGCAGAAATGTATAAGTGCCTATGTTACACACATAATGTATATAAACAGGTGTGTGTGTGATAATCTCAGACAAGGCCAGTCTGCTCTAGGGCAGACTGTGAAGGGCTATTACAAAGGCAGCTTCTGAGTGAGTCCGGAAGGATGCAGGCAGGCCACGAGGAGGGAGAGTTGCCCAGGCTCAGGAGGCCAGTGCCAGGCCACGGGGTCAGCGGGCAGAAGGCTGACTGTGGGCCTTCCCCCTGAGGTGCAGCCTCTTGAAGATCCCAGGGGGGCCTCACCAGGTTTGCCACAAGGTGATGAATTTCTCAGCCAGAAAAACTATCGGAGATTGTGGGAAAGGTCCATCCATACAAAGGAAATCCATATATTCACGTAGCATATGCTGAGGTCCTTCTTGGAGCTGGAACGGAACTGTGTGCTGAGGGTAATGCAGTGCGTGCCTGCCCTCAGGGATCCTCTGTGCCCTTTGGGGTGGGGAGGGGCCCTGTGTGTACAGAAGGAAGGTTCTGGTCCTTCTGATGCTCCAATGAGATGCTCTGTACAAAGTGCTTGGGGATAGTAAAGCCCGGCTCCTGCCCAGGCTGGTGTTAGGGCTCTGACCCCACCCTTTCTGGCTTTAGCTCTCAGATGTCTGCCTGAGCCGTGCCTGGGTGCTGTGGTGGGGTTCTTCCCGTGCTGAAGTGAAGGGGGAGATGTGGGCTAGGTGAAGGTGAGCAGACTTAGCCAGTGGACCGCCACGGGGGTTCCTTGTAGGACCCACAGAATCTGAGCCCCAGGTCCTTTTGTGGAGGGTCAGTGGGAGAATGTAGGCAAGATGCTGTAAGCCCTCTGTTTGGCTACAGTTCATAACTGATGGACTAGCCCCGGTATTGAGTTCCAGGGTCCATCGATTCAAGTGGGTTGTTAGCTTTTATTCGCTTTTTGGTAATCATTCTGATGCACGTGAATTGCTGAGTGTTTATCGCAGAAGCTGAACAAATCACAAGATAAAAGGCCTCACAGGATGTTTGCAGATTTGCTGGGAGGATTTATTCCAAGGGGGATTTGATGTGTGTTGCTGCTTGGAAGAACAGTTTCTGTTATAAAACTTAGAAGGTTTTATTTTTCATCATTTCATAATTCAGAATGAGAAAATAACTATCTGAGATTCCTGAGGGTTCTGAATTTAGAAGAGGAGCTAAAGTTAATATCCTCTGCTTCATAAAAAATGACTTTTTGGTTTTGCCAAGTTTGAATTCATCTTTTTTTTTTTTGTAAATAGGATTTTATTTTTTCCAGTTACATGTAAAGATAGTTTTTCAACATTCATTTTTTACAAGATTTTGGGTTTCAAATTTTTCTCCCTCCTCTCCCATAGGTTGTATGCGTGCAATCATGGAAATGTCTTTCTACATTGGTCATATCCTCCCTCCCTCCCTCCCTCCCTCCCTCC
>NW_027185761.1:60513817-60527019 GCF_028583685.1 Petaurus breviceps papuanus | reverse complement strand
CTCCTTCCTTCCTTCCTTCCTTCCTTCCTTCCTTCCTTCCTTTCTTCCTTTCCTTCCTTCCTTTCCTTCCTTCCTTCCTTTCCTTTCTTTCCTTCCCTCCCTCCCTCCCTCCCTCCTTCCTTCCTTCCCTCTCCTCATCCCAGCAGAGTCCATGTGGCCGTCAGGTGCTGCCATCGTGTGGACAGCTCGTGTCAGAGCACGTCCATCATGTTTTCAGCCCTTGGTCCAGGCCAGGGGGGTCTTTGTCCCGTGGCTCCTCACAGTGTTTTCTTCCCCACCATCTCCTGTGCTCCTCCTTCCTGCTGAATTAGCCTCAGGATCCAGTGATGCCCGATGGGAAGCTGGGGCCGTGTGTGGCCTCATTGCAGACTCTCTGCCATTATACGATTTCCTCCCTTTCATTTGTCTTCCTTCCTTTAGACCGTTCAGTTTTATTTTTCTTAGTTTTATTAGTTTCCTTCTTCATACTTTTAATGGCCTGACTCATTTTTTCCTGCCTCTGCTGACATTTTTTTCAACTTTCAGTTCAGTGGGAGGCGTCCATCATGTACTGCGCCAGCCCCCTCCTTGCGGGTGGAGCCAGTGCTGGCCGGGCAGCGGGCAGCAGCTTCCTCCCTGATCTCACCAGCTGCCCCAATTCAGCCGCATTTTTTACTTCACTTCTGAAGTCAGAACTCTTGGGCGCAAGGGGTGGCTCCCTTGTTGGCAGGGTTTTAAACTTTTCTAAGTTTGCATTTTACTGTGCTTCAGACAGTCACTCAGGAGTTTTGCTGGCCCATTCTGCAAGTGCAGCCCCTCGGTTGTAGGGGTTAGCTGACCTTTTAAGATCAAAGCACTATGTCCATACATATAAAACACGTGTGTATGTGAGCAGAGGCATCCACATCTGTGTGTGTGTGTGCGCGCGTGTGCGGGCGCGCTTATGTGTGGGTATCGCCCTATCTAGTCGGTCATCTGACTGTTATTAAACACAGTGGGCATTTAACAAGCATTAATGAACATTTATTAAGCCTGCTTTGTACCAGGCACTGTGCTGATCTGGGGGTTCAAATACAAGTAAAGATAAGGACAGTGCTGCCCTCAGGGAGCAGACAGCCCAATGAGGGGTAGGCCCTGTGGTGCTGAAAAGGGCTGGAGGAGGGGAAGCCCCCCAGCACTGCTCACCAGCTCGAGGGGGAGGGGCCTGAGGGTATGTGAGGGCCAGGCACTCAGGCCTGTAGCATAGCACCATGGTGAGTTTCTTGGTGTGAGGGAGAGGTCCAGAGGAGTCCGCGATCTTCCTATCTGCCTCTCCCCCACCCCAGTAGAACACTGGGAAAGCCCTGTGTAAAACTTCAGGGCTGCGTGATGCTGGCTCTTCTATCCAGGACCAGCCTGGGGGTTTCCCTGGGCCAGAAGCTCACAGTTCTGCTTTCCCTTCTGCTGACCAGCCGCTGTTCTACCTTTCTCGTTTAGATTTTTGGTTGAGGCCTTTTGCTTTGAGTTCATCAATATAAGGAGCTCCTGGCTGGGAAGCTGTGAATGGAAAACTTGTCTGAAGTGGACAGTCTTAGGGTGTGGCCTGAGGCACTGAAAGTGACTCCCCCAGGGTCTCTCAGCCCCTCAGGGGACTTCCTGACTGCAGGGCGGGCCCTCAATCCACTGTACTAGGCTGCCGCTCTTGATGAAGATGATACCAAAATATGCTTTTTCTAAACCTTCCCCTCAAGCCGGTCAGTTCTCTACGCCAGTGTTTGTCCTTTTGGGGCAGCTGGTGAATTCTGTCTGTTGGCATGGTCAGGAGCAGGGAGTCTTAACCTGGGTCCCCGATCTGGTTTAAAAATGTATTTTGATAGCTACATTTTGTGTGGTCTGTTCCCTTTATCGTCCTGTGTTTTTTACTTTATGCATCCAAACTCACTCTTCTGACAAAGGGCCCCCGTGCCCCGCCCCTGTGCCCAGGGGTCCGGGACATCATGGCACAGATGACTCTGGTTCCTCCTCCCCTCTGCCTTCCCCTGAGGGTCGGAACAGTGCCCAAGGGGAAAGGGGCAGCATGTTTAGAGGCCAAGCACCAGAGTTTCTCTTTTGGGGACTACTTTGTTTTTGATTTATTAAGTAATCTAGTATAAGACAAGTCAGCATTTTTAGATTGATAATCACATTCACATATTTTAAAAACCTTGGCCCTTTCCCAGCTCTCCATGACTTTGTAATTGCTGATCACTAGGTGCCCGCACAGTGCCAAGCATCTCCCTTGTTTGATTTTCCAGCAGACCCAGAGGGAAATGCTGTTATTATGTCATTTTATGGTTGAGGGAGCTCAGGCAGAAGTGAAGTGACTGACCCAGGGTCACACAGCGAGCAAGTGCTGGATTTGAACTTGGGTCTTTCTGCCTCTAGGACTGTGTATCAGCAATGCCATATTCACAATGCCTATGGAGATTACAAATATGCTGATATAATTATCCATCACAAAATACATCATGCTTGCCATATGGGGGAATAAGCTGGAAAATTTATTAAGATACCAAAAGACTGAGTCCCAAAACCAGAAAGTGAAAGCCATCAGAGTAGTTATGACATTGGCACAGGTAGATAAAGTAGAAAGCACCCACATTCTCAAGCCTTTAAAACAGAACAGGCTACCTCAGGCAAAGGTCCTCCTCTCCCCACTCACAGCAACCACCCAGCGTCCGGGAAGCGCGCTCCCAGCAGCTCCGGCCCCTGGCAGTCCTCAGCAGGAGTCCGTAGCAGAAATTCTGGCTAACTCAAAAAGGGCTTCACGCTGCCACTGCCTCTGCCGCCGTCGCCACCACTGCTAGCCACCTCAGGAACTCTAGCTTGGCTTCCGCTTTCTCTTGCTCCGCCCCTTCCTGCTACATCAGCAAGTCCAATGAGGCATGGAAGATCTTTAAATCCCATAACCCTTACATTCGGCCCCAAGATCTTTCATGTCCCTTACGTGGCAAAAATACAGTAGAAATAACTGGTGTCAACAAAGTTTCACAACAATATAATAAGAATAGCACACAATAAACACAGAAAACCATATTTTAGGGTGGGGCTTGAGCACAAGCTCCCAATCATTCCCCCAACCCCAAACAAATGGGGCCCCAAAATCTTGTGGTAAGGGGTGAAGATCTCTTCTTCTATGGCAACTTGCTGCTGAAATAGGATGTAGAGCTGTCCCTGTCCTAAGGGGTCCCATTTGAGAGGTCAGTTCTTAATATGCTTGATGCCAGGTCCAAGGGTGACACATCACAGTTGCAGACAGGGGGTGACATCCAGCTTAAGCTATCAGGCATCTACAGATGGAGGGTACCAAGCCTGTGGAAACAAATCTAACAAACAAAAAATCAAGAAGAAGCAAAGAGACAATAACCAGACTATTGTAGCCTCACTCATGGTAGAATAAATGAGTTAAGGGTACAATTTTGTAATCATCTTCTCCAGAATAAACAATAGTTACAGTGTTATCCCTCCCATGTGCTATGATCTCTGCAGCCTTTGGAACATCATCTGGCTTCCGTTTTACCCATACTTTAGCTCCTAATTTTATTCTATCAGTAGAACCAAATCCTTCAGTTCCTGTGACAGTTATTTTGGAAGGAGGGTCAGTTTTTACAAGTGGTATTGTTTTACAAGGAATGATAATCAATTGAACTATCCTATCATTTTTGTGAATCTGTATGGGCCCTTCACCTAAATTCTGGAATGTTACAACAATTTCTCCTTGATAATTAGAATCTATTACTCTAGCCAATACATGTATTCCTTGAGCTGCTAATCCTGATTTGGGTAAAATCTGTCCAAAGTGATTTTTAGGGATTCTTATGCATATCCCAGTGGAGACTTTTCTTATTTCTTTTCTGTCCAACCAAAAGTCCTCTAAACAATGTAAATCATACCCCACCGAACCAGGTGGTCCTGGGTACGGTGCTGGGACATCTGGCCTCAAGGTCCAATACTCAATATTTGGGATCTTATGTGTTTGTTGTTTTCTAATTTGCAGATTGGGGGTCATCATTCTGGCTAGAGGTGTACTTCCTCCCAATGGTCTATTATTCAAATTACACAAAGCAATGAACAAATTATCCTTCCAATGTTGATATGAATTATTGGAACTTAACTTCCTCAACTGTCCTTTCAGTAATCCATTCATTCTTTCAATTAACCCAGATGCTTCTGGATAATATGGAATATGATATATCCATTCTATATTGTTTAGTATACAATACTTCTTCATGTCATTGCCTTTGAAATGTGACCCGTTGTCACTTTGAATCTGCATTGGGGTTCCATAATATAGACTTATGAGATCTAGAGTTTTACAAGTGTTTTTCTGGGTTGCATTCTTATAAGGACAAGCTACTAGTACACCTGAATAGGTGTCAACACAAGTACATATAAATCTGCATCCTTTATCCAGTGGTAGTGGACCAATATAATCTATTTGCCAGATTTGGGCTGGGACTTTTCCTCTTGCTATCTTTCCAGTTACTACCCGAGGAACAGTTCGCTCCTTTTCCAATTGACATATATGACATTCTTCTGCTATCTGTTTTAACATTGAATGAGAGATACTAATACCTCGATCTTGTGCCCACTGGTGTGTGGCCTGGACCCCCAAATGGCCTGCTGTTTGGTGGACCCATTTTGCTAATACCGGATCATCAGTTGTTGTCAAAGTAGGGACAATATGTTCGGTAGCAATCTTTGCCAGTCGATCAGCATGAGCATTGTACTCACGTTCTGGTGTGGTGGGGGCCACGTGAGCATCTACATGAAAAACTGACAAGTCAGTGACCAAAGACATGTTCCAGATATCTTCCCATAATTCTTTGCCCCAGACTTGTTTACCATGAATTTCCCAATTTTCATTTTTCCACATGGGCATCCATGTAGCTAACCCATTAGCTACCGCCCATGAATCAGTGAATATATGACACTGTCCTCCTTGTTCTATTTTGATGGCTTGATATACTGCCATAAGTTCAGCATATTGGCTACTTGCACCTATCCCAGTACTTTCCAAAGTCCTTCTAGTACATGGGTTATAGGCCACTGCTTTCCAATGTCTTTTTTGCCCCAAATATTTTGCTGTCCCATCAGTAAACCATGCATGTCTCTTTTGTTCCTCAGTTAATACATCATATCCCTCATTCCATTTTACCAACTGTACCAACTGTTGCTTTGGCTCAAGGGGTGTGTCATTCCTCTCAATTTCTATGTTTGCTACAGATTCATGTAGAGCAGAGACTCCACTTTTGCCTGTTTTCGCTCTATTTTGAATATACCACTTCCATTTGATTATACTAGCCTCTTGGGCATGTCCAATTCTGTGAGAAGCTGGGGTACTCATTACCCAGGTCATAATTGGGATTCCAGGTCTTAATATCACTTCATGGCCCACAGTCAGTTGTTCAGTCTCCACCAAAGCCCAATATGCAGCTAACAACTGCTTTTCAAAAGGTGTATACTGGACTCCAGATGAAGGGAGTTTCCTACACCAAAATCCCAAAGGTACATTTCGGCTTTGTTGTTTTTGCCATAAGCTCCAGTTTGCATAATCATCTTGTACAGTCACTTGCAATTCCACTGGACCATTTTGCATGGGCCACAAATCTAGGGCCAATTGTATGGCAGCCTTGGCTTCTTCAAAAGCTTTACTCTGCTCAAGTCCCCAATCGAATTCATATTTCTTCCGTGTGACTCTATATAAAGGTTTTAAAATCTGTCCCAAATGTGGAATGTGGTGCCTCCAGTATCCAAACAATCCTATGAACTTTTGGGCCTCCTTCTTATTGGTAGGGGTAGGAAAATCCTGAATCTTTTGTCGGGCTTGAGGAAGAATCTCCCTTAGCCCCTTGTTCCATTGTATACCCAAAAATTTCACATTTTGAGCTGGTCCTTGAACCTTTGCAGGGTTAATTTCCCACCCTTTACTTTTCATATGCTCAATTAGAAGGGTCAAACTCCTTTCCACTACTTTCGCATCTTTTCCCTATATCATGATATCATCAATGTAGTGGGTAAGCTGTACACCAGGTAGCTTTAATTCATCCAACTGTTCAGCCACAATCCTGTGACAAATAGTGGGGCTATGTATGTACCCTTGTGGCAAGCGGGTGAAAGTATATTGTCTACCCTGCCAAGTGAAAGCAAAGTGGTCCCATTGTTTAGGGTCTATTGGGATGGTGAAGAAGGCATTTGCCAAGTCAATAACTGCATACCAAGTCCCATCATATGTCTGGATCCTTTCTATTAAGATGATGGTATCTGGAACAGCAGCATACAAAGAAGGAGTCACCTTATTCAACTGTCTATAATCCACAGTCATTCTCCATGTCCCATCTGATTTTCTTACTGGCCAGACAGGATTATTCCATCTTGTGGTTGTAGGGACTAACACTCCTGCCTCAACATATTCCTTTATAGTTGTGGTAATTTCATCTTGCCCACCTGGCACACGATACTGTTTTAAAGTAATTACTTCAGACGGTTCAGGTAAAGTGATTGGGTCCATTTTTAGTTTTCCCACTAATACTGTATTAATTCCTATCTTCCTCACAGCAAATTGGTATCTTCCTTCAGGTAAATTCAGAGTCATGCCTCTCAATACATCTATCCCAATGATGTATTCAGGAATGGGTACAACAACCACAGTATATTCCTTCTTAGGTAACTGCCCAATTTTCATTGTTATTTTAACCTGTCTGGCTGATATTTCAGCGCCTCCTAGACCTGTGATGGTAATAGGAGTTCCATGTTTAAACTTATCAGGGTTTCCATAGATAAGTGTGGCCTCAGCCCCAGTATCAAGCAGTGCCCTAGTCACAGTAGTTGATCCATTCTTCCAATATATTGTTAAACCAATATGGGGTCTGCAATCTCTTCTGCATATTTCTTTTATGTGGGCTGGGGCTTGGCCTATCTCCTATTCCCCCTGAAGGTGGGGCAAACTTGGATACAAAGATTCAGATTCAGAAATACCTGCGGGGGTGGTTCCTGCTTCCCTGTTCATTCTAATGCTAAGTACCTTTTCTTGGTACAGCTTATGCAGCTCTTCAGTTGGAATACCATCTATTCTTCTGAAGTCCACCCCTGCTCTTAATAGAGCAGTAAAGAGTTCCCTTCTTGTTGGTCTATTTTGTCTCTGAATCCTCTGGCTGTTGACTCTTCTCTCTCGAGGCAATTTGTCTTTTTCCCATTCCCCTAAATCGCTTAATTGTGAAATCTTATCCAGCACCTCTGAAAGAGGGTGCCCTATTTCTCCAATTAATAGAGTCAGAATTAGGTGCTTATATGCAGGAGGAGCCGTCTTCACTATGATATTTCTATGAGGAACTCCTAGGGGGGTATCATAATATGCATTTGCATCTCCAATCAGGATAGCAGTTTTCATTACCTCCTCCTTTAGTTTTCTCATACAGTCTCTAAGTGAGTACCAGGGTCTGTCTCCCCTAGGCCACATAGATTCAGTTGGATATTGCTTTTTGCATCCTTCTGCAGCTAAAGCTAGAAGATTAGTTTTGTTATTTCCTCCTTGCATATGGTGATCCCTAAAAGCCTGGTGTACAAAAGGATTCTGACTGATACTTATGAATTTTAAACAGTCCTCATTGTCCAGTGTTATTCCTCCTGCGCCTTCATCAGTGATTCTTACTATCCAAGACACTAAAGACTCCCCCATTCTTTGGGTAAATCTACTCAATATATCAGTGATCTCCTGTTGAGTGAAATCCTCAATTATCTCCCTGGACTCTGTTTTGCCTCGGTGGTTCTCCTGTCTTCTTCTTCGTATGGGGAGAGCTTCTACATTAGAAGACTCCTCATCTAACCTTGCTCCATTCTCCTCACACACATTCTCCTGGAAGCTGTCAGGGCAACTCTGCCCAGCCTGTACAAAAGCTGCATGCACATTCCTTCTGCTAGTTTTTTGCTTCCTTTTAGCTACATGAACAGTAGCTTGCTCCTGGACCACCACATGAGTCCCTCCAGTTTGCTCTTCTGAGTGCTGTGACACAGAAGAATCCTCAGGCAAACCAGCTGACTCCCTAGCCATCCTAGCTCTTTCCTTCAGCAGCTTATCCCTACTTTTACACATAAGGCGATAACTTGTTAGCAGCACCCAGCCTCTCCTGCACACTCCTGCCAGTTCTTTGCCTGGTTCTATGGGTATTGCTTTCAAACATCTTTCCAAATCTCCAGGTTCTCCCTCTTTTAGCCTTGGTTCCCAGTTTTCACAGGGCCCTGTGCTTTTAGCCCATTCTCTGGCTAGAGAGGAATAAGGCAAATCCTCCCATCCTGGAATAGCCATTTCTCCCTCTAAAGCCTCACTGCTTCCAAATAGAGGCCTGACATTTTGTGATCCCATCCTGGTCGCCAAATGTATCAGCAATGCCATATTCACAATGCCTATGGAGATTACAAATATGCTGATATATAATTATCCATCACAAAATACATCATGCTTGCCATATGGGGGAATAAGCTGGAAATTTATTAAGATACCAAAAGACTGAGTCCCAAAACCAGAAAGTGAAAGCCATCAGAGTAGATATGACATTGGCACAGGTAGATAAAGTAGAAAGCACCCACATTCTCAAGCCTTTAAAACAGAACAGGCTACCTCAGGCAAAGGTCCTCCTCTCCCCACTCACAGCAACCACCCAGCGTCTGGGAAGCGCGCTCCCAGCAGCTCCAGCCCCTGGCAGTCCTCAGCAGGAGTCCGTAGCAGAAATTCTGGCTAACTCAAAAAGGGCTTCACACTGCCGCTGCCTCTGCCGCCGTCGCCACCACTGCTAGCCACCGCAGGAACTCTAGCTTGGCTTCCGCTTTCTCTTGCTCCGCCCCTTCCTGCTACATCAGCAAGTCCAATGGGGCATGGAAGATCTTTAAATCCCATAACCCTTACAGACTGTGCCCTGTCCACTGTGCCACCAGCTGTCGGTATGCATAGGACTTTTTGCATATTCATAGCTAGTATTTAAAATAGTTTATATTACATGTAATACATAAATATATAAAATATTTATATTATATATAGTTAATACTTAAAACAAGTTTGGAATGGTCTTCCCATCCCTTTCCCCTGTGGTGGGAGGTGGCATTCTGTACCTCTGGGGCTCTGAGATCTTATACAGCCTGCCCAGGTCCTGTTATTCTGTCTGTGAAATGAAGGGGGCTCATGAAAGGATTTCTGGGCCTCCTTCCAGATGCAGAATTCTGTGACTCTGCAGTGTTGGGGGTGAAGTTTCCTCGTTCTGGGATCTTTGGGGCTTAGAAAGAAGCTGACCATTGAGCAGTATGTTAGTGACCTGATGCAGAGAGAGGCAGGTTTCCCAGAGTAAATATGTAAGTCGCCCTCTTTTCAGCATTGGAATGGAAATACAGTACATAACGGGTCCTCATATTTGCCATTCAGTTATCCAGAAAGGATCAAGGGTGTGGGAGCTAGAAGGGATCCTGAGATGTCATTTTGTTGTTGCCTTTATTGGACCCATGAAAAACTGGACTCCTGAGAAGTTGCAAAACCGGCACCAGAGCTGGAACGCAGCCCCACGGCGGCCTCACGGCAGCCCCACGACTCACAATCTGATTTTCTTTTGACCTTTTTACCACGCGCCACAAGATGAAGAGATCTTTGCAAATAATAAATACCAGGCTTGAGGAATATTTTTAAAAATAATGAACTGACTACCATAAGCTTGTGTGGGATTATATTGTCACATAAATAACAATTCATGAATTCCTGGGCTTCTGAGGTCTGCCAAAGAAAATAGCCAAGTGAAGGCTCAGTGTGCCTCCATCCATCAACTCCCGTGGCGGTGCTGGATAATCCTTGGCGGTCCGGAGTAATGTCTGATTGTCTGAAATATTGGGCTGCCCTCTTAGCTGCTGGAGAGACCTGTCGGTGGGCACTTACCATCCCTGAGAGTCTAGATCCCCCCGGGCCGTCTGGAGGCTTCGGTTGCCATCTGAGACTGAACTGATAGGCTGCGTTTGGGTGAACGTATGGGCTGAGCACAGCCGGCCTGTCTGGGGGCCGTGGGTGCCGATACCAGATTCATGCTCTTTTTTGGGGAAGGGGGGTCGGCTGATGGGCTGCGGTGAGCTCTCGTGCATCCTGAACCTTCCTCTATCGGGCCCCTGGCTCCCTGGCTGATGGGCCGAGCTCTGCTAGGAGCTACATGGAGCGTCTGTGTCAGAGTCAGTGTCAGTGGTCAGGGCTTTGTTGTGATGGAGACTTTCTCCCTTTGCTTCTAAGATAAGTGTCTGGAGCTTTGGAGCTTCTTGACCGTCACGTGCCTGGTTCTTGCCCTGTGCTGGATTTTCTCAAGTGCTCACTGTTCCTTTGTAAAGTCCCTGCTCTGAGACCTGCAAATCAATGCCATTCTCATGTATCATCTTCCTGTATGTTGAGCTGTATAAAAGCTCTGCTCCTGGGGGAAGGGTGTTGAGAGGGATCTCCTGGAACCTCTGCTGCAGAAGTTCAGGGGGGAAATACTTCCTCGGCCCCTGTCAACAGTGGCCACATATCCGTGGGGGGAAGGGTGGGAAGGATGTTGGTGATGTCTCAGGGCTGTTTGATGACACACAGCAGAAAGTCTCCAAAACCTTTCTTGCCTGAGGTTGGCTGTGGAACCTGGAACCATGGGAGTGAGTTCTAGTGAAAACTCTTGCTGTTGGGAGATGGTGACTGTGGTAGGCGTGATTTATTCTGACAAGTGTTTTCTAAGCGTAGATAACACATGATATATTAAAAATCAATACACAACCTCCAGGGCAGGATTGGAACTCAAGTTCTGTGACTCCAGAGCCAGGGCTCTCAGTACCGTACCGTCTCTTGTCAGGGCTAATTAAATGTTTTGCTTATTAGAAAAGAATAAATCACCTTGGTCTACTGCCAGCATTTAAGTAGTACCATGATTTAAAGAATCACAGTTTTTTCAGATTTATTCCTGAGGCATATTGGCATGGAACACCCCCACCCCCACTGTCCTACCTTCAGTCTCTTTTCCTATTTCCTATTGATTCTAAGATCAAGTCACAGATTTTTAGAGATTCGATCTGAGTGATTTGAAAGGCCATTTCCTAAGCTTATAATAAATGTCTTCTAGGAAGACAACCTCTATTATCTCAGTTGTTCATCCCAGTGCTCAGCACACAGTAGGCACTTTACAAATGTATGCTGACTTCTTTTCCCCCCCATGTAATAGTATTTTTTTTCAGTGACATGTAGTTTTCAGCATTCATTTTTCTAAAATTTTGAGTTCCAAATTTTTCTTCTTCCATCTCTTCCCTTCCTGCTCCCTGAAACAGCAAGTAATAGGTTATACATGTGCAGTCATGTTGAGCACGTTCCCACGTTGTGAAAGAAGAATCAGAACAAAAGGGAAAAACCACAAGTAAGGAAAAACCAAAAAAAGTGAAGATAGTCTGCTTTGACCTGTATTCAGACTCCATAGCTCTTTGTCTAGATGTGGTCTTTTGGAATTGTCTTGGATCACGATATTGCTGAGAAGAACCAAGTCAGTCACAGCTGATCATCAAACAGTGCTTCTGTTGCTATATACAGTGTCCTGGTTCTGCTCACTTCACTCAGCATCAGTTCATGTAAGTCTTCGCAGGTTTTTCTGAAGTCTGTCTGCTTATCATTTCTTATGGAACAATAGTATTCCTTTCCATTCATATAGCACAGCTTGTTCAGCCATTCCCCACTCGATAGGTATCCCCTCAATTTCCACTTCTTTGCCACCACCAAAAGAGCTGCTATAAATATTTTTGTACACGCGGATCTTCCTCCCACTTCTATGATCTCTTTGGGACACAGACCTAGAAGTGGTATTGCTGGGTCAAAGGGTATGCTCAGTTTTATAGTCCTTTGGGTTTAGTTCCACATGCTCTCCAGAATGGTTGGATCAGTTCACAACTCTTCCAACAATACATGAATATTCCAATTTTCCCACGTCTTCTCCATGTATGTTGACTTCTTGATCTAATCCCCTCATTTTTAAGATGAAGATGCCAAGGCCTAGAGAAGGTGTGATGTCAGCCAGAATGTATTCACACAGTTCCTGCACGCCCAAAGTTCAGTGGGGGAGGCCCGACATCATCCAGCTAGCAACTGAGTCCCTGAGCTCCAGTAGGGGAGGCCTTGTCCGACCTGTGTGGTCACTGCCCAGCTACCAGCCCACCCCCGAGACCCTCCATTGAGGGTGCATCCTTCCCCATTCTGTGATGAGGGTCTTTGTATTCTTTCACACTTCCCTCTTTCTTCCCTTCCTGGATACCTGGGAGGTTTTTTTTTTTGCCTTTTTTTGGGAGGGTCAGTTGGCGTTAAGTGACTTGCCCAAGGTCACATGGCTAGTTTTGTGTTAAATGTCTGAGGCCAGATTTGAACTCAGGTCCTCCTGACTCCAGGGCCGGTGTTCTATTCACTGTGCCACCTAGCCGCCCCAGATACCTGGGAATTAGTAAGCTTTTCTTACATTAAAATGGAAGTTTTCTCTTTGTATTTCCACTTAAAGTTCATACTTCTGCCCTTTAGTTGTTCAGTTACTTTTCAGTTGTGTCTGACTCTTTTTGATCCCATTTGGGGTTTTCTTGACAAAGATACTGGAATGGCACCTTTTCCTTCTCCAGCTCATTTTACAGATGAGGAAACTGAGGCAAACGGGGTGATGTGACTTGTCCAGGGTCACACAGCCAGGAAGTATCTGAAGCCAGATTTGAACCCAGGGAGATGACTTCCTGACTCCAGGCCTTATCCCCTTGTGCCTCCACCTCTGCCCCTTAAAGTAGGGTCTAAACTGAACCCTTCTTTCATTTGGCAGCCCTTTAAATGCTTCAGGACAGCTATCCTAGGCCTGGCCACTCCTTACTCAAACAAACAGCCTTTCCAGGTTTGTCATCCCCATTTCCTTTGGTCCCTTCTTGTAGGGGGTGGTCTCCGGCTGCTTTGGTTGTGCTTCAGTTAGACAGTGACTTTCCTGTGGCTCCCCCTGTGCACTTGGTGAGTATTGCAGGCATCCCATTGCTGCCTTCTTCCAAGGCATTAATAAAAATGTCCAGCAGCGAAGGGCCAAGGACTAGACCCTAGGGAGCTCAAAGACCTTCCTCTGAGTGGACCTCAGCCTCTAATGGCAGCTCTTTGAGCCACTCCTATGGTGTAATGTAATAGCAAGCAAAGGCAACTTCCCAGGTTCAAAATACCA
>NW_027185761.1:60493565-60513807 GCF_028583685.1 Petaurus breviceps papuanus | reverse complement strand
AAACCAAGCCAATACAGGGGAATCTTTAATTGCCATTACCATCACATATGGTAAGTTCAGAATCACCCAGCTAGACCATGGTCTGGCGCATGTTTTGATACCTGATTCCCAGGATCAGAGTTAGAGGCTTTGACCCGTCGTTTTGGGCACAATTCGGTTTGCCGTATGCCTAGAATTCCCCATTCTTCCAGCAGAGTGGTCTTGTCTAAAGAGGGCAGGAACTCAGTGTGGTGCTCTGCTGGCACGTGGCAGTCCTCGCTTCCTGGTGTCAGCCGCCCCTTTAATAAGGTGACATGGTGGTGAGAGTGGAAGCCAGTGCTCTCCTGGTTGGGGCTCAGGAACCTCTTCTTTCCCCTGTTTTGACGCGGGCTTTTCCACACTTCTGTCTCGTCTCTGCCTCAATTTTCAGAAATCCCTAACTCGGTTATCATGACCTTCGCTTCCTTCGGGGTCCCAGGGCGTGGCGTGTGAGGAGGAAGGACTTCTGGCCATGAGGGGAAAGTGAGAGCACCTGGTGGGGAGAGGCCTTTTACATCGTCTTGGAGGGTGGCATTGTAAAGGCCGCTCCTGCTGGGCGACCTTGACCACTGACTGACTGGAAGACATTTTTTAAGAGCCTGAGACTAGAAATACTTGGATCTTTATAGATATGAAAGCACTTTGCAAAGCCCTGTACAAATATAAGGCAGTTCTATACTTGGGGGTATTTTTGTTCTCCAACATTCTAACCATTGTAAAAGGAAATTAAAATATAAAAGTACATGAGAGCAAAGTGTTTCAGTATTATTGGAAAAAGGCTTCAAATGAAAGAACAATGTGGCTTGTGTTTCTTTTAAGATGCTAAATTGCTTCCTTCCAGATTGAATGTAAAAGGTAATTTAATTGACCTCCTGAGTGTGAGTCTCAGAAATAATGGAACTTGGCAAAGTCTTGTGTCAGTTGAACTTTGTGAAGAAGTGGTGATGCTCAATCTATTTTTGTTGCTTTCTCAATTTTTAGGTTTGTTAGTATGTGTAAGTGCTTTGGGCTGGAGCTGCTGTCCTTCCCCAGTGGATCTTCTTAAAGGACATGGCCCCGGAGCTCCTGGGGGGTGTCCAACTCAGCCAGTCTGGGCCACAGAGTGACTGCATCTTAAAATGTCACGTGATTTCGGTTTGATCGACTTGTTGCTTGTTGGGTTAGGTATTTCCCAATTACATTTTGATCTGATTTGGTTGCACTTGGGAGTATTGAGGGCTGTGTGTTTGACCCTTCTCCTGTAGAGTGACGGATGGAGAGCAGATCCTGGGAATGCTGAGAGTCAGAGGCATGGGAAGGAAAGGCACGGGTGGGCACGCACTCAACTAAGGTCACAAATCTGTGGAAACAAGCCTGTGGTCTGCTGTCACTGTCGAGATGGGTCTGAGAAGATTTGACTTGGGGTGTTTATTCCGACATATTTATTGTGAATGATGATGTAATAAAGGGGCTTAGCTGGAATGTTCTGTTTATTTCTTGGCTCATATCCTGCTTCCCTCGGCCATTTAATCCACTTACCTGAATGGGTGACACTTCAGCTTGTCTTTGGCAGCACCGCAGATGCCTTGTTATTGCAGGTTACCCGCCTTCTGTGCATCTGAGATCTCCTTGACGTGGGCCCTGCTCTCACCTGGGTACAATGTGCTCCATCCGTGCTTTCTCTTTCTGGGCAGTCAGTCTCTGTAGAGGATCCATTTCCCTTCCTGGAAGCCTCACCCTGGGTCTCCTCCAAGGCTCGGCCTCTCTTGCTTGTGTCCTTCTCCCTCACATTTTCCTGGCAATAGTTTTAAATGGTTTGTGCTGTCTAAGTCACCATTAGCAGTGCCCATGAGTCTGTGATGCCACCTCCTGGATGACTCTGCCTTGCTCTTTGGGCCGTCTGTCATTGGGGCTCTTCTGAGGTCACACAGTTCCAAAGGGCCTCAGGGAGCAGCGAGGGATGGTCCTGAGAAGAAGGGCCTTTGCAGCAAGGAGCGTCTGGCCACCATGGGAAGGTCCTTGGGAGATTGCCGGGTGTTATCCTTCCCTCTCTCCTGTCCTGCTTGTCGGCCCTCCACAGTGACTAGACGGCCCGTGTAGACTGACTTTGTGTCCTGGGTGTCCATCCAGGGGTTCTCTGTGGTTTTCCTTTATGGCTGGTTGGCATGAACCAGGGAACGTGAATACACACAAACCTGCACACAATATGTATATACACAGACACACATATATGTATACAGTATACATAATACATGTAAAGTGAACAAGTTTAAATATTTACATACACACGCACTCAGTGCAAGGTGGTTTGGGAGAGCCGTAGCCATCCAAGGCAGGCGATCAGGAACGGCTCCAAGCAGCAGATTGTGCCTCAGCTGTGTCTTAAAGGCAGAAAGGCTCTGTACGAGGCACCAGAAGGAGGAGGAGGAGCATCCTGGGCGTGGGGGCAGCCAGACAAAGCCTAGAGCGTCTGAAGAAGAGCAGGAGGACGAGGATGGCGAGTGATGTCTGGTGAGGCTCTGAGGGGCTCCCGAGCCCGGGCAGGAGGTGGTGTCTCAGCGGACAGGCAGTGGGAAGCCACTGGAACTGAGTACCCTGGTCAGATGTGGGGTTGGCAGCAGCATGGAGGATGGGAGTCCTGTTAAGGCTGATGAGATGAGCCGGGTGAGGGGTGCCGGACGGGGGCCTGAACGAAGGGGGCAGTTTCCAAAGTAGGAGGAAGGCGGGATTGTATGAGAGATGTGGTGAAGGAGGGAACGGTGAGGTTATGTGGGATGAGGGAGGGGAGGACGTGGTGATAATACCAAAGTCAGGAGCCTTAGAGACTGTAAGCATGGCGGCACCTTGACCAGAAAGAGGGAGGCGTTGGGGGACAAGGGGACGAGCTCAAGTGTATACGTGATGCTGCCAAGCAGAGAAACATGGCGATCCACAGCACAGTGAAAAGCAGGGAGGAGAAGGGGCCTGTAGGAAACTGAGACCAACATCCAGCCAAGCCAGAGGGTTCTGAGATCAGGTCTAGGCACGCCTGAAGACGGACGCACCTGCTGACAGTCACAGAATCACCTCTGGGGCCAGCGTGATGAAGGGTGAAGGGGAAGGTCACCCGAGAAGCCGAGGCTGGTGGGATGTGGCCGAGGTGGGCTTGGCTTCCACCTCTTCTGTCCTGCACCGCAGAGTTCAGGCTTAGGTGTGAGCCGGCTAGCAGGGCAGATAGCACATGGATTGGAAGCTTGTGTCCACAGGGGTGGGGTCTCTGCTTGTGGTTCACACCACCTGGGAGGTAAGACCCCTCCCAGCCCCATCTCCCACCTCTCCTGACTGGGTCTCCTGCTCACAATTGTCCACCCTGGCCTGCTTCCCTGCTGGAGCCAGGCTGTGGCTGCTGTCTGACGGCAGTGGCCTTGAAGCACAGTGAGTTTGACTTCATCATAATTTAAAAATAAATATAAAAGAATATTGCAGAGAGCACTTTTTGTTAGGGCCTGAGAGGAGGGATAGCACTTTCTGAATGTGGGCTTATGGACCATTCCTCTGACCTTCCTACAGGGACGTGGTGATGGGTATCAAGACTCTTTCCTCATAACAGGCAGCTCTCCATCAATCTTGAAAATGCGTCTTAGCTAATTAGGGTTGGAAAGTCAGAAGAAAAAAACAAAACAGGAAAAAACTCGCAGGAGGTCAGTTTTATTAAGGCCCCGGTTTAATGTCCACCTTAATCGAGTGACCTGCAGATTGGCCTGGAAGCAGACTTACCATAGAACCTTTGCATTGTCAAGGTTACACTTATCCTGCCATAATCAGTCCTCACTGATAGGCAGGTATAGATGCTACTCTTTGTAAGACTTACAAAGCAATGTGGTTTTCAAGAAGCTGGACAAGGGAGGCAAAGAAGGAGTGAGGAATATTGATCACCATCATTCACAAAAGAAAAGAGCTACTGATTGGATCTCCCGGTTATGTTATGTGTTGATCAGTTTAAGAGCAGACTTCCACTGCCGAGGAAACCACAAAATCACAGAATTTAAAAATAATTTTTTGTTGGAAGGCAAAAGTTAAGCATCTTCTTAAAGAGAATGCTCTGCCGTGGGCTTATTAATAGACTTAGGCACTGTTCCTAATATATCAGGACCCACGTTTAAGCGAGTGCTAAATTTAAAAATATGGTCATACAAAAGCTTTTAACTTTGTAGCATGAAACTTGCTTGATAATTTCTTTGTCTAACACCTCATAAAATTCATTCTCCCAGAATTGTGGAAAAGTTAAGCATAGTCGACCCTTATTATAAAGTTTCCTGTTACAAGGATGCATGGCTTACACATATGTTATACTTTATTATTAAAAAAAATTCCTCCCTATAACACCCTCTTTGTTGTAACCCTCAACATGCTTTGCCTTCAGGCTAGATCTGTAAATGAAAGTAAAACGAATTCAGACAGATTGGTGAGAAAGAAAATGCTGGTTTCTTTTTCTCTCTTACTGAGGTCTTTCTTTTGCTCCCCAGTGGTTCTTCAACATCCAAAGTTTGTTTCTTCTTTAACATTTTCATATTCTTTTGATGTATTTCATTTTAAAATACGAGATGATAAAACCAGGTTCCATCATCCTGGAAACTAGCATAGTACGCGACTTTTTCCCTAATCCCGCCGAGGTTTATCGGTAAGACAATGAACAGTATAAAACTTCTCTCCACTGTGAAAGGCCAAAGGAAAGTTTCCACTCACGCTTGTCAGTGCCTGGTTTTCCTTCAATGCATGAATATTATTTTCCAAATTAGATCTGTGAATGCTGCTCAGTTATTGTTTCCACATTGTATTATTCTGCCTTGTTTTAGCAAAGATTCAGTCGAGCGGCTTGAAGGATCTGACTCGGACAATGCAAGGAAATCAGGATTTAAAAAAGCTTGTGAAAATAGGGCTCAGAGCTCAGCCTGAGCCGCAGCATTGCGCCAGTCGCTCCTGAGTCGTTGGAGGGATCTCCAGTTTACTTAAGTTGTCTTTCACACTGGTTCTCCATTTTGTGGTGTTGGAAGATAAACACGAGCAATGTTGTTCTTCTCTTTGAAAAGAAAAAGGGAAAAATATGAAAACTTTTCCTGTGCATTTGTCTTTTAATTGCCATTTACAGTGTTGAAGGTGTTAGAAAATTGAATGAGCAGAAGTGTGATAATTCCTTTCTTTAGACAGATAAAACATTTGTCTAAGGCTTACTTCCTCTGGGCTAAGTGCAGGGGGTACAGATATGAATAACCAAGGCAGCCCTTGTCCTCAAGGAGCTTATACTCTAATGAGAGGGGACTTAAATGGGAGGAAAGAAAGAAGGAAGGAAGAGAAGAAAGGGAAGGAGAGAAGGAAGAAGGGGGGGAGAAAGGAAGTGTGGAAGGAAATAATTCATGAAGTGCTCACTATGGTCATGGGGGATAGAAATACAAATAAAAAGAAAGATAGGGTGGCTAAGGGGCCCCATAGTGCACAGAATGCTGGGCTCATCTTCCTGAGTTCAAATCTGGCCTCAGATTTACTTACTCGCTGTGTGACCCTCGGCGAGTCACTTCACCCCGTTCACCTCAGTTTCCTTATCTGTAAGATGAACTGGAGAAGGAAATGACAAACCATTTCAGGATCTCTGCCAAGAAAACTCAAAAAGGTCAGGAAGAGTAGAAGAATCAGATAGGACTGAATGAAACAAAAAGAAAGACGTGCCTGCCTTCAAGGGGCTTCCAGAAGTTCTCGTGGGAAGAAGACAGTGCATGGAAGGGTGCTGAAAGGGGGGCTGCAAGGGAACTGTCTGGTGGGGTGGCATGATTTAGAAGAATAGAAGCCAGGACCACGTCTGAGAGGGGATAATGAAGGCTGGCTGCCCTGGGCTTGTCTGCAAAATGAAACCCCAAGCAGATGCCCCCATGGGAGAAGAGAGTGAGTGGCCCTTGTGAAGGGCTGTTGCTGGCTGGCAAGGCTGAGGACTGAGGGGAATTCCAGGGTGAGAGAGCAGCAGAAACATGGTTTTGAGGTCTGGAAAGTCAGCGTGTTTGGGGTGTGTGCCTGGTGTCTGGGCAGTGGAGGAGGTGAAAGCCAGTGTCCAGGGGTGGAGACCAGGGTTGGGGCAGGGAGGAGATGAGGATGGGAGTGATAACCAGAGATGACTTGATAAAGTGCTAAGATCTCTATTAAATCTGTGCATAAATAGTGTTGTACTGAAAAAAGGACAAAGCCAGCTTTGCCCTGTCAGTGGGTATTATCCAACAACATCGGCAAGTGAAATCAGTGCTGTTAAAACCGCGTAAACACCCAGCAGACAGAACCTTCCCTCGGAGATGATGCAGAGAACCCCTCTTCTTCACCATGAAGCTTCAGAAGAGCCCCCCAAACTACTGATTTCTTGTCCACAGTGACACAGAAACCATGGGCATTATTTACTTACAATTCAAGCTTATTCTCAGAATGTGCCCGAGAGGGGTGATGGGAAGTTATGAGCAGGCTCTTGATTATGCCTCAGAGGACAGGGAGCTCCACGCCCCCCCACCCTTTTGGGTCCCCTTTAGACCCGGCACAGAAGGGTACACACACTATCTATGTTTGTCGGTTGGTCTCTTGACTCTCTGTCCACAGCTGTACTGGCACTGCTTCTTTGGAACGTTTGCCATCACAGAAAGAGCAGGAGGAGGTGACAGGAGGCAGCAAGGGCCAGGCCAGCAGAGCTATCTGGACCACCATATCCCCTTAGACCCTGATGGAGGCATCCCAGGAGTGAACTCCAAGCCTGGTGCTCTGTTCTCTGTGCCCACCCGGGCTTGGCCCATGCTTGGTGCTTAATCCAAGCTTGTTTGTTTTGGGTATTTAAAAGACCTGTTCTGTACCGGGACCATCACTGATTTACCTAAAGGTTGGGGTGTCTGAGAAAGAGTGGGCCGTTTCTGTTTCCTTGGAGAATGTGGCTGGTGGCTGGTCATCTTCAGATCATATGACAGTTTGGGATCCATTTCCTAGGCGGCGACTGTGAGCTGGTGTGACCTGGCTTTGTCTTCCGGATCAGTCCCCATTCGGGCTCTTTATAATAATAAACGATACACTTCAGAATGAATTCCAACTGAACCATCAATATGAATGTTAACTTTTATCCCTAACAAAGTAACAGGAAATAAGATCACCTAAAGTATGATTTAAATTAAAAACCAACCAGCTGAACCTTGGATCCAGACAGGTCAGTTTTTGGTTCCATCAAATGTTTTCAGTTCAGCTCAATTTGGAAGCATTTATTAAATGCCAGGAGACACAGAGCCAGTGACGAAAAGGCCTTCCCCTCTGGGACCTTGTGTTCCAGCTCTGTGGGCACTTTGGGGGCTTGGCCCAGAGGACCTATGAGATCTTGACACACTCCATGCTTAAGCAATGATGAGGTAATTTCAGGGCCTGGGGGATCAGGAGAGGCATCCCAAGAAGGGGGTCCCTCCCACAGAACTTTGAAGGGAGCTCCAGGGCTCAGGAGGCAGGGGTGAGGTGGGACCGTGCGTTCCTGCTGCCAGATTCATGCGGACGCTTCTCTTGGTCTTCAGTCTTGGCAGGCGTGGGCCCTGCTAGTGCCCCTTCCTGAGTGGTATCTTTGGCTGCCTGTGCTGACACCAGACTTTGGGCAGAGGGCTGAGGGGCTGGGCCTCATTTGGAGGTTCTTCATTGCTTCAGATAGGAAGCCAGCCGCCTCCGGCATCATTGCCTTCTGCACCCAGGCCCTTCCCCTCATCCCCCTTCTCTGGATGTGGCCATGTTCTTGATAGTGGTGGGGTCAGAAATACCCGTCATCTTCACTCCCCCCATGTCCTCCACACTGCAGTTAAAACCCTGAGAAAAATAGCGATTTCTAAACAAGTGTGTCCCAGCACAGTGTCTGGCACGTAGTCGGTGCTTAGTAAATAATTGGCATTTGATTGACACCCCCCACCTCTGGACCATGGCCAAGCCACTTAGCTCTGCCTGTCACCCATGCTCTCTTTGTGACTTATAGGTCGGGGAGGAGGCTCATCCCCTGGCTTCCAGGCAGTGTTCATCAGCCCTTGCCTTTACCGGACACAGGACCTTGACATTGTGTCCTTCCTATTCAGATCTGCGGTTTCACCTGGGCCCAGGCAAGGGTGACTTTTGAAATGTAGTGGTCCTCTCTGCTGCCTGGCACACAGCCTCAAAGGATCCGGGCTTTTTCCCTGACAGGTCTGAGCAGTGGAAGTGGCCCTGTAGCTGGTGCGACCCCCGCCTCCATCTGCTTTGCTTCCCTTAGCTTCTGGTCCAAGCGTTCATCCTTGTGACCCCAGAGAAGATCATTGGAGTTGGCTGGTTGTCTGACAAGGAGGGTGGTGGTCTTCCGCCAGACTTCATCTCAGCTCGGGGCATAGCTTCTGGCCTCTGTTAGTTTGGTGGGAGGGAGAAATCCACAGTCCGGGAGGCAACTGGCTGGCACGCAGGGAGGGGGTCCTGTCTGCTGAGAACTAAGGCCAGCAGAGAGGATTTTCCCAGGAGCCATCTCCAGACCATCTGAAATTGGATGAAACTTTACCAGCAGAGGTGATGCAGTGGAAACAATGTCATTGCCAAGAGACGTCCCTGAAGATGGTGGTCCTGAAGTATGAGGAACCTTTCCGTATGTATTCCTCGACAGCCGTGAGGTGGCGCAGAGCGCCAGGCCTGGAGTCAGGGGGGTCGGGGTTCTCACCCATAGTGATCCTGGGCAAGTTACCAAAACACTTCCTGCCTCAGTTTCCTCATCTGTGAAACGGGGATAATGATAGCACACTTCTGTAAGTGCTTGGCCCAGTGCCTGGTGCCTAATAGGAAGCAGGAAGGGAGACCCTGCTTTTCTGGGAGTCTTGTCGATGGCAGTGAATGGAGAAGGCTTGAGGGTTTTCATAAATAGATCACGTAACCCAGGCAGTGCCCAGCAGCCTTTCTCTGGAGCGGTCCTGGTGATACTTAATCAGACTGCTACCTCTTTAAAAGCAGAATCTGGCTTGTTGTTGTTGCTGTCTTTCTATTTCCACCATTTCACACTCTACTCATCATAGTCAGGACGTGCTTAATATCTATTGACCGAATTTTTCTCTAGTACTAAAAACGCTAGGATTGTAGCTTCACCTTGTTTGCAGAGTTAACGTCACCAAGAGGAGGAAGAGGCTGAGCCCAAACTCTCATTCCCGGCCATCTCTCTCCAAATGGGACTGGAGGAGGAGAGCGTGGCAGACACCGTCCAGCCCCCTCATCTCCATGACGTGGAAAGCCATTCCAGGCCAGGCCTGCCTTTGCCAGGAGGAGTATCGGGGCCTACTCGGATGGGAACCAGGGCCCTTTTCCCAAATACATTGCAAAGGACCCACGATTTTAAATGGTTGGTTCTCACCCAGCTCTTTCCCTCAACTTGGATAAAAATCTCGACTTCTTTTCTTTTCCAGACAGTTGGTGACTATGGGACCTGGAAGACAAGGGTCAAGTTAAGTCAACAAGTCTTCGTTTTTTAAATCCCTGCTGTATGTCAGGTCCTGTGCTGAGCGTTTGATCAGATGATCACTCTCAGGTTAGCTGACAGAGGTTAGCCCAGCCCACGATCTCCTTTTTCTTTTTGGGCCTTCCTCACCCTGTCACTCTGGCGTGATCCTCCCCACAGTCCGTAGATGAGGGAGTCTTCCCCTTCTTTGTGCATCAAGGCAACTTAAGCATTTCAGCTCAGGCCGTGAGGTTCTGTATTGTGCTCCCAGGGTGGGAGGCCTGCGTTCCCCTTGCTTTCTTTGACTCCTGAAGCACTGAAGTTTAAGAGATGGGGCTGAAGATGCTTTGCTAGCAGCAGCCGGTGTGGAGGTGCCGAAGACGGAGTCTCTCGTGCTGGTCCCTGATGAACGTTGAATGGGACTGAAGGATAAGGATTTATTCTAGAGGCTTTCTTTAAAAACTGCCCTTATACATGGAGCACTTTAAACAGAACTTTCAGCTAGACGGTGCAATGGAGAGAGTGCCAGGTTGAAATTGGGGAGTTGTGTCCCACTTTTTGTGACATCATTTGGGGTCTTCTTGGCAGAGATCCTGGAGAACTTCGCCATTTGCTTCTCCAGATCATTTTACAGATGAGGAAACTGAAGCCAATGGTGCGGTGCAGTGACTTGCCCAGGGTCACGCAGCTAGTGTCTGAGGCTGGATTTGAACTCAGGAGATAAGTCTTCCTGACTCCAGGCTCAGCACTTTATGTACTATTGTTAGGGCCACTAGCATTTATGTAGCACTCTCAGGCTCGCAAAGTGATTTGCGGATATTCTCTCCTTTGGTCTTCCTGACCTTGGGAGGCAGGTGCTATTTATTATTCCCATTTTATAGCTGAGGAAACAGGCAGGCAGAGATTGTTTAGATGACTTGCCCAGCATGGCGAGATTTGAACTCGGACCTTCCCGATTCCAGGCCTGGTCCTCTCTGCACTGCCCCCAATGTGGTCTCAGGTGCTTGCTCTCTGTGTTACCCCGGGTAGATCACGTAATCGCTGTCTGCTTCAGCTTCCTCATGTAAGCTGGTGATGATAATAGTACCCACCTCCCTGGTTAGTGGTGAGGATACAATTAGGCAGTATGTGCGAAGTGCCACCCACACCCTGTCACTGGCTCCTTGTGAAGCCCGAGGGCTCCTCTGATCATGTGTTCAGTGCATGCAATAAACCACCCCGCGAGGAGTGGCACAAGTCACAGTATAAGAGCCGACCAGAGTGAAGTCCAGGTATCAGAATATGAAGAAATGCTCATGGACCTCAGGGCGAGGCCCCTGACGGGTGAGCACTGGCTGACGCGTCGTGAAGTCATCAATTAAGTGGCAACAGCCTGTGTAACTTGAAGACCCTTCTTAAAGTTTACAATTATGTAGCAGATTTTGTCACTGCGTGTCATGTGGCTTTAAGTAAATTCTGATTTCATCATGATTAGTTGTATGAAAAACGTTTGGGGATCTGGTAGACTGAACGCTGAGGAAGTCATGGTGCAGAGGCCTAGGTTAAAGTGCATCTTAAAAGTCTTACCTACTGCCCGTTTTAATTGTGCGTTTATCCTAAGCACAAAAAGTAGAAAGAAGTGTTCTTATCGTAATGTCTTTGTGTGAGTAACACCCAAGCCCAAGCAACGGTAGCTGACCTGCTGCCGGCGGGGGGACCGTCCTCTTGAGACTGAGACTATTGAAACCATGTAGCGCACACTAAGTGATTCCATCTGATCTGCCGAAAATTACTGTGGGTTCCATTTTCACTTTATAAATATGTCACTGGCAAAGCCAACTGGCTGCCGTCAGCTTTTCTTCAAGATGGACGTTCCTGGCGGAGCGCTTGGAAGACTGCACTTCCAGAGTGAAGCATAAAAAACCTATTCACCAGTTACACATTAAAACAAAATGGCCAAAGGAAATGGGATGAGCTATAAAAAGCTCTGGGACAAAAAGTAGAATTTTCTAGGCAGTTTTCATTTATTTTTTTTAGTAGGTTTTTAAAAATAATTGGATCTAGCAGAACCAGCCTGCTTATAAAATGCAAAAAAGATTTAAAGTCACTTTTCTGACGATGCAGAGAAGAAATTAGAGTTGATGTAACAACTGTGTCTAAGTTGGGCATCTAGAATGTGGAGACTTTTAAAAACAAAAAGATGTGAACGCTGCTTGTTTTGGTTGTGTGGATGCTGAAGGGTAGACAGAAGGACGTGCCTGGGAATCAGAGGTGGAGTTCCAGGCCTCTTCCTGCCATGGCCTAACTGGCGTCTTTAAGAACCTCATGTCTTAAGTTGCTTTCTCTCCAGAATGGGCCTGGGTCTGGCAGTGCTTGACTTGATGCTTCACAGTGGCTTGAGATCTTCAGGGCTTGGGGATTTCCTTCATGAGAGAAATCGTGTACTGTCGTGTACTGTGTTGAACCCCTGGCTCTTGAACCCTATGTGGTGTGGAAAAATCCATGAGCAATAAAGAGTAGGCAAGCCTGTTTCCAGGCTAGTTAAATGTTTATTGAGGCCTGGGTGATGTGTTTGACAGGAGGTTCAGACAGATAAATGTTCAATGAGGGCCTTGCGGAGAAACCGACATTCTGATTGGGGACGGAGTCTCAGTATGCTGGAGGTCATCACGAGAATGATTGCAAGGAGTGACTTCTCTGATGGGGGAACCATGATATGGTAAAAATGGAGCCCCATGTTGCAGAGAAGTGATGGTGCTGTCAGCCTCAAGCAGGAATGATCCCCTGAGCTGCATACAAACTTAGAAAACCACAAAATCTACGTTGCATTCTATTTTTATTTTGTTAAACATTTCTCAATTACACTTTAATTTTTAATTTATCTTACAAAATTAAATTAAAATTTTAATTTCATGACATTTCCATTTAATAAAAATTACATTTTAATCTGGTTTGAGTAGCATTTGGAATTTTACCTGTAGCCCATGGATGAGTTTGACGACTGTGATATAAAGGAATGAATTCTCTAGGAAGACCTGTTTTCAAATGATATTTTATCCATTCTTACTGTAGTCCCCACAAAACATTTCCTACAAAATCTGGATTTATTTTAGAAAGAGAAGTTGTATCTACCTTTTTCAGGGGAACTTAATCTACCTAAGCTTTGCAGCTTCCATTCTGGGCCTGAGATGCCTTGATGGTGAGTCAATGAGTGTATAGTCCACTAACCTGCTGTATCTAACCAGTCTCAGCCCTCTTCTCTGCTTTTGTCCTGTGTTTCCAGAAACCATACCTCTAGTCCCTGGGGAAATTAATTCACTCAATTTTTGAATTTGTGCTCTGGGACTAAAAACTCTCTTGACTGATGAATGAATGAGTGAGTGCAAACTCCCCTAGCCCCATACTTAATCTGTAGACCAGGCCATGGCTCGTTTCCCACTCAGCTTTCCACCTGAGTCTTCTTGCCAGGCCCTTCCTCTCTCTCCCCTCTAATCTTCTGCTTCTTGCTGTGGGCACAGTAATCAAATCAATAACTTTGGCTTCTCAAAAGGGGGTGCCAATCATTTGCCTTATGGATCAGCTTGCCATCTTTGGGAATTGCTGTAGGAAAGCTCCTGTCTACTCTTCCCCTTAAGTATCTTTTTATTACCAACATTCTACCAGCATTGTGTTATAGCAAAACATGGAACGTGTCGGTCTCCAAAGGATTAAAAACAGCTTTCACAGAGGACAGTAGAAAGAAATGTGGTGAATGTGAGCAGGGCATAGCATGGGGCCCTGGGAAGATCAAGAGTCAAAGATGTCAACAAGGAATCATTGGCAGGTGGGTCGGTGGAGGGCTCTGCTGGTACCTTCCTGAGAGGAGGATGAGAGCAAGGCTCCTAGGGTGTGGGCATCATCCTGGAAACCGAGGGGATGGCACGGTCGGGACTGGTACAGGAGACGTTGTTTCTCATCTAAACGTTTGTTGGAAACAAAGCCTGGATGAAGTGCTGCCGTCGGCAGTCCTGAGAAGCCGGGAAGTTCTGCTCCGTTTCATTTTTATTTGTGGTCACCGTTCTCACACCGTTCTTGGGTGCTCTGAGTCAGTGGGTCTCATGCTCAGCTTCTTGCAGGCTTGCTTCCCCCTTCACTGATTGTTTTTACTCTTTTACTTGCCGATGCTGATCATAATTCAAATGAACAAATATTGATTAATTGTTTCGGGCTAGATATTGCTGCAGGCACTGGGGAAACATGGATGCACATGAACTAGGCCGTGCCCTTAAGGAGTTTACTGCCCATCGCTTCCTATGCAGTATCCCTTCCTTTGTCACCAGATGCAGCCACAGCTGAACTTTTGGCTTTGGGCCCTCCCATTTGTTAGTACTGGAGCTACTGGGAGCTGTCCTCTGAGGGGCTCATTCCCCGTCTCCTCTGCTTTTGTCATCTTAGCACTGTCCAGGGGGTTTTCTTGGCAAAGATGCAGGACTGGTTGGCCATTTCCTTCCCCAGTGGATCACTTTGCTATGTGGTCTGTTGGTCTTGGGTAGCCCTGCATGGCACAGCTCATGGTTTCATTTCACCATGACAAGGCAGTGATTGGGATGGGGGCAGTCTTTTACTTAGTAGGTGCTTAGGAAATGTTTGTGAATTTACTGATCATTGGAGGAGATACCCGCATTAGTCTGATTACACACACATTGGAGCGTCACAGTATTACTTTTATTTCCAGTCAGTCAGCAGGCATATGTTAATGGCCTGTTAAGTCTAGGTCCTGCATTAGGCACTGCTGTTATTGGTTGTTTGTTCTTGAAGAGGACCGCTTACATCACGAGGGTGATGTCTTCACTTGAATGTGAATCGGATTTAAGTGAGGCAGAGAGCTGTGCACAGTTGTCAGCCTCGGTCTGAGGCAGTCAGAGAGGCAAAAATGGGACCGTCCCTTCTCTCCAAGAACCACATACGCTCTGTTGGTGGGAACAACATGCACACATAAAAGATGAAACAGAAACTATAGAGTTATTACTGTTCGGTGCAAGGTATTCTTACAATCTCATACTTAGGCAGTTAACCTTTATTTCTCTAATCATGTAGCGAATGTAACACGTTTTGATTATGTGCTACATGAGAACTTGGTGTATATGTTCATATCCGTGTTTCTAATTTTGTAAACAAAATCGAGGTTGGAACAGATGCTTTTGATTTTCTGTATAATTGGGAAAAAGTGTTAGATCACTCAAAAAATTTCTTAACTCAAACAATTTGGGATATTTAGAAAATGCTTTTAGAGTATGCCAGTGTAAGTGTACAGACTTACTGGTGAGGAACCAGGATAATGGCAGCAGCTGGCCTTCATTCTTCACTAATTATCTGGGAGAGTATTTGAACAAAAGTCTTCCTGATTCCAGGCCTAGTAATCTATCCACTGCACTACCTAACTGCCTAATGTTTGTGATACCTTAAGTATTGAAATAACTTTATATAGAGTTACCGAGAAAACTGTTATGTTGTATTAATATTCACTATTACTTAATAAGTATTCAAATGAAAAGAAAATAAATTTAGACTCTTCCTTTTAAATCCATATGTCTATTGACATAATTGAATTTTGTGATGAGAATCATTCATTCATTGACTTTAACCTTTAACAGTATTTAGCAATTCTTGTTTCCTGGAAAGAGTATTATATATTTTTCAGGTCTACAGGAGAGATTAAATAATTAGCCTCTGTCTGGAAACCTAAAAAATCCTTTAAAAATCTTTATAAGTTACATGCCATCTGAAGAAATCATCAACGCCAGTTATTGGTGAGTCTTTGGTGTTCAGGATTTGAGAAGTCATTGACGATGATGACGGTGATGAAGGACATGTTGATGCAGTGGTGTTTTTCCTTGCAGTAGACGCAAAAAGCAGTCTTGCTTCTCTGAGACTCTTTGCATAATGGATTATCTTCCTTTGTTGATTTTGTTAATAAACGTTGTAAGATTTCCTTAAGGAAAAAGAAAATTGATTTTTATTTACAATTTTATCCTTTTGTTAAAGGAAAGTACTCTATTTGCCTTAGTAAATAATTACTGTAAAATAAAACAAATGTTACTCTTGGCATGACAAAATATTTCCTAGTCAAAAAAAAAACAAAGTCTGAAAGAGGGAAAAGGGTGTAGTATAATTGGTCAGGCCATCCTCAGCATCTTCACATTTTGCCCTGGAATTTAGATTGTTCCCCCCCGCCCCAGGAGGTTGGATTCTTGTAACTTTTCCATGTAAATTCACAAACATTTGGTGACAGAGTCTGAATGATGTCTTTGATTTTGCTGTGTTTGGACTCTGCAAATGAGGGGAGTCCGTTTTTGTAGCTTTTAAAGAAGGTAGTTTTTATATTTCTAGGCAAAATAGTTGACAATAGCTCGTATCCATTTCCCCTTGATTTTTTTTAAACAATGCCATTATTTATTTTTTAATTTTTCCAGGGTAGAATGGGACATGTATAGTATCTTATTATATATAATATACATATAATATATAATATATAAAAATAGATAAATTTCTAGCACCTTGTCAAGTATGCATTTCTTGGGTTGTCAGAAAAGCAGAGGTCTGATTGGTGAGAGATAGTTGATGAATTGTCTACACCTCCATTGGCCTCTTCACCGTGTGAAGGGAGAACAAGGACGGGCCTCTGCGGGTTGGGTGAGCCCTCTCTGGGGAGCTGAGAGGTTGCTGTGGATGACAGTCACACTGGATGGGAGCTGTACTGATCAACTCATTGATCCCTTTGGGGTCCGTGAGGAGTGCCAGTTGAAATGTTAACCAAAGGGACTTTGTTAGTTGGCTGTTAGCTTGGACACACAAAGAAGGTTTTGCTTTGTGAGATGGAAAATTTCAAGATAGTTTATTTAATTTCAAGATAATTTATTTAAGTGGCCCCTTTTTGTTTGTTTTTGAAATGGTACCTTATGAACTTGGGATCTGAGAATACACATTTTCTGGCATCACCGCAGACTGAGACTATGCAGTGTTTGAAAGGGTTCCGCCCCTCTCTTTGTGTGTGGCCTTCGACAAGCCATTGCCATACCCTGAATCTCTTGTTCTCAGCTCGGATATGGACTTATGTAATATCTGTAGCACAAAACTCACAGGGTTATGGTGGGAATCCATCCTGTGAAGTGCTCATGGTCCTCCCTGAGGCCTTGGGAGAGCACACTCACTGCACTAAGTCCGGAAGGACCTTGTCTTCAGAAGATCCGCCATGTTTGGTCCATCTCCCAGGGATCTTAAAGGGGCTCCAAGGAGCACATCATTCTCTGAGCCAATGGGAAGCTTGAGCCGAGATTACATTATAAACCTTGGAGACCAGTGGGGTCTCCACATTTTCTTTGAAAGCTGTGTTGGGTTACCTTTTGTGGATTTTAAGAAGTTATCATCTTAACAGTCAGTTTTATGGTGACCTTTCCATGATAATGCCTATTTTAGGAGCTTTATAAGTGGCACATAAAAAGCAGTAGGTTCTGTTAGGATGGATTCAGATTTAAGGTCTTGGCTTAAGTGGTTGTTTGCTTTCCTTTGACCAAGTGGATCGGCTCCTTGAAATTAGAGATGATTAGAGAGATTCTTGTGTGCACACTGAAAATACTTAGGTTATGTATGTGTGTGTCCAAAGTGAAATGGAAAGTTGATTATCTGAACTATTTAGGCCCCAGAGCACTTTCGTTTGAAAATTTTGGTTCCCTGCAAGGAAGTTCCCTCTCCTCCCTTTTCCATCCAAGCTCTCTCCCACATACTTATTGCAGATTATCTGAGCCTCTTCTGTCCCAAAGATGCTGTAGGATGTCCCAAGGGGACTTCAGCTCCCTTCATCCATTCCTCAGACCTTCTCACATCACCCATCCCTTCCTTTCTGCTTCTGATCACAGATAAAGGAATATCTGTTATTCACTAAAACCATGGATCCCATTTCCCCCGTCTTTTGCAGGTCTTGGTTCTAGGCGTTGTCTTCTCTCTTTCTTTGATTCATCTTTAATCCATTCCTCACTCTTGGTTTCTCTGTGTGATCCTACAAACATGCTCATGCCTGTATTCCTCAACCTGAAAGCACCTTCCTGTGACCCTTATGGCCCACGTCTCTATCGTTCCATTCCTCGTCTTGTTGTTCAGTCATGTCTGACTGCTTGTGACCCCATTTGAGGTTTTCTTGGCAGAGATACTGGAGTGGTTTGCCATTTCCTTCTCCAGCTCATTTTGCAGATGAGGAAACTGAGGCAAACAGGGTGAAGTGACTTGCCCAGGGTCACATAGCTGGTAAATGTCTGAGGCCAGATTTGAACCCAGGGCTTCCTGGCTCTAGGCCTGGATAGAGGTCCACTGTGCCATCTTGCTGCCCTTCCTCTCCTTACCCTCATTGTTCAGTTTCTTAAAAACGTTGCCCACTGCCAAGTCTTCCCCTTCCGTTTCTTCTTCAACATCCACCATCCAACCAGACTGCTTTCTCCAAAGTCCCTGCTGTGAAACAAGACCTCTGTCTTGTTGGCCAGTCAGTTTTCCTTAGATAGCTATGGCTTCTGCACTCACAAGAGATGTCCTAATTCCAGTGTCAATGGCCTTTTCCAATCCTCATCTTTCTTCCCCTGGCAGCTTTGACACTGTGGACTGTCCCACCTATTTCTTCCACTTTCTTAGAGAAATGGTCCCACCCCTCCCTTGGTTGGTCTTCTTTGTTGGCTCAGCATCCTCTCCTGGACTCCTCGATGTGGACGGTCTCCGGCGGGCTGTATTTGGCCACTTCCCTTACCTAACTGTGCATACTCCAGACGTGTCCATCCCTCTCCTGGCTTTAGCTAGCCCTCTTTGCAGACGGCCCCCACCTCAAAGTCTCTGTCCTGAGCTCACTCTCCTGAGAGTCATGCCACTGTCTAAAGGTGTCTGTCTACAAGATGGCCCCCTGGATGTTCAGCTAATTTCTCAGATTCTCCATGTCCCAAACTGGCCTTGATCTCTTTCCCCCAAATCTGCTTTCCCTTCTGATTTCGTGGTTCCCTCGGGAGGTGCCACATTCACATGGCTCTGACTTTCCTGGCCCCTCTCCTCTCACATCCAGCCTGCTGATACCCGTTATACAACACGGCTTGTGTCTCCCCCCTCCCTACTGCCTCCTGCCCCATCCACCCCATTCCCCTGCTGCCGTCAGTACCTGCTGGGATTGGTGTGATTGCCCCATAGTAGCTCCTCCTGCCTCACCTCTCTACTGATCACCATCATCATATCAGCTAGCATTATATAGCGTTTTGCAGAGCCTTTTAAATAAGCGGTCTCATTGAGCTATGTTGTTATCATTATCCTCATTGTACAGTTGAGGAAACTGAGGCTGAGAAGGATTAATCGGCTTGCCCAGGGTTCCACAGCTGGGAAGTGTCAGAGCCAGGATTCAAACTCAGATCTTCCTGACCCCAGTTACAACACTCTACCCACCATGCCACCAAGCTGCTACTGTAGAACAGAATCCAGGGTTTGTTCAAAGTGCACTTAAAAAAAATTAGGTCTGCCCCAGAAAATCTGGGGTGTCTGGCTGTCATTGGCAGCGGACTTCATTTTAGAAAACCTGCCTAAGGCAGATGCAATTAAAGAGCTGACTCAGGTTCCCCAGGACTGGCTTAGCACACTGTTCCTCCAGTAAATTCCTATCAACTCTTGGGTCAAACTGCTTAGTGAGAGTCTGAGTGTCCTGCAGCCTTATAATGCTTTACAAAGGAAAATAATAAAATTGAGTATAAACCCCCCACATTTATTAAGCGACAGTTTCTTAAACGCTTTGTGTGCAGAGCACGTGGCCAAGTGCTAGGGGAGATGAAAGGGTTCGATAAGGCCGGGTCCCTTCTCACGTGGAAGTTAGGGTCTTGTACAGGCACGTGGCATGTAGTCAAGCAGCAAGAATGCTAGGCAGTGTATGATGTTTAAGGAAAGTGCTTTGGGGGCTGAAGTCAGGACTGGCAAGGGGCTGGTCCCGGAAGCGTCCCGGGGAAGGTAACATCCGAGCTGGATTCTAAAGGATGTATAGAAAGCAGAAGGCAGGAGCTGGGCTGGGGCTGCCCTCCCAGGCACATGAAGCAGTGTGAGCAGTGGCAGGGATGGGGGAGAGTGCGGGACACACATGCAAGCCAGGAGTAGCCTTGTTCTGTTGGAGCAGGCTGTCCAGAGAGGTGATGCACGCAGCATTTATGGGTGAGGAAGACGGCACCAGACCTTGGCTTGCTTTGGAGCCCTGGCAGAGTTGAACTTTGTGCAGTAGGAACTGCTGGAGAATTTTGAGCTAAAGAGTAGACACCACCTATTTTGGGGAGATGGAAGACTTCATTCTTTCCTCACGAAGCTCATAATCTAGCTGGAGAGAAATCTGACCTTTGAGCCAAGAGTAACTGTCCTAAGAAGGTTGGTAACACAAGTGCACCTTGTCCTTTATATTAAGCAGCGTTGGCTAAAATGAGTTTTTCATGTTACTTAATTCTTCTGTTCATTACTTAATTCTGCAAGACCACTCTAAGAGCCAGAAACAAAAGCATCTCCTCATTCCTCACTAGAGGAAATCACGTCCTCACATAATTTGTGACAGGTCATGTGTTGGTTGAAATTTGGTCTCTATTTTTTCTGGTCTGAATTTTTTCAGTTCCAGGCACTTAATAAGTAACTATTTGGTGTAAGGCATTGAAATAGAAACACAAAAAGGGTGAAAGCAGTTCCTGCCCTCAAGGAGGTGGGGTGAAGGGGGAGTGCAAAAAGAATACACACACACATCTAGTCCAAAATATACACGAAGCAAATACACTG
>NW_027185761.1:60306968-60493555 GCF_028583685.1 Petaurus breviceps papuanus | reverse complement strand
ACCATCGTCATTGCCACCATCGCCACCGTTGCCACCATCACCGTCACCACCATCGCCACCATCACCATCGTCATTACCACCATCACTGTCATCACCACCACCGCCACCGTCGCCATCACTACTGTCACTACCACCACCGTCACCATATTGGGCAGTGTTGAATTCCAAGCAAGGAGGGCAGTCAGTGTTCATAACCTGACGTCCTGGAACCCAGCCCTGAGTCCTTAGACTTTCCCAAAGCAATGTTTCTGTCGCGTGTGTCATGTTGTTTGGCTAAAAAGTATAGTCATGTTACACATGTAAAATACTGAAAAATCAGTCCCAGGACTGTGTCCTAATGCAATATGTGCTTTCCTCCTTTGCAGCCAGCAGAGGGAGCCTTTTCTCTACTTTCTGATTCCATCAGCCTCCCCTGAAAAAATACTCTTTTATTATTACAAAGTCCCATGTAGCCATTTTTAATAAGTCGCTTGTCTTTCTCCCTAGACTATTGGACTCTATTTTTCTTATTTCAGAAAGGAATGCACAGATGTATGCATTCATACGCACACAGACACATCACATAATGCAATCATGTAAGCACGTGACCACGCATGTATATGTAAAGTCTCATTAGCAGCTTGTGACGCGTGATGGCGGCTTCCTCTCTTCTTTGGGCCTGGACTTGGCTGGGTTAAAATGAATGCTTCATGGATGGTCCAGTGGCCCTGTGTGTCCTTACAAAGCTAGGGCTGGTACACTCCATGGCATCTGCTGCCTCTAGTCTGATGAGGCAGGAGGGGATCAGGCCTTACAGCCCTAGGACCTGAGTTCGGATCAATCATCAGTAAGTGTTGAGATGTTCCAGCACCTGGGCTGAGGATTCAAGGACAAGACAGTTCTGAACCACAAAGATCTTACGTTCTGCTGGGGGAAGCACCTGACACTTGTGGCAATGTGCAGTCGCTTCTTTGTAGTCTGCACGTTTCCTCTGGTCATGTAGGGGTGAAGGCGTCCATCTGTCCACTCTGTGGGGCTTGTCCATGTTCTCCCCAAAGGCCACCCCAGCAGGGCAGCCCCTCTGATGGCCCCTCGTCCTGCCCTGATCCTCATGTGTGCCCAGTCCTTTTTCCTTCCTCACGTACAGCGCCTTGGGGACTTCCTTCACTTCACGTCCCCCTTTGCTGTGCTCGGGCATTGCCTTTTGGGTGGTGCTCACCAAAGGTGTTGGTGTTCCATGGGCCCTGCTGCCACATAACACCCCTCAAACGCTCACATTGAGATCGTCGCAGCTGACATTTCTGCAGCATGTTTGCCAAGCACTGTGCTGTGCTGTTGTGTGGTTTGACTGGTGCTGCAGGCATGGGCGCGGGCCTTGTTTTTTTCACTGGGTTACGTGCCACATCTGTGGGCACACCACTGAGGAGTGTCAGAGACTCACGTCAAATCCAGATCTTTGTGACTCCTGTCCAGCCTGCGTCTGCTCCCCCGGGCTGCCTTAAAGGGCCCATGAATGCAGCAGGGCAGGGGGGAGCAGCAGGGCCTGGTTTTCCTCCCAGGCCTATTCCAGAGCATAGCGATTCTTCACCTGAAGACTGATGACCTGCAGTGGGTAGGGCTCTGCCACTGGTGTGCAAGCCCGAGAGCCAGGCCTGCTTCTTCAGCCCCTCCCTCAGCCCTGGTATAGCTGCTGGTGCAGAGGTGAGTGTTCATTTCTCCTCATTTCTGGTGTCTTGCTGTTTTTCATGTGTTTATCTTGTTGCCTCCATTGGTTCAGATTGCTCAGATGGCCAGGGATCTCGTCTCCCCATCTCAGATGCTCCGTGACTGATGGGTGCCCTCCTCTTTTTGACTGACCCATTCTGTACCAAGCGGGGTCATGAGCACTTGGATAACTTTGAGACCCTTTTTGGTGCTTCTTATGGAACCACATGGTTCTGAGAACTTCCGTGATATCATTTGTTTTGTAATGTTCTAGACATGGCAGCATCTTTAAAACATTTTGATGCTGATGGAACCGTACTGAATCTTGGGGCAGGAGATTTGGGAGTGGTCGGAAGCCGTTTCTTCCAAGTTGTATGTAAGGAGCCCCCTCCCTAGCATGTCTGATGAGGAGACTCCTCTAGTCACAACGTGGGAGCAGCCCAGGAGGAGGCCCCACTCCCTCTTGGGGCAGTCCATTTCACATTGGGACACAGAGCCCAAACGTAGCCTCTGCCCTCTGGGATGGAAAATTGTTCCTTCCTGAGACAGCCTCTCACGTGTCCTGGTCTTCTCCTCTCTAGCCAAAACATGTCCAGGGCCCAAACTTGAACTTCACCAAGACGTCTTCATAAAACTTGTTCTGGGGGTCTTATTTTCAAGGCAATTCATGTCTTTGATGCTTCTCAGTATTTACTGTTATCCAGCTCCAAGCTGTATTTTAGAGGGCCTTTTTTTCATTTATAGGTCACTACATTTGTAAGACTCCTTTGCAATTTTTTCCAGGAGAGGCCTAAACAGCCCATTAGTTAAACTACAATACTCCTTTGTTTATACTATTAAAAAAAATTAAAGCTGTGATACTTTCGCTTTTTCCTTTAAGAGAATCCAATGAAGTTCAACGGGCTTCAAATGCCATTAGAGGGGGCCATGCAAACTGGACGTTTAGGAAATCCAGAGTTGAGAGTTGCCCTTAATTCAGGTTTTTCTTTTAAAAACCATATGGGCTGTGGATGGAGTGGGGGCTGTTCTCTGTCTCCCATGGATAGCCTGGCCCAAGCGAGGTTTGCCACAACCCAAATTGGATGTTCATTTCTTTGGTTATCCAAGGATCACTGTTTCTTGCCATTTATCTCGATACACTGTGGATTTCAGGTCTGTTAAAGAGGTTGCTAACATATGAGATAAAGATGTATTTCTTGGAACTTGAATATGTAGCCTGGGGGTCTGTTCAGCCTTTATCTGTGTGTAGAATTCTCATTAATGCAAATGAGGAACAGATGCAGAAAACCAAGAGGGAGGACCGAGGCTCCTGGCTCCTCATTTGCAGCCGCCTTCTCATGTCTTTCTTTGGGCCCTTTGACCATTGATTGCATATTGCCTTTTATCATAATTGGGCTTATGGAAGCTCTTGGTTTTCGTAACAGACTCAGTACTTCAGAATTTTTGCCTTTGAGGGAAGAAGAGAAGAATTCCAGGTGAATGCTCTCTGCTGGGTGACACAGATTTGTCTCTTGACGTCTGGATCGTCCCCTAAGGAAGTCTAATGGAATCCATTTAGTTTTCTTCTGTTTTGACAGAAATTTGGCCCAACACCATCCAGCATCTTTTCCTGTGCTTCTTCAGGGCCCGGCATGCTTGTCATGCTGGGGGGATCACTATTCTGGGAACAAACTGATCAACAGTAGTCCTGATGCTGCCACTGACTCGATGTCTACTTTGGGGAAGCCGTTTAATCTTCTGAGAGCCCAATGAGGGGGTTGGGCTCGTTAACTCTGTGGGTAGTGTAGATACCGTTCATGGCAACATCAGCATGCCCCATCTGTGGCAGCAGGACCCAAGCCCTAGCTGGTCCTGACAAGTCTGAGGGGCCGAGCACAGCTGAGTTTTGAGAGGCCCATCATCTCTCCTCCAGGAAGACTGCCTTCTAAGGTAGGGAGGGTGCTGTTTGCATCAGTGGAGGAGACACCAAGCAAATCACAAATCCTTGTGGTGCTGAAGAAGTGTGTGATGGATGAGAATTTCACTAGGAATGTAGGGGTAATGTTTGAGACAAATCCTTTAATGGTATGTCTTGATTCATAAGTATAATGAAATGTGAGTAAATGTTGATTTCAGACAAAATGCTTAGACAGACTGGAACATTCCAAGTTCACTGCTGCTCTTCCTGAGAATCTCCCACAGGTCCAGGAGTCTTGAAGCTCGTGACTGAGAGCGGGCTCAGGCTTCTGTTGCATTGGGTTGCCCCACCTCCTTGCAAGACACATTCATCTGACAAGCTCACACCGAAAGCTGCTTTGTGAGCACGGTCGTCACAGAGTGGTGGCATGAAACTCAAGGACAGTGGGAGAAAAGGTAGCCTGGGTTCCTGTGGCTAGAGTAAGCTGTCTTTATCCTTAAAATCAAAAGGTGGATACTTTTTCAGAACTGTGTTCCATGGGACAGGTGGTGACCCGGGGACCGAGGACCAGCCTGCTGGAGCTCTCTGTATGTCCCCCAGTCGCCATCAGGCTGGTGTGTCCAGAGGAGAATGCATGGCCCTCCCTCTGAAGCACTCGCCCCGTTCCGCCTCCTCCCACTCAGCTAAGCTCAGAATCTCCTGCCCTGTCCTGTCCTGCACCTCCCCTCAGTGGTCAAGACCTGCCATTTCTTCTTCCTCTGCATGTCTCACACCCGCCCCCTTTCCAACTCCTTTTGTGCCCGCATCTTTTTTCACTTGTCATTCTACAGAAAGAACTCCCAAATGACCTTTATGCCCTCTTCACAGGCTCTGCTGTGTGATGGTGCCTGGATGGTGCAGTGGAGAGGGTTCTAAGACTCCAGACACTCCCTTACTGTGTGACCCTGGGCAAGTCACTATGCCCATTTGCCTCAGTTCCCTCACCTGTAAAATGGAGATAATGAGCACCTACCTCTCAGCGTAGTTGTGAGGACGAAATAAGATGTTGTCTGTAAGGCTCTTAGCTCAGTGCCTGGCGTGCAGCGAATGCCATAGAGATGTTAGACACTGTCATCACTATTGCCCTTTACCTTGCTGCCCAGTGACCTGCTGCGGGCATGTCCCTCTCAGGCTCAGAGCTTCCCTAGTCCTGGTCTTGGCATTCAGGGCCTCCATGGCCTGGCCTCCCCCTGCCTCTCCAGCCTCACCCATCCTTTGCACTCCACGTTCCAGCCCCATCCTCCTGTCCTTTCCACCTCCCTCAGCCTTGATCTGGTGAACTTTCTCCTCCCATTCAAGGCCCAACTCAGCTGCTGCTTCTGTCACGAAGTCTTCTCTGTGTCTGCCTTTTCCTCCCCATATTTCTCATACTCATTTCCTTGCACATCTCCTATGCTCTGATAATATTCTGCCTTGTACTGCTGTGTATGGGGTTCTTCCCCAACCACTAGTCCCTTGTAAATGCCTTGAAAAGCAATGTTCTCTCTGGGTGGTGTGAGCCTCCCTTCCCCCATTCATTTTACACAACTCCCCTTTATGGGTTCCAGTCATTCTGGCCGACTTGTTGCTGAGCTCATTGTCCGTTCTCTGCTGTTTAATGACCACCTGCAAATGGCCCGGCATCTCTGGCGTCAGCTTCCTCTCCGTAAAGTGATGGCCCTTCATGTGCTCGATATGGATCCTGTGGGCCCGTCTTCAGGCTGGGCGGGCGTCCCCTGGGCCTAGCATGTATTCCCTTCCTGACTTTTGCCTTCCAGAATCCCTGGCTCACTCCCAGGTTTATCTCAGGCAGCACCTCTGACAAGGAAGCCTTCTTTGATGTACTGAGTTGTTAGTGTTTGCTCAGTTCCTCAAACTAAATCATATTTACTTTTCTGTCCAAATGTGGCAATACCCCAGGAGACTGCAAGCACCTCGAGGGAAGGACCAGCTTTCATGCCACCTTTGTCTTCCTGATGCCTTGCATGTGCTCGCGCTATGCCAGCCTGCCCATAGCATGATGGGATACGATTGTTGAGCTCAGTCACATCTGCCTCATGGAATTGTTTGGAGATTCTGAGTTGTTAAGGGCCGGGCTCAGATGCACACGTGAGCTTTACTTGTATGATGGCCAACAGTGAAGAGAGTCAGCGTGTCACTTTTCTGCCAGATCACACAAGGGTGAGAGGTTCTTCTGCCTTTACCTGTCTGATTTCTGTCACACCCATTCTCGTGTTCTCCATCACAGCAAACACAGTGCATCTTCAAGTTAAGATCACAGCCGAGCTAAATGATAGAATGCTGCAGATTTTCTGCGAGGAAAAGTTAAAATTGTGCAGGAGAAAAGGGAACAGAAGCCTTTGAAAATTCCTCTCTTCCATATGGACGATGTTTAGCTGGTGCTCATGTGTTTTTCAAAGTTGGAGAAGGACCGAATTTGCAGTTTGACAATTGCCCATTGAACCGTGATGAATCACATTTGAGTTTTTTCACTTGTAATTTTTGCTAAATGTGTAACAGAGGCCCCCTCCTGCCCACACACAGAACAGAACAGAACCCAGCATGATAGCCCAGTGCCTCACCACCATGCCAAGGCAGAGACAGACGTTTATTGTGGAAACCTGTGGGTATGACCTTATTAGGGAGTTGTTTCTATGGAGTACATACGTATGTCGTGTTTAAGTTTTCTCCTCATATGGTACCAGGAAGCGGGACTGAGCAGTTTATTTTTCCTTCTGGGACCCTTCCGGTTGATCCTGCATTTATTTCTTTTCTGCCTAGTTGTTTACATGTTATCTCCCCCATTAGACTGTAGGTTACCTGAGGGGAAGAGCCCTGTTTTTGCCTTTCTCTGTATTTCCAATTCTTAGCACAAAATGGCAGGCACATAGTAGGTGATTAATAAATGCTATTTTATCAGGCAGATTTACCTGAACTTTTTAAAGATATTTTCCCTTGCTTTTCAGAAGGAAAGCTATCGATTCCCAGTTTCGGGCAGCCTTGTGGGGCTCAGGCCTCACTTCAGTAGTTGGTGCCTTCTGGCCATTGCTTAGAGTCACAGAGACAGTTTTCCGTCCCTAAAATGGGGATGACAATTGCACCTGCCCTGAGGGCTTGTTGTAAGGATCTGATGCTGGATGGCACAGGGCCTGGCCAGTAGCTAGTGCTATATGAATGTTAGTATAGTCATCAGTCCTTTCTCTCCCACTGTAGTCAGTAAGAGGTAGGAAGACGCCCACCCTCTGTGTAAGGGTCCAGGGTCTTCCCTTCGCTGACATCGGGCAGGTGCTGTTTTGGAGTGCCACACCTCACTGCCAGAGTTGGCCTCTTCCCTGTCCTTTCTCATGTGCCATTTCCCTTCCTGAACCTCCTGCCCCTACTGTGCTGTATTGCCCCATGTTCTAGATCCAGGAGCGGTGTCTGGCTCCTTCCTTCTCCCCAAAGGCCTTAGCTTAGCTTGGCCTTCCCATAAGAGCACCTATGCTAGCAATAGTGCAGGAGTAATGGACCCAGCCGTGATCCCCGGTGTCCGGAGACCCAAGCTGGAGCCCTGTCCCTCCTCGTGTGACCTCAGACTAGTCAGTCTCCAAGCTGTAGTTTTCTCATCCATCCAGCGGAGGTCCTGATGCTCACCAGGTTATTGTGAAGAAATCACGTGGTGAGCTTCAAGCACCATATAAAGAACCGTTGTCACAAAACATCACGGGCCATGTATGGCGCCAAGGCCTGGGTGGGTTCCACGAAGCCCTCCCCTCCCGGTTCTCTCTTTTCTCCTGACTTCCATGGCCTGGAGACTCTGTTGAACCTCTCTGTGCTCTCATCCCGTAATCACCACGTGTTCTAGGGTGTTTTCTTAGGGAGCCAGACGTACACACCCTCACCCCCTCTTGTAGTTGGGACTCCATTTGTTCTGTCCAGCCTGTTATTTTCTGGTTTATTAAACCCTGTCCTCCACATGCCACAGTCCAGCCAGCCCCGCCTCCCATGTGGCATTCCACTTCCCACTGGTACCTTTGCCCAAGCCATCCTCTGTGCCTACAATCCACCTCCGCTCCACCTTGACCTCTGAGGATCCCTGGAATAGGGCCGGGCTTAGCTTGGGCATTGCCTCTCACAGGGAGCCTTTCCTAAGGCCCCCAGCCACTGACTTGTCTTGTAGTTTCTTTGTGTTTAATTTGTACATGAACTGGTAGCGCAGGGATTGTGGCATTTTTGCCTGGTATCCCCAGGGCCTAGCCCTGGGCTGGGCACGTAACAGGAACCTGATAAATGCTTGTTGATTGACTGCTGCATTAAGACCAGAGCTTTGTTCCTGAGACCTGTGTATCTGCCAGAGCTTCGTCACCCACCCTCTAAGATGCCAGAATTGCTCTAGGGAATTGGGTTTGGTGCCCAGCGTCGTCACCGGCTGGACCCACGCTGGAGACGTGCAGGCCTTGATTGTGCTGCCTTTGCTTCTTAATCACTGCTGGGGTAGCACTTGCACCCAGAAGCTTTACTAGACCTAAAGCTTGCCCAGGAATCTGCCATAGGACAGAAGACCTGGTGACTCACAGCTAACACCGGCTCCTGCCCCACTAAGGATGTGCTGATTTAGCGTCCTGTTGATTTCTGCATTTGCTAATAACTCTTTCTTCTTTACGCTGTTTCTTCCCCATAATTAAATTAGGTTGGTCTGTGCTGGCAGTCCTTCCCACCCACGTGGGAAGGTCGTGTTCTTGGTTCTGCAGTCTTCCCTCTGCGTCAGGCCATGCAGGACTTCCTGTCCTTCTCGGTGTTCCTCACGCTTATCATTTCTCACAGCGCAAGGTCCCATGACCTTCAGACACCAGAGTCCCTTTAGCCATTCCCAGACCCACGGCCATTCCAGCTCCTCGCTGCCACCAAGAGCGTTGCTGTCCGTGCTGTGGCGCTTTGGTGTTGTTCAGAACCTGCCTTTTGGTCAGTCGCCATCTTGTTGCGCCTCACAGTCATCTGGTGAAGGAAGCTGACTGTGGGAGTAAGAACACTTAAATCAGCGCCTGCACACTGCGCACACACACCGTCCGGGGGCCTGTCCTGGATGAGCAGGAGGCCAGCGCGTGCTCTGTTAGGGGAAGCGACACCGCGCCGCTCATTCCTGAAGTCACGTTCCAACAGAACGACCTGCAGAGCCCTTCAGGGCCAGCGAACCTGCTGGCTGGGAGAATGTTTGCTCTTCTTTTTCCATCCTATTAAGTCGACCTGTCACATGCAGCAGGAAGCGACTTTATAGTTTGCTGTGGATTTGGTTTAAAAAAAAAGTCCCATTTGGGAATATGGAAAAAGTAAGAAGAGAGCCCCTCTGAAGGTGGGCACCGGTCCTTGTTTTATTTCTCTCTGATAGGCTTGCCGGGGCAGTGGGCAGACTTTCGGGCGTGACTCCTGTAGGTCTGTGGTTCAGGGGGCTCTCTCAGGTGTGGCTCCTGAGTCACAGGCCTTGTGTCCCCAGGGCCCAGGCAGGGTCTGGTACCTCCTCAGTGCTTAATAGATGCCACTGGATGGTTTGATCACATCACTCGAGATAGGGCTTCCCTGGGCTGACAGAATCTCAGATCTTTTGCATCTGAGAATGAACAGAATGTGAAATGGAAGTGAGGCTAAGTCTGTTTAGTTTTTCTGGCCTCAGTTTCTCTGTCCCAGAACAGGGACCAGTTTCAAAAAACAAAGGAACAGCTTAAGTCCGTACATTTTAAGCTTTGAATCAAAAAAAGCAGGGGTGGCTAGGTGGCGCAGTGAATAGAGTGCCAGTCCTGGAGTCAGGAGGATCTGAGTTCAAATCCAGCCTCAGACACTTAACACTTATTAGCTGTGTGATCTTGGGCAAGTCACTTAACCCCAATTTCCCTGCCTTCCCCCCTCCAAAAAAAAAAGCATCTGTTAGGCACTTACTGTGTGCCAGGTTTGCACTGTGCTTTCCTCAGAGTGCCAGGATTGCGGTCCTCATTTTAGAGTGACCTGTCCAGGGTCGCACAGTGTCAGAATTGGAAGTCAATCCCACGTCGACCCATCTTCCCTCTCTTTGTCTTCCCTTCTGCTGATAGTGACTGACCCAGGTCTCTGTACTCGAGCTTCTGCTGTGCTTTTTAGTGTCAGTGAGCATGTGTGGTGTATCAGACTTCCTAGTCCCCCCATATGCCTGTCAGACACCTTATGCCTTATTCCTGTTGTTTTTCAGGGTGGGTTACCCTATGTGAGAGGCTAAGCTCAGTGCCTCACACTTAGTAGGTGATCAACAGTATTTGCAGATTCATTTTCATTGGGTTTGTTTTAATTAATAACTGAGCTGTTTCGATTACCAGATGGAAACCCTTGACAAACTTGGAGAATTTGCCTTGTTTATTTAGGGCAAAAAAGGCATCTTATATGAAGAATTTTGCTTTGACCATAGGAGCGGCTTTTAACCAAGGGATTTTGGCTAAGACTGAATTACAACAAATGACACTTTTTATAGATGAAAACCACTCTCTTCTGACTAATAGAAAAATTGAAAAAGTAGATATGTTCTGACAGTGTTCTGATTACCTTGTAAATGTGGAGTCCCCAGAATCGAAAGCTTAAACTTGAGTTTTTCTTTTGCCCTTAAAGTATAAACATTCTGCTGTGGATTTGGCACCTTCATTTCATCAGCTGGGAAATTCTTGATCCCCTGTGTCTCCTTCTCCCTGGCTCTCTGTCTAATTGGTTGCCATTCCTCTCAGTTCTCACTTCCCAGCATCTCCCCCTTCTCTTCAGTTCTGTGGCTTTCACCCTGGCTAGAGGGCACATCACCTCCTGCCCAGACTTGTGCCCCGCCTTCTAATTGAGATATCTGTTTACCATTCTCTACACGGCTGCCGGAATGGAGCATGGCTCCCACCTCTTCTTCTGCTCAGAGACCCTCAATGGCTCCCTGTTACCTCTAGGATAAGCTATCCCCTGCCCCAGGGGCATGTAGGACCCCCCACAGCCTGGCTCCAGTTTGCCTCTGTAGCCTTATGTCACGTTCCCCCCTTCACGACCTCTGTGTTCCAGCCAGACTAGACAGTCCCCTCTCATCTACAGGTGACAGGTGTCATCTTCTGCCTCCAGGCATCCGTCCCGTCCTCTCATGCCTGGAGTGCGCTCTCTCCTGATTGCTGCTGCGTGAATAGGTGCATCGGGTAGACATCCCGCTGCCCCTGGCAGATCCCCTTCTCCCTCATGTCAAATATTCCCAAAGTTTTTGCTCCTGCTTCTTAATAGACTTACTGTGGATGTGTCCTTTCCCCATGGTGGATTGGGAGGTTTTGGAGGGCGGGGGTCTCTGAACTTTTTATCTTCGTGTTCTCCTTCCCAGGACCCTGCACACAGCAGGTGCCCAATAAAGGTGCAGAACTGAATGGCTTGACAAGGATTTGTTCTGTTAATTTCCTGCTCCTTCAGGTCGGGATTTGATTTGTATCCAGTCCATGGATGGGATGCTGATGTTGTTTGAACAGGAGAGCTACGCTTTTGGGCGGTTTCTCCCTGGTTTCCTTCTGCCTGGCCCTCTCACTTACAGTTCCCGGACAGATTCCTTCATCACTGTCTCTTCCTGCCGCAATGTTGAGAGTTACAAGTAAGTGTCCTTTGGACGTCTCTGGGAGCATTTCCAGGTTTATGCACTTAGGGGTTAATTAGGAGCTCCACGGGGTGATTGTGACAAATGGCACCTCATTTTGGAGACTCGGCCCTGTCTGGGTTTATAGGAAGGGGAAGACAGAATTGGAGGAGCTGGGTCTGGTGTAGACACTGTGGCTTGAGTGAACACAAACCAAGGCTTCGTGTTGCTAGTAAAAGGTGCCGGTTCCCCAAGGGGGTAGGACTTCTTTTTCTTAAGGAAACTCCCCATTCCTCAGGGACTTTTGTCTGAGAACTTTTTTTTTTTTCTAGCTAGAACTACTGTATGCTTCAGTAAATAAGAGAGTCAGTGGTTCTTAGTGAAGAAAGTCACGGAAGGGAATACAGAAAACTCCAGGGAGGTAGAAGAAGCTGTGGCATGCCCCTATCTCTGGCTAAGAGTCATCTTTGTGAATGTGAAGGGTGGGAGGTGCAGCCACCCCTCAGTGTTCCTCATGGGCCCTGATCAGGTAGAACTCTTCTTAGAAGTGCATCAGGTTCCCAGTCTTGGTCTTGATGTTGGCTTAGGAGAAGCAATGGCTGGGCCAGCTTAGTTCAGCTGCCTCTAGCCCCTACAAATGACAGCCCAAGTCTAATGTGCAAATTCCTGAAAGTTTGAGAACATTTAGGGGCAAAAAGTGGTGCGTTTATACCTTCCCTCCCCAGGTGACATGGGGAATGGGGCTTCTCTAAATGCTCTGACCTTGGCTCCTGGATGACCATGATGCTGGACGGGTCATCAGCATAAGATAGATGCTTTGAGAGTTTGAGGGAAATAGCCATTCACCTGGCCCATGCTTGCTGAGCACCGAGCATGGCCGGCTAGCCCTGCTTTTCACTCCTCACACAGGCTTGGAATTTCTCTGTGCCAAGTGCCTGTCTTGGCAGGGCTGCCCCCCCAGTAACAATAGAAAGGCCTGAATACTCCATTACTTCTGCTTTGAAATATGTGTGTTGGAGTTAATTGGTGGTGGTTCCAGAAGTGATTGGATGAAGAAGTGATATGTTAGTTTCCTTAACGTGTGGGTTTAATCTCACCGAAGCCCCCACTGTTCTTGGGGCCCGGCCTCGCCAACATTCCATTCCCTTCAATTCATCTCCTTCTAGGATGAAAACAAGGTCCATTTTCTCCATTGGGTAGACTTGGGTAAAAATGCATGGGAGATGGATTATTAGGAAATGATAAAAATCCTGAGGGCTCCAGGGGCTGGATGCAGTTTATAATTTCATGTGTTTTTGTGTACAAGCCTTAATGTTTAAAACATTAACCTTACTTCATGATAACCATTGACGTAGTTCCTTAGTGAGTGGAAAAGCACAAAAAATTGCAATGTTTTCTCCTTGAGGCTCCCTCTGGTTTGCTGATTACCCAGGACACAGGACAGTCCAGGTCACTAGAATTATAATTTCTCGATAATCATTACAAAAGTGTCCTATTCCATTACTGCTATTAGACTGTTATGTCCAAATGTGAAATTTCTTTGGGAATTACGGGGTTGCTGGGGGAGCCAGGTATGTTGGGGGCGATATCTGAGAGCTGTAGAATTTGTTCTAGAATGGGAAGGGAGCTTGATCACCTTATGCAGAACCTCCACTGGATGGGTGAAGAGAATGAGTGTCAGCAGCATATAACATTGAGCTTCAGAAGTTGGGGGGCTCCCTCTTTTTGGGGCTCCTGTTCTGTACAGTCACACCATGAGGAAGGTGACATCCTTGACCACCCACTGATGCTGTTTCCTGTGAATTCACTTTCTGTAGCTTTATAGTAGAGATGCTGCCATGCCTCGGAAGGACCAGTGGTTCTCGGTGCCACGGAGCCGGATCTGAGAACGCAGCTCACCCGGTTTGCTGTGCCATCTCTGTGCAGTGCGTCCGAGCCTCCAAACCTCGAGGTCATTTCTGGCTCCTCTGCCTTTGCTGCTTGGCTCTTATAAGTTCTGCCTTAGCATTGGCTTCTGCTTCCATCCGTTCCTACCACTGCCAGCTGGGTTATGCTCCCTCCCCTCCTGCCTCCTCACTGGCATCCCTGGCTCTCCTCCTTGTGCCCTCCAGTCTCTGCCATCCAGTCAGCTCCTTGGACAAACACCACTTTTAGCTTGTGAATCTCCTGCCCAAAGATTCCACTGAGATAACAGCTATATTCCTTCTATGTATTTCATCATCCAGACCTGTCTGATCCATTTAGCATTTATTAAGCACCTTCTATTTGTAAATACTGTGGAAAGAGAGACAGCAATAAAAAAAAAATCCTTGTCCTTAGGGAAGTTCCATTAATCAGGGGCATATAATATTCACACAGTTAGGAAAGCAAACATGAGATAATTTGAAGAAAACAAGAGTGCTCCCAACTGGTGGGACCAGGGAGAACTTTGTATGGGAGAAGGCCCCCGAGTTGAGCTTGTGAAGGAAGCTGGATGGAGGTTTTGATGGTGTGTGTGTGTGTGTGTGTGTGTACACACAAAGCTGGGAGGAAGGGAGATGGAGATGAATGCTGAGATCAGGGAATGGTCAGTAAGTGTGTTGGGCTGCGCTATATTGTGTGTGAAGGGGGGAAAGATGAAATCAGCCTAGAAAGTAGAGGTGGGAGCAGCATTGGGGGTGGGGGCTATAAAGGCCGAGACTCATCTATCCTAGAGACGTTAGGAAGATTCTTGAGCAGAGGAATTACAGTTGTGTGGGTCAGAGAGTAGAGACACTGCACACAGAGAGACCAAGTAGGACGTTATTACATTAGTCCAGGTGAGAGGCAATGTAGGAGTCTTGTGGGTGGAGGTGAAGGGACAGACATGGGTGCTGAAGAGGCAGAATCACTAAGAGTTACCTCAACAGAAATGGGCACATTTGGTGGAATAGCAGGGGGAAGGTAGATAACAAGCTGGGTTTTTAAAATGTTGTTTGAGATGCTGGTGGGGCATTTAGTGGGAGGTGCTGGCAGGCAGCTGGTGGTATGGGATTGGAATTCAGAACTGAGATTAGGAGGGTTGTGTGTGTATGTGTGTCTGTCTGTCTGTGTGGAGAAGGAAGTGGCAAATCACTGCAGTGTCTTTGCCAGAGCGAGGGAGGGTTGGGGTTTGCTTGGCAGTAAGCAGATGAGCCCCCCTACTAACAGCCACCTTCCTTTCTGCCTCCTTTGGAGGCTTATGTCCATGTTGCCCCGTGAGCAGGCTGTCCTCAGTCCTGCCTCCCTGCCTTGGCTTGTGCTGTGCCTCCCATCTTTTTTTGCCTGTTCTAGTCCTACCCATCCTTTTGGTTCCAGTTCTAGTCTCTTTTCTTCTGGAAGTGTTCCATGACAACATCTCTGCTTTTCCCCCTTGAGCTTCTGGTATATTGTACATAATACTCATTTCTGAACTCCACAGGACTTTATATTATAAGTAACTGTTTGCTGAGCCCATGGCCTGCCTTCCCAAGAGGACTTTCAGCCCCCTGAGGGCAGGGACCATCTTCTAAACTCCTCTGAGACTCTCTCTTGCACCTGACATGGTGCCAAAACCAGAAGGGGCCCTTGAGTTGGTGTTTGTTGCGTTGAATGGCAAACCTGTTTAGCAGTGTGATAGGTGGCTTGTTCAGTCAGCTCTGGGTTTTATAAAGCAGTGACTTGATTTAAGCAGCCTGTCTTTTTCCATATGAGCTCCAAGATCTTGTGGATGAGGACAGGGATCCATGAAAGTCATAGGGTCCTAGGATCAGAGTGGGAAGGCAGCTCTGACGTTCCCTCCTGGCTATCCCTCTTATTTTAAAAGTCACAAAATTAAGGCCCAGGTAACTTCAATGAGTAAGTAGCCAAGATGGAATTTGAACCCAGGTCCTCCGATGCCAAATCCAGACACTTTTCCCTGCAGCACGTTTGGCCCTCTGCTTAAGTAAGGCTCTGCAGAAGTCGTGTGGAAATAGTGCCTGTTGGAAATTGAGGCGTGGTTGAGTGGAAGCCGCCATCTTGGCTGGGACCTCTGGGCACGTAAACCAAAAAGAGCTTTTTGTTACAGAAATCTCAGTGAAAGATTCTCCATGGTTTCTTCTAGGAAGTTATGTGTCCATAATTATGTTATTATTGTTAGTTGAACTGAAAATACCAATTCCCTGCATACAGATTGCCTGCTAATCTCATGATACTTTGAGTTTTTGGAATTGAGATCCACAGTCATCTTTGCATCTCCATATGTGAGAGCGACAGGCATCTTGACGTGGAGAGGACTTGCTTTGGGCTTCTGTGCTTTGGATCGTGTGGCACCTCCGTCCTGACGTGCTCTTTGCAGGCTGTGACTTTGGGGAGCTCTAAATTACAGGGCCGATTTTCCCGTGGGTTTCACACAGCTCCCCTGCTCCCAGGCATTTGTGGCTGGCTTGTCAGAAAGCAGTGCCATTCATCCTTGCCATGACTGCGTTTGTGGTTGGTGGGACCCTTCCCCAGAGAACATGTGCAGACCTCTTTCATAAGCAGTCCCCCACTGGGCCTCATTATTCCTTCAGCCCCCTCCATGAGGGAATGCAAGTCTTCAGCTCTTATCCCTGAATACTTTTGAGTGGTAAGGGGAAAAGAAAAGATTTAGTTATTTTTCCTAGCATCTGAATTCCCAAGCTCTCTTGGAATTGTTTTTAAATATAAAATTAGACATAGATTTTTATATGTGTTATTAGTCATAGTCAAAAAGAGGTCAGACAGCAAGAATTGCAAAAGAGATGCTGTTGTCAATTTGTCATCATCTAAATTTACCGTTTGTTAGACTTCAGCTATAAAATCCTGTTCTGATTTATCTTCCAGGAAGAGAAATTGATCTGGGTTTGGAAAGCAGGGCTGTCTTTTGGCCACGGCTCCAACTGGAGTTTGGATCTTGATGAGGCCACTTTAGGGGCTTAACTCAATCGAAATAATAACTCTTTGTATTTACACAGAGTTTCTAAAAGCCCAAGGAACTTTTAATTTTCAAAAAATTGTTCATTAGTCCTAGCATCACCCTATGATAGATAGGTCTGTAGTTAAACCTACAGAATTTCTAAGACCTGAGAGGCTCTTGGGTCCAACGTGTCCCTCTGTAACACGCCCAGTGCCCACCAAGTGGTCATCCTGAAGACGGCCCCATCTTCTTGGGGCAGCCCAGAGCGTTGGGGAGGATCATCGTAAGCGAGGCCCAGACTTGTCTTTTTCACTCCTGCCTACTGTACCTGTTTGTGCCCTCTGGGCCAAGTAGAGCAGGTGTGACTTCCGAGGCGCAGAAGCCCCTCACACACCTGAAGGCAGCTGGCGGCCTCCTGCTAAGTCTTTTTTTCTTCAGGTCAAATAGCCACCATTTCTTCAATTCCTTCTCCTCAGTGTGACCTCAGAGCCCTTCGCTGTCCTCTCTGCCCTCCTCATGCACCCTTCAGTTTATCCAAGCACTTTCTAAATTGTGGTGCTCAGAGCTGAAATACTATTTGGGATACTGTCCACCGAGGCCAGAGCCCGCTGGGGCTGTCACATACTCTTGCAGACGGTGCAGCCCAAGACTGTCATGAATACAAGTGCCTTCACTTTAGGACTGTGGAGATGAAACATTGAGAGAGGTGGCTGAGACCAGAGAAGCTAGAAGCAGTCTGCTCTGCCCCTCTCTTCCAATCCTACAGCCCACACTATTTCTCTTAAGAGAGATGAAGAAAGCATTTACTAAATGCTTACCTGTGTGCCAGGCCTAGGCTTGTAAGTGCTGGGAATTTAGAGACAGTTAAGCAAGGTATTCTCTGCCCTAAGGGAGCTTATATTCTAGTGGGGGAATGCATCCTATCAAGGGAAACTGGAGGGATGGTGTGGGCAGGGGGCAGAATTAGGCAGAAGCTCACACATAGAACCTGGGTACCCAGAGGCAGGGTGAGGCAAGGATGATAGCTAGAGTGTGTACAGCATGGTGAACACCTGAAAGAATGGCAGCAGTGTGAGGTGGCAGGTGGGGGTGGGGAAATGTGACGTGCAAAGTCAGCATTTGTGGAACCTTTTGCCATTTTTGAGGCCCATGTAATGTTGTGGGGAGAGGGGACATGCTTTCAAGTAAAGAATGGATTTTCACAAGGGGCTTGTGAACTCCACCTCATCTCCTTTTCCTGAAATTAGGGCTTTCCTGGAAGATGGAAGGATAATGATGGTGGTAGCTTGGGCAGCCCACTGTGCACTCATTCAGGCCCATTTTGGGTGAATGTTTGAACCTTTCCTGAGCATTCTGGCATGCCTCCAAGCCTCACTTCCCAGTCCTGTGGATGCCTTCGATGTGGAATGGCCCATTAGCGTGGGGAGCTGTGGGTATGCCTCAGATAAACCAGACTGGCATGCATATTTCAACAAGGAGCTCTAGATGGGATATTAACTCTTGCCATGTGGATCTTGCATGCAGCCTTGGAAAGAAATGCTTCCACTTTGCCCTGGGACTTACACCAGTGTGGGCCCGCTGGAAGTTGGCCAGCAGTGTTAACAAACAATGCACTGGCTTCTGTTGGAGAGCACTGAGTGACCCACAGTCAGGCCTGATCTGATTTTTCTCTTAGCCTGATGTAGCTCCTGAAGCTGCATTTGTGCCCTTATTCCAGGGGGACAAGGTGGACGTCGTACCTACCCAGTAGATCGTGATGCTAACGCAACGGAAAAAACCCCTCCCTGCCTGTGACGTTAATGGGGGATAGAAGATCTCCCCACCCATTGACAGGCCTCACAGGGAGCCCATGAAGGGAAGCCTGCTGGGGGAGGCTTGCACACCTTTTGCTAATTTCTAATTGGGCCCTCAGTCTCGAGGCTTGTGATGCCTTCTGGCTCTGAGAAGCATATCAGTACTCTAAGTTGGTTTTTGCTTTGGGGGCTTGTTTATCACAAGGATCTTGTGATTCCCTGGTGGAGATTCTGAGTGGCCGTGTGTTCAGAGCTCCCCGACTGCTCAGATGTAAAGACTCTCCATCCAGGGGTGTATGTAAAGTATATAGTTGATTCAGGCAGTCAGAGCCCTGTCTGTTGGTCTTTATTTCTCTGCTTGTATTTTCTCTGACGTTCAGGGTGCTGACTTTTCCCCTGAACTAGTGAATGTAATTTAAAAAGATTGTTGGCCCCTCGAACAACTGTCTTTCCTTGTAAAGCAGATCTAAGAATCCTGGGGATCCCAGTGTGGTTGCTGGTACACCATCGCCCATAAATGAAATTATTCCAAGAATGGTATGAGCCCAACGTACTTGGTGAAGGAGAAGGTTCATATCACTGGGTCACAGCTCTAGGGCTGGAAGAGGCTTAGTGGGGTCATCCGGTCCAACCCCCTCCACTTTTGAGAAACTGAGCCTTGGGGATGCTGACTTATTCAGTGTCACACAGGCAGTGGTGAGAGCCACCCTGTGCATTGGTCAGTCAGTTCCTCCTTGAACCCATCCTGCTCCAGGCTCTGCCCTGACTCCTGAGACGCCACATACCCTAATCCCCTTTAGTCCATCAGCTTCTTGTGGATGGCTGGGGAATGTCTTTCAGCTTTTTTAGGCACTTAGCCTGTGTGCCTAGCACAAAGAAAGGCCTTAATTGAGTCCGGGGATGCATGGTAGCACGTGGAATATGAAACATTACAACTCAGAGCATAAAATTCTACCACTTCCCAGTGAAAACCCTGATCATGATTTACAGGCAATTTAGGGTCAGACTCCTTCCCTTATTTTAGTTTTAATCTAGGATTTTAATTTTTTAATATGGTTTGTGACATTTTATTCTCATGGCCTCATAAAATTCTGTGCAAATTCCGTTTTTGACTTTCCTTTCAAAAGGGTCTTATATGCAGGGCCCAGGCTTCCATCTGTCTGCCGCTGTGTGCTCTGATCCATAAAGTCTCTGTCTTTCCATCAGGTACCAAGTGCTTGCCTTTGCAACAGATGCAGATAAGAGAGAAGACATGGAACAGCAGAAGCTTGGCTCTGGAAAGAGACTGGTGGTGAGCAAAGCCTTTCTTATTTCATAGGTAATGTTTATCACTTACTAGGAGTAATGACATTGTGATCTGTGTTGGCTGACGTACAATACATGCGGGTCATTGTGCCTGTAAACAGTGAATCATCGAGCATTCATTAGGCTTCTGTTGTGTACAAGGCACTGTTCTAGACCCTGAGACCAAAGGAAGAAGACCGCTTACACTCTGTGAGGGAAACACCACTGGCACAATTCGCACAACAGTGTGGAACCATTGATGCTGCTGCTGCGCATCACGGAGGGCTTTGTGTAGGCTGAGGAGGTGGTGTTTATGCTCAGACTTTAGGACACGTGAGGCCTGGACAAAGGCACGGAGGCCAGGGTGGATGCTGTGTGTGGACAACGACAGGAAGGCCAGTTTGGCGGGCTGTAGCACTAGTGAAGAGGCATCATCTCAAGGAAGGCAGTTAGGGCTTTAGATGCCTCAGAGAAGACTTTCTGTTTGGTCCCAGTTATTCTGATGACACCAACTTTCCTATCCTGGGCGAGACTCTTGGCCTCTTGAGGCTTTTGGACATAAGATGCTGAGGAGGGGCTGGGCTGCCTTGGCAGAAGGATCTCCTCTCCTTGGACTTCCCTCCATCACTGAGATAGCATTTCCATTCCTCTCCACATCCTTAGTGCAAACAGGTCTCATTGGAGCAGGGCATCGTGGTTCAATCCGAGCTTTAAGAAAATCACGTTGGCATTTGTGGGGAGGATGGGTTAGAGAGGGGCATCATCTACACAGCAGTGATTGTGGCTGTTGTTCCTGGTTCTGCTCACTTCAGTCTGTGTTAGTTCATGTCGGTCTTCTTGGGTTCCCGTGAATTCCACAAGGCTGTGGTTTCTCAAGGCACAGCAACGTTCCATTAGGCTCATGGGCCAGTCTGTTGGGTCACTCCCAATCAATGGGTAGCCAGTTGGGTCCATTCTTTGCACCAAGTGCTGCTGCTGGGGTCACTCGTCAGATGGGAGGGCAGTGTTCTTTCCATGCACCACATTACTGCCGTCCTAAGGAAGGCTTGGAGGGCTCTGAATAAGGCAGTGGAAGCAATTGCAGGCTTAGAAGATACGACCTATGAGGAAAAAAAATCAGAAGAGTTGGAATGGTTTCTCCTGGAGGAGCTTCAGTGATGACCAGGAAATTGGATTAAATCTTATCCTGAGGAATTCAGGTCAGACTTAAGGACATCCATCACTGAACTCTAAAGCGTTTTACCAAAGAAGTGATGGATGCCTTTTATCTGGGCAAATCAGGACGTTTCGATGACTCAGTGACGTCCTCAGTTGTGGGGTTTGGCCTGGAGCTTGGAGCTGGTGACACCGGGGCCATTGATGGGCCCCCTTTGGGGCCATCAGATGGGCTCCCTGCATGACTCCTGGGAGGATGCCCTCTCCCAGAATGGAGGAGAACCAGCCCCGCTGGTCCGTGATACCAAGGGCTTGGTCCCGTTGCAGTCACCAAGAAAACGGAGGACTAACTCCTCTGTGGTGGGCCGAATGACCAGCAATGGCGTGATGCTTCTTTGATGAGTAATAGCACTATGTGTTTCTGTGGCCTCAGAGGCTGTGATGTGTGTCCTGACGCTCATTTACCCCTGAGGAGATGAGGCTCTGAGGGAGTCGCACAGCATCAGCTGGGATTCGAACCTGCATCTCCTCACTCCAAGCCCAGCACTTTATCTGCTCTTGTGATGGAGAGGTTTTAAAGGAAGTTCCCAGGCAATCAGACTGAAGGGGAGTCGCTGGTCAATCTTTATGAAGTCTCGAGTTTTTGTGAAGGTGAAGGAGGCAATGCCTTGGCTCTGCAGACCCCGGGTGCAGCTCCACAGAGAAGCCTGCCCCTCCCCTGAGCCCTCACCACTGCCTTGGCCCTCTGGGATGCCCAGGGAGGCCTGCTCAGGGCAGGGGTGGGGAGTGCGGCAGCTCTCTCTGGCTGCCCCAGGATGGCTCTCGGCTTGCTGCCGGGCCTTTCTGGACCTTGAGGTTTAGTCTGTCCCCTTCCTCCCCGCCGCCCGCCCCAGCTGGATCTCCAGGAGTCAGAGGGGCAGCTTCAGGTCATATTTCAGAGGCCTGTCATGGGCGGCTCAGGGAGAGTGGGTGCGCTCGGACTCCACCTGGCCATTCTGTGTGGGTTTTATTCCTGCTCGCTTTCACCTAGGAAGCAGCGCCACGGATGACGTCACAAGAAGGCTCTGGTTCCCTCCTCCTCTGAGACGGAGCCACCCATGACAGAGGCTTCCTCGGCTGTTCTGTGACATTCTTGACTTTGCAGCAGGTCACAGGCTGATGGTGCCCGTGCCCCTGGACCTATGCAGTCCCTGTCTCTGTTTCCCTGTCAAGTCTTTGTTGAGGCTCCAGCCAATGAGACAAAAGCTCTTCTCTTATTATTTTTTTTAGCATAACAATAATAATCTGTGAGGAGCATATGATAAAGAAATGATTATGAAAGGGAAAGAAGGGCTGGGGATAGCTGATGGCCAGCCAGCATCCCACCTCTGGTGCGCTGGCCAGACCAGGACAAGTGGAAGACTGCCCCTGCATTGGGTGGGTCCCCGGGGCAAAGGAGGTTCTAGGAGGTTGGGCACTGGAATCGTGTAGGATGGGCACGGAAGGGCTGTAATCTGCACCTCTGGCTGGACTGCCCAGTCAGAGATCGCCTCAGGCTCCACGTGTTATGTGTTACGACTCATGGTCCTATGGCCAGTCCGTACTAGGCTTGGGATCCTCAGCCTGCTGCTCCCGACTGACCCCAGGCCCTGGTCCCTGAGGGTGCTCGCCCCTCTGACTGCCTTGGGGCCATTTGCCCTCAGTGACTTCCCTTCTGCCTGCAGTGGACATTCTCCCCAGTGAACGCCTCTCTTTGTAGCTGGCCAACAAGGAGTCTGCATCCTTATATTCTCTACTTTGGCTGTTGTTTGAATTTTCTTGATTCCATGAGAGATGCTTTTACCTTAAGCCACGTGTACCATGTGGTACAAGCCTTCACTTGGACAAGTGCTCGTTGCCTTGCTGGAGGAGAGCAGCCTTGTCAGTCACCTTGGCAGACTCTGCTGGGTGCTTACTGTGGCCGGCCGCCAGTGCTCAGGCCAAGGAAAGCACCTGGAAGAAGGCCCTGCCTTCAGGGGGCCTGCGGTCTGCTCTTCAGCCCGGTTAAGCAGTGCCCAGGAGCACACAGCGTGGGGTTTTCCATTGTAGAGACACCATCAGCAAAGGAAGCATAGCCATGAAGCTTGAATCTCCGAGGGCTGGAAGCAACTGTTCTTGAAGCTGAGCGTTGAAACTCTTCTGGGAAATGCAGAGACTGACAGCGCCGGGTCTGGAAATGGTCTGTAAGCTCAGGGACAGTGTGAAGGCTGTGGGCCACGGGCGGCCTCCCCTTCTCTCTGCCTCAGTGTGCTTCCTGTGCAGACAGCTCTGTCCCCGTTGTGTTCACAGATGGTCTTTGTTTCTTTGAAGGTGGACTGGACATTAAACATCGGCGAGCAAGCACTGGACATCTGTATCGTTTCCTTTAATCAGTCGGCTTCCTCCGTGTGTGTGCTGGGTGAGAGAAACTTCTTTTGCCTTAAGGACAATGGACAGATTCGATTCATGAAGAAACTGGACTGCAACCCCAGCTGTTTCCTCCCGTATTGCTCAAGTGGGTTTCAGAAGAGATGTGTGCATGTGTGTATGTGTGTGTGTGTGTGTGCATGCGTGTATGTGTGTGCGTGTGTGTATGTGTGTGTGATGGTGCCTCTGTGCTGAGACTGTTTTCTCTAAATAAAGTAATAAGGTTTTCTCCTCCAAGACTCTATCAGAACTCAAATGGAAATTTTAGCCTTTTAAATTCAAGAAGAAATTTGATTTGGAGCACAGCTCAGACGCTGCCTGCCATTTCCCTTTGTATAAAATGATTTAAATGTTAGCCTTTCGGTGGGCATTCAGCTTTCCAGAGTAGAAGCCCTTTGAGGAATGTTGTCTTGATAAGACGGGCAGGTACCTTCAGGCAGAGTCAGTCCCTGCGATGCTCTGTCCTGCGTCCTGCCCCTGCCAGGACTTCTGGAGCATTGCCAGATGACCAGGCAGATCACTGGGGGCCACCCGACCATGGGGCTGGGCTCTGGATGGTTGGCTAGGAGTAACAGCAAATGCTGTTCTTTGGGAAAAGCCTTGACTCGTAGTCCTTCACATGGAGAAAACAGACCAATCTGTGTCACAAATAACAACTTACATTTATATAGCATTTTTAAGGTTCACAAAATACTTTCCTCACAGTAACCTTGGGAAGGTAGGAATGATTGTCCTCATTTTACAGATGAGAAAACCGAGGCCCAGAGAGGTCAGGGAACTAGGTGGCAGCTAGGTGGTACGGGGCATAGAACACTGGTCCTGGAGTCAGGAAGACCTGAGTTCAAATCCAGCCTCAGACACTTCCTAGTTGTGTGGCCCTGGGCAAGTCACTTTACTCTGTTTGCCTCAATTTCCTCATCTGTAAAATGAGGATAATAATAGTCCCTTCCTCCCAGGATTGTTGTGAGGGCCAGATAAGATCATATTTGTAAAATGCTATATAAATGCTCACCATTGATGTTGGCATAACTTTTCCAGGGTCATGTAGCTGAGACTTTTGAGAAATGTGATAACATTCCTAATAACAGCTGTAATTGCTGGAGGGGGCTTGAGCTTTGCACACGCCCTCTCCTTTTGACCCCCAGGACGGCTCTGAGGCATAAGCTCGCTCACGTAAGTTAGCGGCCTTGCTCCCAGCCTCAGAGGGAAGTGTTGGACGTGGGACTAGAGCCCAGGTCTCTGTCCTCCATACCCCACTACCTTGCCCTCTGGCCTGCGAGGCCGACTGCCGGCCCGGCTTTCTTTTTGCCTCAGAACTCTGCTTTTCTGTCTTCCACCAACAGTGTCAGAAGGAACAATCAACACCCTGATTGGGAACCACAATGACATGCTGCATGTTTACCAGGACGTGACCCTGAAGTGGGCCACACAGCTTCCTCACGTCCCCGTTGCTGTGAAGGTGGGCTGTTTGCAGTAAGTATTTCCATTCATCACGGGCGTGTGGGGACAGTCTTAGAGCTTCAGTCCTGCAGGAATTGCACCAACTTGTGCGAGCTGTTTTGAATTTATTATTAGTCACAGCAGTTATTAGGAAGACAAATAAGTGTCTTTCATTGGAGGGAATGATAAGAAGCCCGTACAAAGTACCATGAACATTAAGGATTTCACAGCTTCTGATAAAAGATTTTTGTTGCGAGAGCTGGGAGGAAAGTGGGTTAGATTTCAGGAGAATTGTTTTCCTCACAGAGTATTTCCTTTAGCTCTCCAAGGCAAAGAAGCCCTCTACGTGAGTTTGTTTTAAGTAAATAGTATTATTTGGTCTTATTCAGAGGCTGATGGAATCTCAGATTATTCCACTCTAAATCTTGTCTCAAAGCTGTTTTATGAATTTCCAGTGGAATTTTTATTGCACGGTCCATTTCCAGGCAGAACTACAAAAGACCCTGTGTTGAAGATAAGTCAGATTTAAGCAGAGCCATCTTGGATATAAAAGCAAAGGGAGGTGCTGCTCCAAGCACCCACTATCTGGGGAATCCAACAGAAAGGCTTGGGGATGGCCAGGGTGGTCATTGTTCTAGATGATCATGAAAGGCAGGGATTAGATTTTGACTGTGAACTATTAGGTGCCTTAAGTTTAGATGTAGAAATTATGTGGCTTGTTCAGTGTATGTATGTAATTAGATCTTTGTCATGGTCCCTGTTAAAATGAATGAGATAACCAGAAATGGAGGCCTCGAACTCTGCACATACAGGCTGTTCTGTGATCATGATGAATTCCGGTTTTTGTCTTAAAGAGACAGGTATCAGTTAGTAAAATCCTTCCTCTTGCCTTCCCTCATGTCAGACACAGGTGATCTTGGGGCCCATCTACGTCAGAAATGAAGTTTGGAAAAATAAAAATGTTAAAAATGTACTTTTTGTGGTGGCAAAACATCAATGTATAAGCTTCAGTGTTCATTATTGTTAAGAATCCCAAATGCAGTTTGCCAAGTATTCAAATTTAAATTCTAAGGTTCATGTAAATTCTTAATTAAAAAGAAAAGTCAGGCTATTGTAATAATCACTTGCATTCATTTCGCCATGGCCTAGAACTTGGGTATTCTCACCAGTTCTGGTTTAAGTCATGAATCGTGTTTTGTGAATTGGTAGGTATTTGGCAATCCCTATAGACCTGCTTTTGGCAGATCAAATTTGAGAAAAATTTTGTTTAACAAACTCTTCCAAATGTACCTTAGTTTGTGAAGAGTAAACATTCTGTGGCTGTATACTTTACATCATCCTTCACGTTTTTTTTTACTTTTAATCAGTAGCAGCTGTGGGCTGTCACACTCTCGTGTGGTCTTCGGAAATGGATCCGTGAATGGTGAATCTCTTGTACTCCTGGCACCAAAAAGAGATTCAAATACGAACAAAAATCAGTGTATCTCTAACAGGGTTGCCCACTGCCCCTTATCCTGACCCTCCTAAGCATAAAAGAAGGAGTTTGAGGCTTTAGAATTCCTCTAGAAATTCCAGTTTCTGTGTAGTGCAGCGTATGGCCTGACTAGACCCTCCCTCCAGCAGGACGCCTGCTGAGCTGAGCTCGGAGCTCTGGGCCAGTATGTGTATCTAGGCCCATGGGGGCGGCCTTTTGTCAGTCTCATGCAGCAGTCCATTGGGGTTGGCTGCATTGGCACCCATGGGGATCGCATCTGGCATCAGTAGAAGGAGTGCCAAGACACAGCACTGTGGAGTGCTGAAGGAAACTGAAGAGAGTTTCATTGTGATTCACTAGTCCTGAACCAGGGCTGATAACATAGGTCTGTCTTGTGTCTTGTAGCGTTTGAGTTCTTGGAATTTAAACAGTTTTGATAAATATGTTTAGACGGCAGAGTTTACATATCACGGAAATGATTACCATTTTCTAATGTTTCCTTTGCCTTTGGGCCTAGTGGGTGCAATTAGACTTTCTGATCCCAAAATCCCCATTTTGGATGCTCTGGGCTCTTTGTTACTCTTCCATCTCCTTTTGGCCTGTCTTGCTTGGTACACTTTGGGATGTCCTTAACTCCGTTGGATATTGTCTTTTTAGTTTAAACATGATTTTAAATATTGACAGGTAAGGTAAAGGGAGTTAGGAACAAGCATATTCATTAATAGAATCAGTTGACTCTGAATGTAGCCATGATCTCTAAGTTTCCTGGTTATTAACGTGCTCTTAGGCTGAAGGGGTAGTGTCCACTCGATCCAATGCTTCATGGGAAATGCCTTCTTGACAACTGGGATGGGAACCAGGGGCGCCACAGTTAAGTGACCTTGGGCCAGTCACTTAACCTATGCGAGCATGTTTTCCCCATCTATAAAATGAGGGTGATAATAATTGGGGCAATCATGGTTGTCCTGCCTGCCTGCTACATATGGTTTATAGGCTCATAGATTTAAAACTGAAAGGGAATACCGAGGTCATGCCATCCAAGCCCTCCATTTTATAGATGGGGACACTGAGTTAGAGGTAAATGACTTACCCAAGGTCATGTCAGTAGTGCACAGTAGAGCTGTGGTTCCCAGTCCACTCCTCTACCTTCAAATCCAGTGGGTTTTTTTTTCCAGTGTACCACACTTTCTCACATACAGATATGAGCTGTTATTGGTATAACAGATGTTGTGAACAGCAGAAGTTCCACTATAATGAAAATATTTTTAAGCTTTGGCTGGGGCCCAGGGCCCGCTTTCCCTTTTGTTACAGAGAGTTCTCTAGTTTGTATAACTGTGAGTAAAATGAATATATTTTTCCAGAGCTTGTATAGTATAGCCACTTAAACCATCATGAAAAGTGTTTCATATTTTATTCTTACGTCTTTCGTTTATCTGCTGCTCTTTGTCTGGGACGCCTCCTTCTTTCTCTTCTGCCTGCCTCTCTCCCTAGCTCACACTCTTTCTGAACAACATTGAATGGTTCTATTGTTTGCTCGCAACTTATCTCGATAGAAAGTCACTTGAAGGCAGGGGTCCTGTCTTATACCTTTTGTATTTGTATCTTATGTCGCTTCTTAGCACGTGGTAGAGTTGGAGGTAGAATTAGGACGTGAACTAGTCAGCATTACGGATACTCAATGAACCTGTCTTGGCCTTTAGTGACCACTCTTTTCCTTTATAAGTTCTCACAGACTATCTCTTTAACAAGGCAGTCTCTTGTGAGCCAGGAGCACTCAGTTTTCCCATCTCTGCTCTCTTGCTATCTCAGAGATGAGGTCCTTCTCTCCTCCGACCACAGTTTGTTGTCGCCTTATCTGATGCCTCGGGCTGGAAATCCACCTTCACTGCTCATATCTACCTTTCTTTCCTCATGCCTCTGCCTCCCCATCAGTTGTCCCTAAGAAGAGGCACCTTGTCCCCAAGTTCTTTAGCTGTGCAGGACTTCGGGTTCTCTCTCTTCCTTCCGGTGGCTATCTTTGACCCCAAATGAATCAGCATAAGCAAGGATCGGTCATCAGGTCTGATGGATCTCGGGAGAAGGCTCTCATTGCGCTCTGGAACGCTTTCCTGGGAAAACACCTTCTCTCCCGATCCTTCATGCCAGGTTGGCATATGGTGCCTTGATATCTGTCCCACAGCTCTGTTTTCTTTCTTTGAGTTCTGCTGATTTTCCTCTCTCCTGCTAGCACCTATCAGTATCTAATCAGTGGAGCTTTTAAAGATATTTCTTCCTCAGTGGGTCCCTCTCAGTTCTTTGTGCCCTTGGGACAGTGGTAGGGTTCTGTGGCTCTGGGGGAGACCCTTGGTGTCTCCTTCCTTCTCCATGAGGCAGGTCTGATGTGGGTCTGGATTCTCCTTTGCCACGGGCTCATTTTCTTTCCTTGCATTCTTCTCTGTTCTTTGAGAGAACACATTGTTCACTCCAGAACGTGTGAGAAGAGACATTTCTCCATTCCTTTCGCCTCCCTGTGTTCCCATATATGCAGCCATAACTAGCCGAGTTATACAGCAGTCTTATCTTGGCAGACTTCTGGAAGAGGCTGTCCCCTCGCTCTCCCTGCCCTGAAGCCTGGTTTTTTGTTCTGAAAGCGGACTTGTTGTTTTTTCCTCAATCAATGGCCAGTGCTTATTAAGCACCATTTTATTTCTCCCGTGGAAGACACGGTACTGGTACAAAGGAAAAAAAAATTCCGACCCAGGGAGCTTACATTCTTAAAGTCAATAACTAATTTGAGTCTTGTGGAAGAAAATATGTTGCCTTTAGAAAAAAAATAGTGTTTTTAAAGGTCATCCTTATTCCTTTCTTCCCCCCACCCCCCATCCCTAGCTCTCTCCTCTCTGTGTCTCTTTGTCCCTCTTTCTCTCTCTCTGTCCCTGTACACACACACATGTGCACATGTCCACACACAGTGCACACACATGTGCAGTACACACATGTTTATATAGACACTTATTGATGTTTTCTTGTTATAAGACCATCATTTGGGGTTCATCCTCCCAGTTGGCTTTGCCATCTGAGGTCATGCAGTGAGTCTGATCACTGGCATATTCAGATACTTCTTTTCTAGAGTCGCCATGTGGAGCTTTGTTAGTTATTGGGCGCATTTCGTAACTTAAATTTGGAAATTGCCTATGATCACCTAAACTATTCTTTTACCCTCGTGAAATGAACAGAGAGGAGCCCTTTTAAGAATGGTAGCCACGGCGGCACTGCTTTTTTTTCCTTTTCATATTGAGGTTCTTCCTATCAGATGAAATGTCCAGTTGTGAAAGTTGGTCCGTAGCCTTCCGTCTGGCCATCCCTCATGGTCCTTGGGCTGTTTTCATTTTTCATGTAGTGATGGGAAATGCAGTGTCCTCCTGTCTCACCAGGAGTGCAGCACTAAGTACAGTTCCATATTTTTCAGCCTTGGGTAAAATTCCAGGGTAAAATTGATGAATTTGCAGCCAGAGATTTTGGAGACACACTAGAAAGAAATCCCACGAAAGATAAGTAGGTGCTCTCAGAATGTTGGTCCGATTTGCCTATTCCTGTTTTATAAATTAAACCTTTTAATAGTGGAATTCTCCTTATTACTGCTTATTTCCACTGTTAACCTTCTGTAGGCTTGTTGGCAGTGGAGTCTGAAAGTTTTAAGCAAGTATAAGCTTCTCTTCTAGTAGGAATCAGAGCTTGGTGGCCTGGATTTCCAGTGACTGATTCTAGACTTAATTTGGTGGTATTGATGTATACCATTATGACTAGGGTTTGACATTGGAAAAATAAATAAGTCAAACAGCCGGCTGCCCATAAGAATCTCTTTGGCTGTTAACTGGAAATCAGACTCATGCATGTTGACCTGAAAGGAACCTCAGAGGCCAGCTAGCCTAACCTCTTCACTTTACACACAAAGGGAAAGGAAATGACTTGTTCAAGGCCACACAGGTGTGTGTAAAGGAAATGAGGGCAAAGGGTTTCCTTTCTTTCCGATGACTAGATATCTACTCAAGTCCATGGCCCTCTGAATGCATTGTGCTGGAGGATTCATCCTCCCCCTCCTGAAGCCTGCAAAGTATGGGCCAGTGATGGCAGCATGAGGCCTGGCAGTGAACTTGAGTGTGATGTACAGTTGGGTGGAGGTCTTCCTTCAGGATGGATATTTTGGTCACTATAATCGAACACCACTCTGTGTCCTGAATCTCGTCAGAGCAGGAGAGGGTGCTCTCTGGGAAACTGTAAACTTCTTTTAATGACCCCAACTTCTTCCTGAAACAAGGGCCCCTGTCTTTAATACTGATATGCTTTTAATGATGAGAATCCTTAATAATGCCAAAGCAGAGGAGTGCATGGTGGGGCTGAGCAGGCTGTAGTGTCACACACAAGGAATGATGGTGGGAAAGCCTCATAGAAGAGGGGAGTCATGGAAGACACACATAAGCAAAAAAGAAGGTGGGCTGGGAAGCTTGTGAGAGTGGCCAGCTGGGAGGCACTTATGGGGTCCCTGCAGTGGCAGCAGACAGAGAGGAGGGCCCCAGCATGTTGGGTAGACACCGTTGGTAACTTATGGGAATTTCTACACAGTCCTCACGCAGGAGATGCTGCCATCTGCACTCATGAGCTCACAGTGTTCTGAGGGGGTCCGTGTGTACCGTTTTCCTTTTCAGATAGGCCAATAGCCCCTCAGTGCCTTGGGTGGGCAGTCTCCCATAGGGCATGGGCAAGCTTCACACGGTAGAGGCAGGTAGGAGGGACTGTGACCTGAATCGCTGATGGGAGATCACAGGGCCCTTGAAGTGGAATAAACACTTTCTCCTCTGAAGGGGGAAAAATGAATGTTTCTTTGCATAATGCGCGGTGCTTTTTCTGGCAGATAACACTTGGAGAGTCATTTAAAAATCATTATGAAACAGTTAGTGAAGTTCCTTTTTTAAAGAAAAGACCAATTTATTCTGAGAACCGCTGGTGGGAAAAGGCTCCATGCTTGTTTGTCTGTGTCCTGGGCTCCCTTGGCCAGCCCCACTCCCCGGTCAGGTTCCCACTGAGTTCTAGGGGCTCAGTCTCCTACTTTGGCTGGGCACCCACAGATTTCTCATTCATTGTTTGCTTGGAGAAAAGAGGCTCGTTTTCCTAAATACTTCAATAGGCAAACTCGGTGCTTGCTCATTAGGAGTGGGCTTCAGTGGGATCATGGTGGCCGTGGGGCCCTCGGTGGACTGGTGCAGTGCCAGCTTGGAGTGCAAGCAGAAATCATGGCAGAATGGGGGGCTGCCGCAGTCAAGGTGCCCTTTGGGCACCCCAGTCATGGGTGAGGATGCTGGACTGGCATCGGAAAGCCACAGGGTCAAACCCCACGGCCTCCACTTAGAAGCTCTCTGAAGCCCTCCCCCCCCAGTCTCTGCTCCTGTTGTCTCCTCTTGCCATCTTCGGCCCCTTCTTGCCATGGCTGCCCTCCTACTCCTTGGCCGGGCCTCCTCGCACTTGGGTATGTGGTTGGCACCCATGAGTTGAATTATCCCCTCTAGGCGCTTGTTTCTGCCTTCCTTCTCTGTCCTGAGCTGCCCAGGGAATGTTTTAGGCGGAAGGCCCCATGGACATTGCATTCTGCCTGGTCGGGTTCTGAGGTCCACCATTTTGGGTGTCACTGGCCTTCAGACACCGGTGAACATGGTGTGGTTGGTGTGCTTAGCTGTCTGTGAAGTGCAGGCCCCTCCTCACTCCCTCTCATGCTGCACGGCCGTTCAGCAGGGTCTTGTCTCTGTCTCCATGTCTCTCACCTGCCTCTTTCTCTCAGGTCCTCTCGTCATCCCTTCTTTGCTATACTCTTGCCGGGCTCCTGGTTGGACCACCTGTCACCAGGCTTTGCCCCCTCCAGTCCAACCTCCAGATAGTCTCTCCTGCTCATTAGCCTTCCATAGAGACTCTTATGTTTGGCATCAGAGCCTTTCATGGCCCAAGCCAAGTCTCCCTTTCCAGGCTTATTCAAGTTTAAACTTCCCTAAAACTCCTGGGACACCACCTGACTCCCCTTCGTGCTCTCTCTGGCCCCACCAGACATTCTCACCCATGACACTCACTCTCTCTGCCCTGCTTTTGACTGTGTCCTCCAGGCCGGGAGGCCTCTCCTGCCTCCGTCTGCCTTGTAGAATCTTTTGTTTCCTTCAGAGCTGAGCTTGAGGGCCAGCCTGCCCCGACTCCTCTGGTGCTGGCCTCCCCCCGCCCAGTGAGGCTGGGATTGGGGACTGTCCTGGGCCCAGTCTTTGAATAGAGGGTTTGGGAGGGGCTCTCTGCTCAGCCCTCAGAGGGCAGGGGTCCCAGGGGCAGAGAGTGCTGATGAGGTGAGGGGCCAGGCTGATGGGATCTGGTAGGATGGGGAGGCTCCTGCAGCTATGAAGGAGAAATCCAAAGGAGGGCAGCCCTGTGGGAAGTGACTTTTCCCACAAAATCACCTTGCATGTTTTATATACATGCACACACACAGATGCTGTATATTTTTGTATGCGTGTGTGTGTGTGTGTGTGTGTGGACACAAATATGATTTCTATAAGAGGTGCAGTTTGGAAGAGTGGGTAGGAAAGTGGCCTCCCAGTCTGGAAGGCTTGGCCTCCTCTGCCTCCTGGCTGCTTGACCCTGGACAAGTGCCCCAGGCCGTTGGTGTGTCCTCTCTGGGACTGGCCATCCCGCGAGCGCAGCAGAGGCCAGGTGCAAGCTTGGCCTCTGCAGCGCCAGAGCAGGGTGGGCTGGGTGAGTCAGCAGTTCTTTACTGGGTCGTCCTGGAAAAAGCACTTGAACTGTCTCTGTGTGACCTCATCGCTTCTGCAAAGTTGAGAAACAATATTTATGACCCTCCAACGCAAGTATCAGAAATATTCCCGATGCCTGGAGCCTGGGGGAATGGGGATTCAGCCATGCAGCGCTGGCTCGGAAGACTTTCAGATTCTGCCCATGAAGAGTGAACTTTTTTTCTTTTAAATTAATTATTGGGAGCTTCTTAGAACTCCTTCTGTATTAAGGAGGTGGCATAATTCTGGCAAGATGCCAATACCCAGTTGCTTTGTTGTGGTTGATTCATTTTGGTTGTTTGGCATGATTTGCCATCTTCTTATCAGGCTCGTTTTACAAATGAGGAAATGGAGCCAGATAGGGTTAAGTGACTTGCCCAGGGTCACACAGCAAGTAAGTGGTGCCCGAGGCTGGATTTGAGCTCAGGTTCTCCTGATGCTAGGACCAGCTCTCTATTCACTGCTCCACAGAGCTGGCCCATGCCTAATTATCCTGCTGAGCTATTAGAATCAGAGAACAGTATAGTGCCGGGTGGAGAGCGTTCAGTGCCATTTGCCTCTAGGGAACCCTTCCCTCTCCTCTCCTGAGGCCATCCCTTCACAGCCGCTTCCTTCCAGGTGATCTCAGACTTCGCCCGGCCTGTCGCATGTGCCCCTCCTGCCCTTCTCTTGCCCCTGTTCTCCCATAAGGCATCCACAAAGGGCCCCCTGATGTGCCGGCAGCCTTCTTCCAGGCCGTGGGACTCTTAGTGGCTGGGCCTCTGCGGCCTCCGGTCTGTCTCTCCTTCCTCACACTGGCTTCCCCTTTGCTGCCTGTTTACTTTGGGATACTCTGGGCTCCTCTGATTTTGCCCTGCTTCCTGCCTGCTGTTGGACTGCCTACTTGTTGGACATAGGCCGTGACCACTGCCTAGATCGCCTCTCCGCACCCCACCCACCCTCCACAGCTTTCTGCGACCCTTGGAGCGCTTGCCATCTTGCTTTTTGTTCTTCCTCCCCAGGAAACAAACTGATCCAGATGAAGTTGTCAGGGTCGAAGATGCTTCCTTGTTTTTGTGGGGCTCACCGTCTTTTCCTCAGAACATTCCAGTGAAACCAAAGGGTGGGGTGCTTTTGTCAACACTTTAAAAGTTTCAAAGGGCAGCCTAGATATTAATCATGTGGAAGCCTAATGTTGTCTCAAAGGCTTGTTCTTAAGTTTGGTATCCAAATATCTAAAATCCTCTTTGAATGAGACACGATGTAAGATCCAGCAGATGTGGTCGGCCGTGGAGAACATTGGAGGGTCAGCATTCCAGAGAATGGCCACTTATTTTTCATTGCAGAGGAAAGAAATCTCTTTTAAGTGGTTGCATTAACCTTGTGTCAGCCTCATGACAAGCTGAAGCCACGTAGGGCAGGTGGCCTTTAAAAGCACCTCGTAGCGTGGCTTTATTTCATGCTTCTTTCCAAAGAATTTCTCTTGTCGCTCAGAATTAGTCAAGTGCCTGCCATTTCCTGTTAATTGTGGGACGTCTGTGGGGTGTGAGTGTTTTGGGTGACTGATCTGAAGTGAAAATGTTTTACTGTTAGGACTGAATACTGCAAAGCTTTCACTTGCTATAATTGGGGGGAGACCTTTCTTCAAAACAAGACAAAAGAACAGTGTGTCAGTAATGGAACAAAGACACGTGAAGTTGGTGGAGATCTGCAGTTGGAACCAGTGAATGGGGATAGGCTTGGGTCGGGGGTCTCAATCACGTGCGCTTTGGTCACAGAAGCTTTTGATGGAAACCAATATCAAAATAATTTAAGTTTAACGAAAGCATGCATATTTATGAGTGTGTGTATATATGTAAATATGTACACACACACACACACACACACACAAACCAAGTCAAATTAGTGGCAGGCTGTGGAGTAAAAAATCCAGTCACACCTTGTTCAGTTTTTGGGGTCCTCCAGATGCTAAGAAGAGCTATGCCAGGATGCCCTGTCTCTTTAGTGTCATTGGCTGACATCACCTCGACCACTCCGTTAAAATCATTCAATAGAAAAATGGCAAAATGTAGCCCTTATATCCTTTCATGGAAAGAATATTGTAGGCTTCAAAGTTCTAGTTGGGTAGAAAGGTTTGATCCTGTGTGTGTGTGTGTTTTGTGTAGTATTCTAAGCTCTAGAACCGTGCCATGATGGTTTCTGGTTATTAAAATGGCTATAGAAAACTTGGATTTCTTAATGTTAACTGAAATGAGCCCCTTTTGAGTGGATTCTGCTTGAATTCCTTCACAGCCCTGCCCAGAGACCTCCTCCAGCAGCATCTCCAATCCCAGACTCGTGACTGTATTCTCCCTCTTGATGAGATTTTGTAAATCCATACACTTTGCATTGCTGTCATAGCACCTGCTGTATCTTCCCTGCAGAGAGTCAGCTCCTTGAAGGCAGGGACCTTTCCATATTGTAGCCCTGGCGCCTCCTGGCACGTAGTATGTGTATTGTAAATGCTTGTTGAATGGAAATAAAGGGTGGAAGAAGGATGGTGTCTTAAGCCTAGGTAGTTTTATTTTAGCATTAAATTAGAGACAGAGTGGTGTATTGGATATCATGTCAGAGCCAAGAAGATGCGTCTTGAAGTTCTGCCTCTGACCCTCCCTGGACAAGTCAGCTGTGTCTTCTGGCAGCTTCAGGCCAGCGGCTTTATGACCAGATTGTTGGGAGGTGGCGACTTGAGATGCACAGGGCCCAGGCACCAGTGAAGCTGGCAGTGTGACCTAGCCTTTTGTGGCCGGGCACGGGGGCGGGGGGCGGGGTGGCAGCTCCTCCCTTTTGCTTCCAATTTGTTGAATGACATTATTTAAAAAATGTTTTTGGAGAAGTAGATACTGCTATTCAGCAACACACTCTCACTTGTTCTTTGTGGACATTGACCGTTATACAGAATCACTTCTTGTGGAAGTCGCCTTTAAGTGACTAGGGTTCTTTAACCATTAATTCTTCTCTATCGCCAAAGTAAGCTGAACTTGTTCTGAGCTGAACTATCAGATGATGAACATCATGGACGCCTTCTTGGAGATATTACCATCTTAACCTATTGCTAGGTCAAAGGTCATTCTTTGTTTCTAGTTCTGCCTTTTGGGGAAAGAAAGTTCTGTGAGAGAATCCCAGAATTTTGCTCATTAAAGGCAACCGACAGTCTCAGGTTCAATGTTGTCTTGCTTTGGGAATGGCCCAGTTACTCTTCTGTCCTCAGCTTTGTTTTACTTCTCCTTTTGACCTTGCCTAGGATGTAAGGTCTAGTTGTAGGCAGGCTTCATTATCTTCTTGAAAAGAAGACATTTTTCAAGGTTAAGGTGTTTTAATTCACTCACCCTTGTCTCGTCCTTGTGAATTCCTGAAACTGAAGGTGCTTTGGGAAGCCTAGGACTAGAAGCCACCTTCCCGTTCCCACTGTCACTGACTCTTCTGCACTTTGAAAGCATTTCTCTCCAATACCTGATTCTTACCTCTTGGGGCACCCCCTTTTCCAAAGTTATGTAAAGCATAAGTTGTCTCCATGATTGTTGTCTTTGTTATGGAGAGAAGCCACTGACCATCAATTTATTACTAGCATGCCTAATTAATAAATTGATAATTAATTACCCAGAAACTCTGTCTCTTGGGTTTTTCATTCATCACAATATGAAGCATTTTCAGTTTCCTAAATATCTCTCTAGAGTGAAGGTTCTTACTCTGGGCTTTTTTTTTTTTGCTTTTTGGAGGGCAATTGGGGTTAAGTGACTTGCCCAAGGTCACACGGCTAGTTTTTGTGTTAAGTGTCTGAGGCCGGATTTGAACTCGGGTCTTCCTGACTCCCGGGTTGGTGCTCTATTCACTGTGCCACCTAGCTGCCCCAACTCTGGGCTTCTATGGATAGATTTCATAGGGTCCACAAATCTGGATGGGAAAAAACGTCATCTTTATTTCCATGTGATTGGTTTCTGTTGTAACTCTGCAGTTTACTCTATGCATTAAACACATAATTCTGAGAAGGGTCCATGGGCTTCGGTAGCCTGCCCCAGGGGCCTGGTGAAAGAAGGTGAACCTCTGGATGAGAGGACTCAGGAGTTTCAGTGTATGTGTGTGTGACACCCTCATGAGGAATTTCTTCATCGTTATTTTAGATTCTGTTAAAATGTCTTTTCTTGTCATTTAAAGGCTGATTTTGCTCTTGACTGATTTCCCCGGTCCCTTTGCCGTGTGCTCCAGTGTTTGGGGTCACAGAGTCTTAGATGCTGCTTTCATCATGATGGCTTGTGCCAGGATGTCAGCTTCAGCTGTGCCTTCTGTTATGTGAAACTCTTCTTATATCCTTGTAAAAATACATACTGTAATAGGAACGTGATGGAGGAAGGGCGTACGGTAAAACCTACCTTAGCAAACAATGGCTTCTCAGTGAACGCAGCCTCCAGGCTCGGGTCTTCGGAAGAGAGAGAGAAGGTCCGGAGGAGTGAGGGAGGGGCGTGGGAGGAGATGTGGGCTGGCATGGACACGGCCAGAGCTGAGGCTCACGGGCGCTTCCTTTCAGTCACAGTGACCATCGGTCCGTGTCACGTTTCCTCAGAAATGTGGCACTTCTGGCTGTTCTTATCATCAGGGCTCTTCCTGGTGTGGGCGCTTCCTCCTCTGCAGGTTTGTGGTTCAGTAGTTAAGTCTTTAGGGCGGCTGAGTGGTACAGTGGGTAGAGTCAGGAAGACCTGAGTTCAAATTTGACCTCAAACACTTACCATCTGTGTGACCCTGGGCAAGTCCCTTAACCCTGTTTGCCTCAGTTTCCTCATCTGTAGAATGAGCTGGAGAAGGAGATGGCAAACTCCACTGTCTCTGCCAAGAAAACCCTACGTGGGGTCACAGGTAATTGGACATGACTGAAATAGCTGATCAAAGTGAAGCCATAGGGTGACGCCAGGGGGGGAGCCCAGACCTCGCCAGGCACAGGCCCTGGAGTTTGTTGTCTGCAGTTTCTCTACTTCCCTCCCTTCGGTTCATGACAAACCAGAGCTGGGCTCCGTCAGTCCACAGCACCTTGTGGAGCCAGAGGCTCCCCACCTCCCCTCCTCCCTTCATCTGTTTTTCCCGTTCATTTTGTCTCGTCAGCTGAGCCTTTTGGTGTCGCTTGTCTGTTCTCTGGGTTTTTTTAGTTTGGCAGAGTTTAAGAAACACTTGACTTTTCTCATCCGAAGAGTAGAGTTTTCCACTTAACAGCATTTTGACTTTGAAGAAGTATGAGGTCCTGTTAACACAGGGAGGGAGGAAATCAGGGTAGTTTTAACTCCCTCTTACTAATGATCCAGACAAACTGGTTAACTTGCCCAGGGTCCCACAGGCATCGAGGGGATGTGGGCCTGGAATCGGGCGCCCCGCATCTCAGGCAGCCAAAGGAAGCCTCCCTAGCACCTGCCGCGCTCGCCCAGCATCTCGAAGGATCCTGCCCCATTTCCCTCCTCCACTGACTCACCGCTGTCTGTTTCCCACCAGAGACATATAAACATGGGGAGATTGAGGGTGGAGGGCCCTGACAGGTGCCCACCAGCGAGCTTGTTTAGACCTCCGCTTGTGGTTTGTTTATGATAGGAAATGAGATAGAATTCAATAGTGTATCTTGAATCTGAGGCCTGACTACTTTTGTTACAAACAATGGGAAAAAGAAAGCAAAGCCCAGGAAAATCCATCTTTCTGATGGAAAATTATCAGCGCTTGGGTGCCTGGTTATACTCACCAGTTCCAGGATGATAGAGTTTCATTGTAAAGCTCTAAGTGTATTTGATGGGAAAGGGGCTCTTTCTGAAGGGCCATTGTTGACTCGAGAGGGAGAGCTTTGGCCTTTCTGGGATGTACACCTCAGAAAACAAGCCAATAGAAAGAACTCTGGAAATGAAAGCTCCTGGCTTCAGGAGGCATCCTGCTGGGCATTATTTCTGATGGACGTGGGCACCGCTGCGGGCATGTTGTTTCCATTCAGCCAGGCAGCCCCTCATCCTTCTTCTCTTGCCAGACTCTTAGATCCTGAGCCTGGGCCAGAATCCATACACAGCAGAGGAGGCCAGGAGTCTGCTGCCATATGACAGGAGGGGGGTAGGTGTGGCCTACAGGTGAGAAGTGGACATTTCATTCTTGTGGGTTCTATTAAAGGCTGGTGTAAGGCTTGTTTCCATCAGCATAAATAAGGGCTGGGATTGGGTGGATTGGATTTTTTCTGATAAATTTTATCAGTTACTTTCAACAATACCAACATCACTTAGCTGTGGTTGCAGATGGCAAAAAACCCAAAAATAATATATAGGTGTGTTTACACACATACAAACACGTGTGTATATGCACACATGCATACACTCATATACATACATGTATTTATATATATGTATATATATATATGTGAAATCTCAGATTCTCCTCCCATCTAGCCTGAATCTGTCCTTAGACCTTCAGGGGGTTTGACAGTGGCCTAGAAAAGGATTTCCCTTCAAGGTTTTTACTGTTCTTTAGCCTTAGACCCATTGGTCAGAGTATTGGCTTTTGTTAGGGCTGAGCTCCTGGCTGTGAAAGGGGCCTTTGTCTTTTAAGAAATCTGCCAGGTCAGGGCTGTTTAGATAAATCACATTTGATTTTTTAAAATTGCCAACTTATTCACTTGGAATATTCCTTCTGTTCTGGGTGGTGTTCTTGGAGGACAGTAAGTCATCTCATCATAGGACTGAACCCTGGAAGGGCTCCGAGAGGTCACACAGCCCAACCTGTTGTAATGTAATGCCAAGGAAAAACTTCCCAAGGTTCAGAATACCAGCATAGGTGCTCTCCATTTTATTCAGTGACCAACCAAGAACAGAGAAGATCAAAACATGACATCATTCCAAATACAGCATTTACTAAGTGTGATTCAATAATCTCCAAGTACAACCCCACCCCAGGACCTTCCAATCATTCAATCAATTACAAAGTCTCTGTTCTAAATACTTCTCCACCCCTAGGCTATACCTTCATTTAGTCCACCACAAAGCCCCTCTTCTCAAATGGAGATTAGTTTCCAAACATAAGTAAAATACATTAATTTGCTCAACCATAGAACACAAAAAGGTCAAAAGTTCCCCACCCCTGGATCACAATTGAATCTACCCCAGAGTTACATCAAGTTTAAGCTCAGCACTTAATACCCAAATGGAGGTCTTTTCTTCATCTTGACACGAGGCCAAGTTCTCAGCAATCTTAGTTCCTGGGGAGACAAGGCTTAGCAAGGCCACAAGATACATTGCCAGTCTCTTCATTAATTCATCCTCTGTCTGTAGAACAGTCCTAGAACCCCTGAAAACATTAACAAAACCCTCTCCTAGGATTTCTGTAAACATACAACAAGAAAACCCTTCTTCAGGGCTTCTGAACCAACAGAAAGGTTCCCAGACCCCTGCAACAACAGCACTGTCCTTCACCAGTGGACAGTATTCACTCTCTGTCTGCAGGACAGTCTCAGGGCTTCTTAACCAAAAGCCAGGTTCCAGGACTTCTTCAACAACAGGACTGTCTTTCACCAGTGGACAAATCTGGCAAAACAACATCAAAACAGACAGACAAAGTACCAGCAAAACAGCCATGTCTCCTCAGTCCTTGGCAGCTCAGGGGGCAGGGCTCAAAAGTCCAGGGCAATTCAAAGCGGCCACCAGCAATTCTCTTAGTCTCTCTCTCTGCCTCCACGTGGGTGCTGCTGCCAAAAAAGGTCTTCCGCCTCTCTCTTGTGTCTCCAAATCTATGTCATCAGCTCCTCCCAGTTCAGGACTTTCTTTTCAAATCAAGTCCATCCCACAGGTGGGATTAACAAGCTCTGGGTTTTAACACAATCAATTTGAAAACCAAGCCAATACAGGGGGAATCTTTAAATGCCATTACTATCACACCTATTCATTTTACATATGAGGAAACTGAGGCCTGCAGTAGGGAGCTGATAACCAGGACTCAGGTGCCAGCTCTAGCATTCCTTTCAAGATCCCAGGAGGCTTCTTCTTAAGTTTGTGCCCAAAGTCGGCAGAAACCACCATGGGTTTTCAATTGCACAGTGCCCATGGGTGAGCTCATGAGCAATGTTATAGTGACCATTTCTGCGCAGTATGGAGAGCCCTGATGTGGTGGGCACAGTGAAGGTGACTTACATCAGACACTGTCAGCCCAGGGTGAGGAGAGTGCTTTGGGTTGGGGATCAAAGGCTCAGAATCCACAGAGAAAGCCAGTTTGAATGGATACTTTGACCAGAAAGGAACAGGCTAGAAGATCAACCTATTTCATGGCCACACTGAAAACTGATGTCTTGGTTAGTGGCTTAAACCACTGTTCAGCTTAGCTTCTTCCTTTTTTTTTTCTTTTCCCAAATTAGAAAGGAGTTTGTAAGATCTTGCACCATCCAGGGCCAAAGCAATATTTTTTTTCATACTACAAAGGCAGGGGCTGGGGTACTTTACAACGGGGATGGGGAGATCCTGCTATCCAGGCAGCTGGTGTTGAAGATGCAGCTGGCCCCTGCTTGTTTTTGGAGCCCCTTTCCTGCTTAGGAAATCACATGGTGGGCAGTAGACTCTTTAGAGCTGAACTCTCTCTGTGCTGTTCTCCCATGGTTTTTATATTTCCTTTGATCAGTGTACTGCTAGCAAGTAGACCTCTTTGCTTGGTTTATTGTATTTGTTTCCTAAGACCTCAACATGGTGTTGCCTTCAGTTTTTGTGTATTTATGATCATAGGGACACATTTCTTCTGCATACGACTAGGCCCACTGCATGCTAAGTATAATCCATTCAAAGCCAAAACTCAGTGATTGTATTGAACCCTCTAGCCTAGCATAGACTGGGGACGGTCTCATCACCCCATTATTCTCATAGGGCAAGGAGTAATCAAGGGAAGGGAGCAGCATAGGTAGCACCTACAAATGTTATTTCATTTGATCACAAGTTACCAAGGATGTAGTCATCACCCTGTGTGCAGGACAGATGGACGTGCTGCTCCAACCACAGGGGAAATGGTTTCCCACTGTCAGGCAGCAGCTATGTCAAGATCAGAGCCCAGGACGTGACTTTTGCCTCAGTTCACTTGATGGGTTTCTTTTCAATGTGAAATTTCATTTTCTTCTTGTTCTTTAACCACAGGACTGACTAGCAGCATAAGATAGAGATTCTGCGGGCTAGGATTCTCTGAAGTCACCACTAGAATCTTGGCCATATCTCTTAGCCTGGATACAACTCATTTGTTCCTTCTATAAACCATGAATAACAAAAGCCTAGTCGCTTCAGCCAGGATGTAGTAAAGGTCACAGTTGGGGACTGTGTTTCAGGACACCGGTGTTTAGTGGAGAGGAGGAGGTGGTGGGGAGAATCCCAGGATGTGAATTAGATTAGATGGGCTTTCAACCAGAACAATAAAAGAAAGTCTCAAGATGGTGAAGGCTGGTGGAAGTTACCTTCACACCATCTGCCTTTAGATATTTTCTCAGGTTCTGTCTCATCCCCAAAGAATTGCCAGAGGAAGGGGAATGGAACTAAAGGAGGGGGAGGCAGCAGAGGAGGAGGGTCTGTCAATTAAGGGACCTCCCTCACCTGGAGCTGGAGTGGGCAGGAAGGAACAAAGGGAAGCTTTGTTATCCAGTCCCCATGTGATGCCTTGGGAAAGGAGCTTCTCTGCCTTGGGCCTGGACCAGTGGTTAAACTGACAGATTCTAGAAGGCTCATCTTCAGGGACTATTTGAAAATCTTGAATTTTCAGCTGCTGGTACCTAGTTTCTCATGTCCTTTTATCCCACCAGGCCTTGGTTTTCTCTTTGGTTAATTGAGGGTGTTGGACAAAATATTCTTTAAAATTCAGTCCGGTGCAAAATCTGTGAGCCAAAGAAATGTAAATTAAGTATGAAGTCTTGAAATTATATATTTCTGAACATATGGAGTGAATTTTATTATTTTTCAAATATTGCTGATCAATAATGAAGAAAACAATGCTAGGAAAGTATTTTTCCTTTTCTCTTTTCAACTCCATTACCATACCTGCTGAAGTAATCTGCATCTATTTCTGTTGCTTAGGACAAGAAGGGGCAGGAAAAGAGAGAAAATAAATCTTTTGTTTAATTATTACAGCCTAAAAGCCTTTTACAGTCACACAGCTTGCCTGAAAGCTAGGACGATAAAGTAATTTTCTTTTAAAATAAATCAAAAGTTTGTCCTAGCAGACAGACAAATCTGGTAAGTCAGAGAGTTGAGTTATTGGATTGATATTGTATGATGGAAAGTATCTGAAGCATTTTGATTTCTTAAAAGGTTATGTTGTGAAAATTTTGTTTTGTAAGAGTAGACATACAAAAAGCATATGCTGTTGTTATTACCAGAGTCCAATAAAAGATAGCTTTTCAAATTATTACCATATGTGTGTGGGAGTTGCTTTGCACAGTCAAGTTATTTTCGATACCAGAGTAATTTGTTTCATATTTGAGTGCTTTTCTATTGAAAATGGCCCTTCAGATGTAGTCTTTCTTTGACTGGAGTATGATGTATAATCAAATTTTGTTGTTCCGTCGTTTTCAGTCACGTCTGACTCTCCGTGACCCCATTTGGGATTTTCTTGGCAAAGATACTGGAGTGGTTTGCCACTTCCTTCTCCGGCTCATTTTACAGATGAGGAAACTGAGGCCATCAGGGCTAAGTGACTTGCTCAAGATCACACAGCTAGGAAGCATCTGAGGCTGGATTTGAACTCAGCTCTTGCTGACTCCCAGCCCAGCGCTCATTCTGCTGTGCCACCTCATTGTCCTCGTAAATCTTTTTTTTACCAATTGCATGTAAACACAATTTTTAACATTCATTTAAAATTCTTGAGTTTCAAATTTTTTCCCTCCTACTCTTTACCTTCCCCCTCCCTGAGATAGTGAGCACTTTGAGATAGTTTCTAATATGCAGAGTCATGCAAAACATATGTCGCCATATGATAATACAATTTCTAGCACACAACTGAAATTCGATGCTGAACGGACAGTTTGCCAGATGGAGGGGCAGTGCATGCAGGGGCAGCATGGGTGGTAGTGGCCATGAGGAAGGTGCACAGTGCCTGCCTTTCACCGAGGGGCCTCCAAGGGCTGAGAGCACACAGGAGCCTGAGGGGAGGCCAGTGGGGAGCTCATGGCAGCCTCGTGCATTGACTTGGGGTAGGGGTCGCCTCGACTCCTCTGTACCTGTCACAGATGTGAAAGCAAGTTGGGGTTTTCATTTGAGTTGTACACAGGGTTCCTGGGGCCTTCTGAGCTCCAAAGGGTCACGAGGCTCATCACGGGTGGGCTGCCTCAGGATCACCCACCAAGCACAGTTACTGGCCAGGCATCGTGGATGGAAGACGAAGATGTCCTCATTCCTGCCTTCAAAGGGCTCGCTCAGTTCTGCAGCCTCAGACAGCTGTCTTGGTGTCAAAGTCGTGATGAATGGAGAGCAGAAGGGGCAGGACCTGGGATGTAGAAGTTGGTACAGGTCGGCACCCCCTCTGTAACTCAGAGTTGGAGAGGGTTCTTTGGGTCCCGGAGAGGTGATATAACTTGCCCAGGGTCCTACAGCTAGTATGTGCCAGAAGCGGGGACTGAGCCCAGGCCTTGTTAAAACCTTCCTGGAAACAACTTGCCTTCTTTGTGCATCCAGGGAAAGAAGGGGAACCCAGAGAGTGGCTGGAACCAGGGCTTCACTTGAGTAAAAACAGAGCAGATTGAGTGGATCTGCAGCTCTCTACCAGGGAGGTTCCCACTAAGGGATCCCTCTGGGCAGGCCTCCACCCCCTCCTCAGGACCCTCCCCAGATCCCTCCCCCTCCCCCCCACATGGCCACTTCACCTCTGGCTCCGTGCTCTTGGCTTTTCTGCCCCCATCTAGGTGCATGCCCTCCCCAGTGCAGGCAGCAGGCATTCTTTACCCCACCCCACCTTCACCCCCGAGCTTTTCACCTCTTTTTGTCTCCTCATTAGAATGTAAGCTCTGGGAGAGGAGGGACTGCCTTCTTGTATTTCTATCCCCAGCCAGCTGTGTGTAGCATAAGACTTAGCACATAGTAAGCACTGAATAAGCCCAGTCTTTCCCTCTCCCTCTCCCTTCCTCCCTCCCTCTTTTCCTCCCTTTTCTTACCGCCCCCCCTCCCCCCCCATGGAGAGAGAGGAGAGGTGGTAAGCCATAGTGAATAGAGAGTGGCTTTGGAATCAGAAAGACATGGGTTCAAATCTCTCCCCCAACTGTGAACAAGTTGCTTGACATCCAGGTGAGACTCTAAGCTGTTGGAGAGGTGCTGTCCTGCACCCGTAGGAGGAATTTCTTCACTGGGAGTTGTCTGCACCTGTGAAATCATAGCTCCAGACTAGACATAGGCCTCGTTCAGGGAGCTCTTGCATGCTCTGGGGTTGGATGCCATTATTCCCTGTCATATGCAAGAGGCATTTCTGGAGGACCCCCCTCCCCCATTGGCAGAGAACGATTTGGACAACGAAGGACAAATACCTTTGGTGAGCACATCTTGTGTTATTTAACAGCTGATAATAAAATGACATCCATTGTTAACTCTAAAGAAATTTTATGTAATCTTGACATGTGACTGGAAGATGCTGTTCTTAAAATGGCGCCCCAGAGTTCCCAAGGGTCCATGAATAGATTTGAGGTGGGTCTGTGAACTTGGATGTGAAAAAAATTGCCTCTTTGTTTTTACTAACTCTGACTACAACTTAGCATTTCCTTCAATTATTTAAAAACAGTATTCTGAAGAGGGGCCCATAGGCTTCCCTAGACTGACAGCCAGAAGGGTCCATCACACACACAGACACACACACACTCACACACAGGCACACACCCACACCCCTATATACACCCCCCCCCACATACCCACACCCACATACACACATCCCTACACACACACCCCCCTACACATACACACATCCACCCCCACCCCACACCCACACATACACCCACACACACCCACACATGCACATACCCACACACACACAGACACCCCCCCCCACACATGCACATACCTACATGCACACACCTACATACACCCCCCCACACACATACCCACACCTACATACACACACATCCCTATACACCCACACCCACCCATACCCACACACACACACACGCACACACACCTACATACACACACCCCTACACACATACCCACATCCACATCCACACACTTCCCTACACACACACACCCCTACACATCCACACATCCTCACCCACACACCCAGCCCCCCCCCTGCCACATCCCACGCACACACCCTACTTGAAGGTAAGATTGACTCAACTGAACCGACAGTTGCACTTAACCCTCAGTGGGTGCAGAGACCTTGTATTCCCCTTCTGTTCCCTGTACCTTTTGGTCATTTGTCACCATGATGATGTGGTCTGCTGCAGAGTATTACCCTTTCATCAGGGCTCTGTTCAGGTAGTTTCCAATACAGGGTTTGTAGAGGTAGGAAAGTAGACGTGAGGATGGGTTTTGTTTTTGTGTTTTTGACCTCGCCGGTCTGGGCAGGCACAAGCTTCCTCTACTGTCACACACGGGCAGCTCTTTCTCAGCTTGCTGTCTTAGAGTGTTGCCTTGCACCCTGAGGCCTCGAGGGTATTAGAGGCAAGGCAGAACCAGGGCCTCTCAGGAGGTCTGTAGTCAGGATATTTCCAGAGTCACTTTGGGGGGTTGATGTTTTCCCGAGGATGTGGCATCCGTCCTTCACTTTCTGAAATGTCTTGAGAGTCAGTCCTTCAACATTCCCCTCGTTGTTTCTTCCTCAGTGCAGTCTTTCTCCCTCTGGACTTGGTTTAGTCCAGCTGCTCTTCCAAGACTTGTTCTTTACATTTTTAGAGCCATTTCTACTTCACCCTTCGTGAGGTTCATGGAGAAAAGCATCAGGGGCGGACCCTTTCAGCTCTTCCTTCCGTTTTCAGTCTGTTCATCGGCCTCCCTCCACTCTATCTCTTAATGCCCCAGGGGTGATCTAGGTTAGTCAGATCCTTTGCCAATACTCTGAAGTTTTTCCCTCCGCTGCTTCTCTCCTTGACGAGGTGATATTGTTTATAATCTTCCATCGTCCTCCATACGACTTTACAGATGGGCTCGTTCCTTAAACCTGTGTTGGCCTTGGCTGCTCTGTCGCTGTTCGGCAGGGAGATCAGCTGTTTTCTGTCGTCCTGTGGTGGACTCGTGGTGGGTTTAATTAGGTTGCTGTGTGTTAGGGATGATCCCACACATACAGATGCTAAGGGTATCCAAGAGCTGTATGCCTAGAAGAGAGGGTGCCCTGGGTCTGAGTGTAAGGGTCAGGCTAGATGAACACGGACGTCCCTTCCGCTTCTGAGACTCTCTGATCATCTCCTGCGCTGCCTTGGTCCTCCATTAATGTCAAGGGGCCTTCCGGTTGGGTGGGTCCTCCAGCGGAAGAGCTACAAAAGTGGCCCTGGACAGGTGAGTCGCACACGTCTGCAGTGGGTGGAAATAGCCATTGCAGATCCATTGAAGTAGTTTAGTTCAGAGGTGGGGGACTGGTGACCTCGAGGCCATGTGTGGCCCTCTGGGTCCTCAAGTGCAATCCTTTGACTGAATCCAAACTTTATGAAATCAAAAGAGCGCACCTGAGGACCTGGAGGGCCGCGCATGCCCTCGAGGCCGCAGGTTCCCCCCCGCCACATTCATACCTTCTGACTGTCTTTGGAGAAGGAATTCATGACAGGAAGGCAGAGGCTTCTGAGTGGTGAGGGTCACGGCCAATTCCTCGTTCACTTTCTCTTCTTCATCGTCTTAAATCAGTCGGAGGTTCATAGACATATGGCTGGAAGGTCTCCCACCTTTTACAGAGGAGTGTGTGGCCCAGAGAAGCTGCTCCAGCCTGTGCGGTTGTGCCGGAGAAGGCATTTGCGCTGACAGCCTCTGCTTTCAGGACAGGTGCCTTGGCCACCATATTGGACGCTGGCATAGAAGCAGCCAACTGTGCTTGGCTTGGAGGTGTTGTCTTTCTGCTTATGTCCATCCTGAGCACCAGGAAGGGAGATAGCCATGGTCCCATGTTACCTTTGGGCATATGATGAAATCCGTGGCATTTCAGATAGAAATGGCCACAGAACTAAGAAAACCTGGGTTCAAGTCCTGCCCCTGACACATGTAGGTTCTATGACCCTGCGCAAGTCAGTTAGCCTCAGTGCTCAGGGCAGCTCTCTAAAATTATATAAGTTAATGTATAATATAATATTTGACATGATAAGTTAACATGTTAGTTGTGAAGAAAGTGGGGGCCTACCTTGGCAGAGGTTTGTCAGGGTTTCCCTGTGCCAGGGAATCCCAGGTATAGCTCCTGTCTCTTTGTTTTGGGATTTCATTCATAGACCTCAAAGTAGCATGGAGATGCCCTGCCAAGAGGGCCAAAGTTCTTATCACTTCCCCTGATCTGGAGAAGCATCAGGGATGAGGCCAGAGACGCACCCCCAGCGTTGGGCCGATCAGTTGACCCATTCTTTGGTCACAGGCACATATATAAAGGAAGATGCAGACTGGCGTTTCTGCTTGGACGCCTCCTCCTGCCCTTTGTCCAGCCGTGATTCAGAGGGCTGCCGCCTCTCTGCTGGGAGATGCCCAGGGCTGCTCCTCCCCCTTCCTCCCCTTTGGGGACCAGGTCGTGTCGTCTGGCCCAGGTGGGGTTGGAGGGGCAGCTCATGGAGATGACTGAGGATGAGGATAGTGAACATTGCTGTGGCACCTACTCTGGGCCCAGCGTGTGCTGAGCACTGTATCTCGTTTGATCCTCACAGCAACCCTGGGAGGTAGGTGCCATCACAGTCCCCATTTTACGGTTGAGGAAACAGCCAAGTGAGGTTCAATGACTTGTCCAAGGTCACACATATAGACAGTGCCTGAGGCCAGGTTTGAACTCGGGTCTTCCTGACTCCAGGCCCAGTGTACCACTGGCTAGAATGCTCAGCAGCACCCCCCAAACATCCGCCTCCCCACACTTAAGAGTCGTCCAGTCGCAGTGTATGGCTATACATTCCCTAGCCTCTGGGCAGTGGTGGGCGTGGCCACGTGCAAAGAGAGGCAGCAGAGGTGCCCCCAGAAGTACATGTGATGCAGAAAGGAGCTCATGCAGGAGCCAACTGGGCAGCTCAGGGGGTAGAGCTCTGCTCCGAGTTCCAGTCCTGCCTCAGATCCTTGGTGCCTGGGTCGCTTCATGGTTCTCAGCCTCAGTTTTCCACCTCCCAGGCCTGTTGTGTGCTACCACGGTGAACGTGCTGCAGGCCTCAGAATCTTGCAGGACTGCTGGCTCCTTGGTAGTGGGCTCAGGAAGGTAAAGTGACCCCGAGGGAGGTCTCCAGTGCAAGGGACAGCCAAGGCAGCTTTGTTCCTTATGGAATGTCCAAGCACCAGAAGCTTCGCCCAGGCTGGTTGGGCATATGCTTGAGGCTGAATTGGTAGGAAGGTGCTTGGGAGGAGTGGGCGTGAACAGGTGGTGATCTGCCATCTGGAGCCAGCTGGAGACCACAGATTGGCTTGCCTGTCAAAGGCACTGTAAAGCCAAGTCCTTTGAAACAGTTTGAATCAAGACCCCAGAGTGGTTCTTTTTTGGTGGACGTAACTGAATGATCAGACTCTGCTGTTGTGATCTTTCTTCTTTAAGTCCAGCAGGGCCCCTCCTGCACCGTGATTGAGCCCATGTTTATCTTCCTGCCCTGCAGAGGCCTGAAGGGCATGATCGTCACCCTGAGCGATAGCGGCCATCTGCAGTGCTCCTACTTGGGCACAGACCCGTCTCTGTTTCAAGCCCCCAAGGTGGACTCCAGAGAAATAAATTATGAAGAGCTCGATATCGAAATGAAGGAGCTACAGAAAATCATCAGAGATGTGAGCACATCTCCAGGTAGGCAAAGGGCAGCCTTCCAGGTCAGGCCTCCCGTCACCACGTGACGCAGGGACGAGGCTCGTCTCCTGCACACACGGGATCGGGGTTTCTTCCTGCCACTTGAGAGTAACACCTATGAAAACAGCATCGCTGTCAGCCCGTTCAGGGTCTGTGTGAAGCTGGTGGGCAGCCAACATCCTCCTTATGGGCCTGCTTGTGGCTAACGTGATTCAGAAATTGTGTGTTTCCTTATGAGCTAGAGCAAGCAGAAAATGCCAGGGGTGAGGGATGGGACTGGGGGCCATAGAGAGACCAGTGACATTCGTACCCTTTGCTGCTTCACCTTCTGAATTTTTCTGAAGTCTTTGAAGACAGAAACAAGCACTTTGCAGCACATTGGTTCAGCATACTTTACGAAATTGCAGGTATTGGTCACCTGCATGTGTCAGGAGTGTGACTTCCTGGTAACGCCTTGATTACTGGCAAGTCGGTCGCCAGCCATAGTTTCACTTCCTGAGTTTTCAGTACCGCAATGTTATTGTGCTATTTGATTCCTAAGGAGGTCACTTTATGATGAGACTTTTTTTCTCAAATAGCAAAAACCTAGTGCTTTTCATTAGGCATGTGAAAAACATTACTTTCCAGCGTCAGGTCAGTGTATTTAAAAATAATTAGAGAAAATATGAACTTATTAAATGAAAAGTGATGTTGGAACAAGTAGGAATAATGAGAGAAGTGTAGTGTCAGAGGCCAACGAAAACAAGTGAAGCACCATTCGTGCCCTGATCCCTTCACCACAGCTGCTTCTGTACGTTAAAAAGACTGTAACTCCGGTTCTCTTAGAACTTTAGATAAAACACAGGCTTTTTTTTTTAAAGTTGGTAACACAGATTCAAGTGGGATTATGATGCTTTGGTCCCGGTTACATTCTTTTATTAAACTTTGAAAGGAAAACAGTGAACTGAAAATATTAACAATTCAAAGGCACAGAGTGGATGTGTTTTTGCCCCAGAGCACAGGCTCGCTTAGAGCATGTCAGTTAAGACTGGGAGACTCTTTTTTGGTGTCTCTTCTCCTAGGAGGCAGCTAAACTTTGATCTGCCCTTTTGATTAAGGAAGGGTTTTCCAAGGCTGACAGTGCTTACTTGAATCAGTGGAATACCCAGAAGCGCCTCAGGCTCCTTTAATTTTAATTTAGGCTTAACGGGAAGGCATATGTATTCCCATAGCACATAGTACATATGCCAGGCACTGTGCTAAGCATTTTACAAATATTATCTCATTGGATCCTCACAACAGTCCTGGGGTAGGTGCTATTATTATCCCTGTTTTTACAGTTGGAGAAACTGAGACTGAGCAAGTTTAAGTAGCTTGTCCAGGATCACACAGCTAGTAAATGTCTGAGGTAGGATTTGAATTCAGGTCTTCCTGAGTCTAGGCTCAGTGCTCTGTCCACTGTACCTCCTAGCTACCTCAGTTTAATTGGCAGAAAAGGTGGCATTCATCAAATATGAGATTCCCAGAGTTCATTAACATAAAATGCTTTTGATTATGAATAATAATAATTTCATTGCAAATCTTGATGTTTGATGATGGCAATCCCACTTATTACTATGTGTTAATGAGATTTTGATTGATCTTTCTTTGTAGAAAGTGGTCCCATTCCTGCTCCAGCTGATTTCTAGGGGTCTCTGTGACATCCCTGGGCTCCAGGCTGCAGGGCTGTTCTAATTGTAGCTCAGGTCCCTGGGGCTATGTAGGTACCAAGAGATTTTGACACAAAGGTTACTGTTTATGTCATCTCCAGATGGAAGTCAGAGTATTAAGGGCTTTGCTTTCATTTCTGAAGAGAAGCTTTTTTCCCTTAGGCATCTGTGAAAGATTCCTCTTTGGAAAAAAACAAATTATTGGAGATAGAGCAAAGATGGTGGAGTATAGGCAGGGACTCACCTGAGCTCTCCCTAAAACCTCTCCAAATACCTTTAAATAATGACTTTAAGCAAATTCTAGAGCAGCAGAAGCCACAAAAAGACAGAGTGAAACAAATTTCCAGCCTAAAACAACTTGGAAGGTCAGTAGGAAGGGCCTGTTGCACCAGCGTGAGAGAGGAGTGTGATCCCGCGAAGACTGTGCCAGGCCAGACGAGGCCCCAGCAAACCAAGAGCAGACCTTGAGGTGACTGCATAAGGCAAAGCAGTGTTGGTTTCCAGACCTCTCAGCCTACAGACAGTAAGGGGATCGTCAACCGAGCAGAAGGAGATTTACGTAGGTCCTGCTGCTGGCGTTGCCTTTACCTGGATCTCGGTCACAGTCCTGGGCCTTCGTCCCAGTGCAAGGAGATGCACTGGCCCAGCAGAGCTTGCGGCCACCGGGGAGCAGGGATCCTGGTCACAGTTCAGGTTTGAAAAGGGTACTTGTGGTCACTCACAAGCCAGTGCATGGTCCAGAAGAGTAGTGCCTCTATCACTCCCTAGATCATTCCTCTTGGGGAGAGTCAGAAACTTGTGGGTCCCTGAAGTACTTCTGAAAACAGCCGTACAAAAGACCTGAAGTTTGGGGCAGTGCCTCCTTTGCTCGGGAAGCAGAATTCCACTTTAGCCTGGAGTTAAAGGTCAAGAAATAGCCTGGAAAATGAGCAAACACCAGCAAAAAATTCTAACCATAGAAAGTTACCATAGTGACAAAGAAGACCAAAACACACACTCAGAAGACAATAAATTCAAATTCCTGCATCCAGAGCCTCAAAGAAAAATGTGAATCGGTCTCAGGCCATGGAAGAGCTCAAAAAGGATTTAAAAAATCAAGTAAGAGAAGTAGAGGAAAAATTGGGAAGAAAATGAGCATGATGCAAGAAAATTATGAAAAAAGAGTGGACAGCTTGGTAAAGGAGGCACGCACAAAAAAATACTGAAGAAAATAGCACCTTAAAAAACAAGTGTTTTTTAAGTGGTAAAAGAGGCCCAGAAATCCAGTGAAGAAAAGAATGCCTTGAAAAGCAGAATTGGTCAAGTGGAAAAGCTCACTGAAGGAAATAATTCCCTAAAAGTTAGAATTGGGCAAAAGTAAGCTAATAATTCTATGAGACATCAAGAAACAAACAATATCAAAAGAATGAAAAAATAAAAGAAACTGTGAAATATCTTATTGGCAAAACAACTGACCTGGAAAATGGATCCAGGAGAGATAATTTAAGAATTATTGGACTTCCTAAAAGTCATGATAAAAAAAAGAGCGAAGGCATCAATTTTAAGAAATTAGCAAGGAAAATTGCCCTGATAGTCTGGAACCAGAGGGTAAAATAGAAAATTGTAAGAATCCACTGATCACCTCCTGAAAGAGATCCCTAAATGAAAACTCCCAGGAATATTATGGCCAAATTCCAGGCCTCCCAGATAAGGGAGAAAATATTGCAAGCAGCCAAAATCAAAAATCATGGAGCCATAGTCAGAATAACATAAGACTTAGCAGCTTCTATATTAAAGGATTAGAGGATCTGGAATATGATATTCTGGAGGGCAAAAGAGCTAGATTACAACCAAGAATCACCTACCCAGCAAAACTGAGTATGACTTTTCAGGGAAAAAATGAATATTCAATTAAACAGAAGACTTTAAAACATTTCTGATGAAAAGACCAGAACTGTAAAAATTTGACTTTCAAATGCAAGATTCAAAAGAAGCATAACAGGGTAAACAGGAAAGATAAATCATAAGGGATTCAATAAGGTTAAACTGTTTATATTCCTACATGAGATATTTATAGCTCTGAAAAACTATCTCTTTATTAGGGCAGTTAGAAGGAGTATACATAGACAGACAGCAGAGGTATGAATTGAATGTGATGGTATCTAGAAAAATAAAATTAAGGGATGAGGAGGAAGAATGGACTGGGAGAAGGGAAAAGGGAGAGGTAGAATGGGATAAATTATATGACATAAAAGAGTCCTGAGAGAGATTTTACAGTGGAGGGGAAAATGGGGGAAACAGGGATGGGAGCACATCGGAATTGGCTCAGAGAGGGAATTACTTACACCCTCAGTTGGGTATAGAAATCTGTTTTATCCTACAGGAAAGTAGGAAGGGAAAGGGTTAGGAGAAGGGGTGGTGGGATCTTATAGAAGGGAGGGTAGTTTGGGTGAGGTAAAAGTTAAAAGTGAAACACTTTTGAGAATGGACAGGGTAAATGGAGAGAGAGACGCACACACAGAGAATAGGGGAAAATAGGATGGAGGGAAATACATAGTTGGTGATCATTACTGTGAAAAAATTTTTACAGTGAGTTTCTCTGATAAAGACTCCATTTCTCAAACATATAGAAAATGGAATCAAATTTATAGAAAGAAGAGCTGTTCCTCAGTTGATAAATGATCAAAGGATGTGAACAGGCAATTTTCAGACAAAGTAATTAAAGCTATTTATAGTCATATAAAAATGCTTCAAGTCACTATTGATGAGAGAAATGCAAATTAAAACAACTCTGAGATACCACCTCACACCTGTCAGATTGGTTAATATGACTGAAAAGGGAAATGACAAATGTTGGAGGAGATGTGGGAAAATTAAAACACTAATGTACTATTGGTGAAATTGCATACTTATTCAGCCATTCTGTAGAGCAATTTGGAACTATGCCCAAAGGACTATAGAACCATGCATACCCTTTGACCAGGCATTACATTTACTAGGTCTGTATCCCAAAAGACAAAAAGGAAAAGGAACTATGCATACAAAAATATTTGTAGCAGCTCTTTTAGTGGTGGTAAAGAATTGGAAATTGAGGGGATGTCCATCAACTGAGCAAGTTATTACCTATGATTGTGATGGAATACTGTTGTGTTTTAAGAAATGTTGAGCAGGATGCTCACATTAAAACAGTGAAAGACTTATATGAACTGAGGCAAAGTGAAATGAGCAGAACCAGGAGAACATTGTACACGGTAATAGCAACATTGTAGGATGATCTACTGTGAATAACAGCTATTCTCAGCAAAGCAGTGATCCAAGATAATTCTGCAGGACTTTTGATGAAAGGTGCTGTCCATCTCCACAGAAAGAACTGGTAGAGACTGAATTCAGATTGAAAATATTTTTTCTTCTTTTTTTTTTTTCCTGTTTTCTTTCACAGAATGATTTACATGCAAATGTGTTTTGTGTGTATACTCTATGTCAGATTATTTACCTTCTCAATGAAGGGGGGAAGGGAAAGGAGGGAGAGAATTTGGAAGCAAAAATTTGAAAAAAAAAAAGAATGTTAAAATTGTTTTTACGTGTAATTGGGAAAAAATAAAATATTAAGTAAGATTTTTTTAAATGGCCAAGAAATGTATAATAAATCAGTTTATTTTTCTTTTATTTTATTTATGCTTTCTGGAGGGCAATTGGGGTTAAGTGACTTGTCCAAGGTCACATGGCTAGTTTTTTGTGTTAAGTGTCTGAGGCCGGATTTGAACTTAGGTCCTCCTGACTCCAGGGCCAGGGCTCTACTCACTGTGCCACCTAGCCACCCCTTTTTTTGTTTATTTTTTAAAAATAAAAAAATTCTTTTTCTATCTGCAAAAGATATGAGGACATACAGCATAAAAATCCCTTTATATGAAAACGTTTTGTGGTTTTAGAAAAGCGTTAATGTTGCTTGTTGCCAAATATATGTTTAAGGTGAAAACATTAACTATTTTGATGACCCCATTATTCTTATGTATCTAATATTCTGATTTCTTGACTTAAAGTTGCCAAACATATTACTGATATCCAGTCACTAATGGGAAGGGACTTCAGAGGCCATGTAAATGCCTTCTCCGCCATTCCTGCTGGTGATTATCCGACTGCTGCTTCAGAGGGAGTCTTCAACCTGTTCCACTTTGGATCAAATGAGGTCACACACACATACACACACGTGTACATGTGTACATGCACACACCCACACATGTCCTCAACATTTGTTGTTGTTGAGTAGTTCAGTCATGTCTGACTCTTTGTGACCCCATTTGAGAGTTTCTTGGCAAAAATACTGGAAGTAGTTTGCCATATTCTTCTCCAGCTCATTTTACAGATGGGGAAACTGATGCAAACATAGTTAAAGTGACTTGCCCAGAGTCACATAGCTAGTAAGTGTCTGAGGCCTCCCACAACATATATGTGCATTCACATACCCACATATATACATGCATACAGACATGTATGTTCTGTGTGTGCATGTGCATATGTGACACACACATATTTATGTATGTTGCCAGTCAGTCAGCAGGTATTTATTAAGTGATTAATTGTGCCAGACACTGTCCTCAAGGAGCTCATTCTAACTGGGGAGACATGCCAGTAACTAGGTACACAGGAGATGTAATATCTGTGGTAAGACATTAACAGTGAGCCCGTCTAATCCCTGCAGAGTCATTTGATAAGGCAGGACCCATTTCTGTGTGTCCTCTAGGTGTTGAAAGGAATTCTCCATTATTGCTTAAAGGGACCTAGAAGAAGGTGAGGCTGGTCTGATGATGGTCAACTTCTGGGAGAGTGCTTCCTCCCTGCACGGCCCGCAGAGGTTCCTGACGCTGGCCTGGCCCCTTGTCGCTTGTTGGGCTGCTCTGTATCTGTCTGCATCTGGTCAGGCCAGATGGTGGTTTCTCCAGTCTGATGCCGCCCATTTCTTACAAGGGGGTAGAAATGAATGAATGGGAAGCCATAGAGCTGCAGACAAACAGACAAATATAAATAGGCATCAGTAAAACAACACCCAGGAGAAAACAAAAGATTCAGAAGACGACAGGAATGACAACTTGGTGTCAGATTGAATATGCACCTAAAAGCCAAACCACATCCAACGTTTGTGGTCGCCCCAAACACTCTTCCTCTTCCTCTTCTTTGCACAGTGGAATGTTTGTGTTTGTTGATAGCTGTTCAATTCATAATAAAAATACATTTTTAAAAAGATCTCTCTGTGGTCTAGTTGATAGTTTAGGATTAGAAATTATGTGCCCTTTTACTGACTAGTTATGTCTTTCATTTAACTGATGTTTTTCCATTTGTAACCCATTAGTTTGATAAAATCAATGAGATTAGTTATTTCCAAAGTGGAAAATAAACATGGGGAAGTAATTTCTAATGTTGGTTTTTAGGGGGCAAGACCAGAATTCCTGTGGAAATGCTTAACTTGGACCTTTCTTGCAGGACCTCTACTGCGACTTGAGAAAGAAGAGATCCTGTCGGTTTTTGCCACCGTCTCCTCCACCCTGGACAGTGTGTCTGTATGTGAATTCATTTCCTGGGGGATTATGAAGAATCAGTGCTGGTTGTGGGGGTGAGGATGTGAAGTAGGATTTAGGACCACGCAGAAATTTCAGAAGAGGTCATTTTAGGTTTGGTTAGCTCTAAAATAGCACACTCTTTGGCCCTACAAAGGGGAGGATGGGAAAAGGCAGCAGCTGGGAGTGGCTGTTACCTGTCTTTGGACTCATTCTTCTCCCTGTTTCCTTTGGCACCTCTCTGTGCACACTAGAGCCCTAAGAGGGCTAGATGTAGCTACCCTCAACAAACAGATCTGATGGACAAGGAGACAGGGTTAAGTTGGAGTGCATGTGATGGGCAGAGTCCCCTGGTGTGAGGGTGAGCCCAGCTCAATTTAGAGAGACTCACTGCAGGCTGCTGAATGTTACGGCCAAAGTGGCTCAGGAAGACATTCTCCCAAGGCAGAGAATGGTTGCCATCTGTACTGGTGGAGGGCATAATCCTACTGGTGAAATCACAGATCCTTGAAGTCTCATAAAAGTTGAAGGCTCCCATAATTTTCTTTAAATGTCCATGGTTGAATGAGCAGATTCAAGGAATTCCATCCTTGGCAGCTGTGATTTTTTTGGGCAGCCTCTTAGAATCCGAAGTCTTGTTTGTGTTGCTTGGGTTGGTATCTATCTTTCCAGCTGTATATTTTCCCCTTTTTTTAGCTTCCTGAAAGCAATAGCTGTCTGTCCTTTTAATTTTCCCTCTCTTACTTTCTTTCTTCTGAGTGCCCTTTTTTCCTTTCTGCCCAGGCTGATTCTAGGGCATGATGTTGGGACAGAGGCTTTAGGTTGGTGTAGGGGCGGGAGATGGCCACAGAGCCCTACAAGTGGGACAGTTCTCATCTGGCCAGTCTGGTTCCTCTGACCCTTTGCTCCATGCACGAGGTTAGTTCTACCCGGGTGAGCCGTATTTCACAGCCTGCATTCTGATGAGATCTGTGAAGCTTGATGTCCAAGATTCTTCATTGATCAACTCAGATACGGGACCGAGCTCATAGAGTTAGCTATATTTAGCTCTCTTAACCATCATTCAGCCCGGGAAATCACTTCAATGCCCGGGCATCAGAAACCTGGTATAAGAAGTGGTTTTCATGACATTTTCAAAGACCCACCTTAGTACAAACATTGAGACCCAAGTTGTAATAAAAATCATGTTACCGTGCCATAGCTCAGGGAACGGAGTGATCTTTGGAAAGCATGCTGCCCCATAGGCCCCGTGCCCCATGAAGAAGGGCACGTTCATTCCCTGAAGCACACAGGAGAGGCACTGTCTCCAGCCCTTGTAGCTCAGAGCTCGGGTGTTCGCCTGGCCTGATGTGGCGGCCGGCCGTGAGATTCTCTGGCTCTCATTGGCCAGCTGGTGCTCACACCTCTCCCCCCTCTCACGAGGGTTGCTTTTTGGCTTTGGGCCACACGTCTTTCTCTAGGTATTTTTTCTGAGTGACCTTCAGCATAAGTTACTTAGAATGAGGGTTTGCCTTTGGGATCGTAAGAACTTTTGGTATTTTCAGGAAAGGACCTTGAAAAAGTAACGTGACATTGTAGTGACCTAGCTCACTTCCTCTCTACTCTCTGTCTTTTTCTAGCACCATACTTCCTCCCTTGATGGGACTGTTGTCAGGACCCATCATTCATTCGTAAAAGAGCAGCCAATAATATTTAAGGGAATATTGTTGGGAAATAGAAAGAAAACTCTGAGCCTGGCTAAAATGGCATCTTTCCTTCTCCATTTTTGGGGGACAGCATTTTGTTTCTTTTAATGAAGGAGATGCTCAGGTGTTAAGAAAATGGAAAGGGAAGGGGGACGGGGATCCTTTTGTTTTTAGCTCCATCTGGAAATGGGAGAAGTAGAATTTTGCTATTAGAATGAAAAGCCTGATTTGATATCTGGCTTGAGATTCGTAATTAAAATGATGGGATCTTAGATCTTGAGTCAGAAGATTCCTTAGGAATTGTCTAGTCTGACCCCCTTTCTCCCCATTTACATGAGGAAATTGAGGCTCAGGGGAAGTGGCCTTCTTGCTGAAGGCCACAGATACTCCGTGGCGGGTCTGGAAGGGGAGCTCATGTCTTTTGCCTCCATGTTCGCTCCACATTCGTCTCTCCACCCAGAATTCAGGGAGATCAGATGGTGCTGATATGAAGAGTGATATGATATTAATCTACTACATTTAAGGAGCTGTGATTTGGGGGATATGGGGCCTTCCTCGGCCAACACTATTCACACCTCTTCTGACACTTGGCCTAGAGCGATTAGGAGCCTTAGATCATGGCCACACCACTTGTGTCCTAGGCCTTGAGCCCAGGTCCATTCCTGGCCCCTCCTTCCTCTACTACATGGTTTGGTGACGATTTCTGAACTTTTCATATAATTGTAGAAGCAGGCATTTCTGTTGGATTTCCCATTGGTTGGATAGGAATTTTATTTTATCTTTCTATCCTCACCTCTGAAGACATAAATTTGTGCTGTGATTATTAAGGCAGATTTCACTTGTCAAATTTTCTTTTTATTTTATTTTTTCTATAGCGTGAACACAGAGTTGCTTCTAGAGACAAATTGTTTTTATTTTTTTTTTTCATGAAGAAAGGAAGCTGATAAAGTTATGGAGTTCTTTTTTGGGGGGAATAGTTCCCATCAGTGAAAAGAAGCTAACTTATTGCTTGCCTTTTAGTCTTAAGACCATTTCTTAATCTGTTTTGGTATTAAGGAACAGGCCCCGGGAAATAATGATCCCTCTTTAGGAGAGAAGATGCCTTTTCCAAATTGAATGTGCCAGGAAGCCTTTTCAGAGTGGAGAACAAGAAGAGATTTATAGACCATATAAATATCAAGTTTGTAGAAACAGATAGTTTCAGCATTCAGAGAGACTGGAAATTAATGTCTTTGGTGATAGAAAGTGTGACCTTTCCTCTCCCCCCACCTTTTTTAGTGGGATCCTTTAAGTTTGGGTTTATGCCTCCCTACAAGAGGAGGTATAAGAATCCCCGTTGTATGTTTGAGTCTCTGGTCAGTGATAAATCCCCGGTTTAGCTGCTTGGGGGGGGGGGGTTTATATTGCCTCCATTGTGTTCACTCATCCATGTGTAATGTTGGGGCCGCTCTCCCCTTTCCCCCCTGCTATCCCGTTTCCTGATTCTCTCCTTCTGTTTCCACAGCAAGCCACCGGCACTGACGTGGGAGCCGAAGCCATCCCCTCTGTCACAGTGAAGGTATTGAGTGAACCCTAGGTGGCCGCGTGCCAGGCAGTAGCACACATCTCCTCCTGCCATTTTCCCTGCAAGTCGTTCATAAAATGGTCAGGAAAGCCTCTGGGGGGGTTCATGTTTCAAGGGGCTTGTTCCTTCAGGTGGGGGGAGCAGATGGCCTTTTATCATCAGGTGACAAATTTCCTAACAAGGGATGTTGTAGCATGAATCTCATTTATTGCCATCCATTTTAGGTGGTGTAGGTGGCCTCTTGTTTTTTGTTTTTGCTTTTTGGAGGGGAGAGGGTAGGGCAGTTGGGTTAGGTGACTTGCCCAAGGTCATATGTCTAGTTTTTGTGGTTGGATTTGAACTCAGGTCCTCCTGACTCCAGGGCCCATGCGCTATTCACTGTGCCACCTAGGCACTGCCAGGTGGCCTCTTGTTGAATTGAATGCCAGGTGCTGGCCTGGTGGCAGGCTTTGGCCCTCTTCACTGGGTGGGGCCAGATCTGGAAGGTTCTGATGGAGTCTCTTCATGGCTCACGGGGTGTCTTAGGTCTGGGTAGGGCTTCGAGGAGACTGCTGCCCATCAAGGCTCCTCCCAGAGCCTCTGACATTGTGATGAGGCCCAGAATCACCCAGTGGGCCGGTCCTAGAACCTTTCTGATGACCCAGACGGTCTGTGGTTGTTTGAAAAGGATTCCTAAACCGCTTCTGCAGCATCTAAGACTGATTGTTCTTGCCTGTCCTTCCATGAAGTTGGCTGTAAACCACTCCCGTGAGTTTGATTAATGCATGGTCTATGCAGACTTCTCCCACTCTGCCTGTCCCCCTCTTGCCTCCTGACCCTCCAGCCTGCACCCCCAGCTGCCAGGACATTTCCAGTCCAGATTTCCCAGACATCTCAAACTCATCCTTTCCAACATGCGTCTTTCTCTCTCTGTCTCTCTCTCTGCCTCTCTCTCTGTCTCTGTCTGTCTGTCTGTCTCTCTCTCTCTCGCTTTTTGGAGGGCAATTGGGGTTAAGTGACTTGCCCAAGGTCACATGGCTAATTTTTGTGTAAAGTGTCTGAGGCTGGATTTGAACTCGGGTCCTCCTGACTTCAGGGCCGGTGCTTTATTCACTGCACCACCTAGCCGCCCCTCACATCTTTCTGTAAACCTCGTTGAGAGGCATCTTTGTATGATGGAGAGATCAGCATGTCCGGAAGCCGGAGATCCGAACCCAGATCTTACCTCTGCTTCTTCCTGCCTGTGTGCCTGAGGGGAGATCACTTCCCCTTTTCCTTCTGTTTCCTCATCTAGAAGAGGGGGCGGTGGGGCTCCGTGGCCTGCAAAGCCCTGGCCAGCTCTGTGTCTGTGATGTTCCCATTCTGCTTCTCACTCCTGTCGAGGAGACTCGAGTCACGTGGTTTCCAGTCCGCGGGGTCTCCCTCCCCTCACTCAGCCGCCAGATCTCCTTGCTCTCCCCCTTCCAGCTCCCGTCCCTGTTGCCATTCTCCTCATTCTGATGGCTGCGGCCCTCATGGAGGCTCAGCTTTACAGCTCTCTGTTCTTCAGCCTGTCTTCCATGCTGTGCCCATGGCACTCCACTGCTCAAAAACCATCCATAGCTCCCTAGTGCCTCCTTCAGAGCCCTTTCCCTTCTCAACACAGACTGGCCTCCTCTAGGTTCCTCTGGCTCCCTGTTCTGGCCCTTGCTGTCACCCATGCCTGAGATGCTTACCTTGGGCTCCACCCTTCTATACAAAGCCTTCCTTGGTTCTCCCCGGTCCCTCCTTTGCCCCCCATTGCTAGTGCCCGGCCTCCTGAATTACCTTGGCTTAATAACCTTGGATTCTGTGTGTTTTCTGGAAATACTTATGCCAGAGGTAACGTTGGGTCGTGGGTTCAAGTTCTGTCCTTGATGCATGTTGGTGTGTGACCCTGGGCACGTCGCTTAGTGCTCTAGGCAAATCCAAGACTGCAGAGTTGTAGAGGAGGTACCAGTCAGGATGTGCAGAGTGTGTTTTCTCACCTGGGAACTCCCCTGTACCCACGACATCACAAGTCTGTGCCTACGTATGCATGTATTGTTTCCACCTGATTCATTCTTGTGTGTGTCTCCCAGCACTCAGTGCTGAGGGGAGCTCAGTAAATGTCTCTGGCCTGGAGGCCAGCTCTGTCTGCTGCACCAGTCTGCCCTGCCTTTCACTGTGCCTGGAAATCCAACTCGAAAGGCTTTCAGGCATTTATTTAGGGGGGAGCCTGGTAAGCATTGTTCTATTTAGCAGAAAAGAATTATCGCTTCCTGAATGTTGGAAACCAGAAAATTGTGCACGTTGGCAGCTCAGGCAGAACGTGTTTGGTGCCCTCTCCCTTCTCTTTCCCTCCCTCCCGTCTTCCTGCCCCTCTGTTTCTTTCTCTCTCCCTCTCTGTCTCTCTCCTTGTCTGTCTGCCTCCTTCTCCCCTTGTCTTTCCTTCCCTCCCTCCCTCCATGTACATGTACACACATATGCACACACAGGACGACTTGGGTTGTTAGTTGCTGCCCTTGGAGAGGGCTGTCAGGGAGGAGGAGTGTTACCAGTTGGGTTAGTTTGCCCTGGATGCAGCTGGTGGCTCCACTTGGGCCCTTTGGCCCTGTGCTGAAGGCAGCCCGCATGTGCGACTGCTCCCCAAGCTCCTTTTTGGGATTCTGCCACGGGAAACAAGGGTGGTCTTCCGCAGCTTTCTCTCCCCCAACTCCCAAATCCAATCAAAAGCTCCATTCCCTTAATGCTACTTAGTCTAGAAAAGCATTAGTGGCAAGAAGTCAAGTCCTCACGCAGTAAAAATGCAGTTTCAGGAATGATCTGCAGCTGGGCTTTGGAGGGTAGGCTGTGTTCATCTTGCATGTTGATTCAGAAGCGTTTTGTGTCTGAATCAGTGGACATCACTCATGTGGCAGAATCCCGGGGCCTGGGCCCAGGCTCCCTGTGCCCTCTTTCCCGGATGACATTGGCCACGTCATTCCCCATTGGCATCTTGGCGGCAGCCTCTAAGGCCCACTTCACTCCTGACTGTGAGGCACTGGGTCAGTGCCCTTTGCTTCCTGTTCCCTCATAGGCTTTGAAAGGGTTGGCATCATCTCCTTTATGAGAAGACTCTTCCATAGTCTAGAATTGCTGAGTTGTACACTTTGGGTCTTCTTGTCAGAGAGGCAGCATTGTTCAGTGGAAAGACCTGCTTGCTTGATTAGGAGTCAGAAGACGTGAGTGTGAATCCTGGCCCTCTGTGGCCTTGGGCATGTCACTTCCCCCTTTGGGTCTCACGTTCCTCGTCTGTAAAAGGATGACTTTGGACTTCTGTGCCCATATGAGGCTTGGGCAAAATCAAAGGACACTGGTGTGGGAGCCCGAGGGATTTCCTCATTCGACCTGACGGCTTCTCTGTAGAGTCCAGCCATGCATCTCTCCTTGTGGCCACGTCTGGTGGCAGCAGCCACAGGGTGCAGCCACGCAAGTTTCCAGGATGGTAAATACATCCCCTCCATTGAGGTTATTTTTTTCATCCGTTCCAAGTGAGTGAAGATGAGTCTGCCTTCAGTTTGGGCTTGTGATGCGTGACCATCTATCCAGGCACCAGGAAGGACTCTTGGCGTGAGGCTTTTGTAACGAGGATGAAAATGCAGGATTGTGTTTCCTGAGGATTGTGTTTCAGTTTCTAAGGGAAGCTAGAAATACCATGGAAAATCCTTAAATTAACCTCCCCCCCCACTCCCCTGTAGTTTCTCCTCCTCCTCCCCAGGTAAGATAGAAGATTTGATCTTAGGTTGGCCGAGTGTGGCTGACTTTGGGGAGTTTCTGACCCTCTTCTTGGATGCTGTGGTCATGTCTTCGATCGCCCTCATTGAGGCCTAATGTATTGTTGGCACTCGGTCAGTCAGAGCATTGTAGATACCCCCCAGCACAAACCCTTCTTGGGGGTGATTCAGTGCGAATGGGTGGGGAGCAGCAGTGGGAAGCACCATGACCAAAGGTTCCCGTTTGTTTCTCGTGTCCAGCTCTTTGGTTTTACTTTGCAGAGCAGAGAAAGCGTGGGATGGTTTAACTTAGTTCTGCTGGCTGCGTGCTCGGCACACAGTTGGTTCACTTTGGTGATGCACTTGTTTGAAAGAAGGCGGTGACCTGCCCATGCGCCTGGCAGGGCTCCCTCAAGGTCTGACATCTGGGGTAAAGTGTTGTCTGGAATGATTGAGCTGCCTCGAAGGGGTCCCTTTCGTGGCGCTCCAGTGCCTGTGGAACTGGGGGCGCTCCGGGTACTTGGATGGGTCGTCCTTCCAGTTTCCATGAGCATTTCGTGTTGGTTTTGCTCTAATGGCTCGTGCAGATGTAATGTGAACACTTCCAGAACTGCTGAGGTTTGTGGAAGGAAACATGTCACTTAAAACAAGTATGGGATATTTCCAGACTCTAATGGTGCACATCAGGGGGCTCAAACTCACATAGAAATGAGCAGCACTAATCCATACGTAGTCGGCCTGGTGACTTAGCTTGAAAATGTAACACTATCTCTGTTTTCTTGCATTTTTATTTTGTTAAATATTTCCCAATTACGCTTTAATCTGGTTTGGGTCTCTCTTGGGAGTGTGGCGGCCCACAGACACCCCTGTTGCACATCACTCCAGATTATTCGTTTACTCATCATTCCACAGACTTACGGCTTCCCCCTTCCCTATCTCCCCCTCCAAAGAAGACCTCGGAATTTGAGTTCCGTGTTTTTTTTGTTGTTTCAGTCGTGTCCAACTTTCTGAGACCCCATTTGGGGTTTTCTTGGTAAAGATAATGGATTTCTCATCTCCTTCTCCAGCTCATTTTACAGATGAGGAAACTGAGTCAAACAGGGTTAAGTGACTTGTCCAGGGTCACATGGCTAGTAAGTGTCTAAGACTGGATTTCAGCTCAGGAAGATGAGTCTTGCTGATTTTAGACCTGGCACCGCATCCACTGAGGTGTCACATAGCAGCTCCTGAGTTCCATGATAGAATCAGGCAAAGAAAAGTAGGGTTGGGAGGGGAGCCAGGGTTTGGTTCCTGGGCTTTTGACTTTAAGCTCTGTTGGAATGATTGATAGAAGAGGCAAACAGGGAAAAGGTACCCTCTTGGAAATGGGCATTAATTCAGTAGAGAGGAGTATGTGGGTGTGGGCACACTGAAACCCATTACAAAAGAAGGCTCCCCCAAGGGTGGTAGAATGGGTGCCATCAGAGAAGTAAAGGGCCAGGAGCAGCCAGACCCTGGGTGCCCGGCCTGTGTGCTCTGCAAGGCCAGGAGATCAGAGCAAGGCCTGCAGTGTATTTGTGGGCCACTCTGGTGGAAGACACACAGGTGACCCTGCATGGGCAGGTGTGGCTGCATCATTTCAGTCTCCAGTAGGGAGGGACTACACATATCGATGAGATCTCAGATCCATCCAGATGGAAGGGATGTGTGCAAGGCGCTGCTTGAAGAGCCATGGGGGCCCACTGTCCTGGCCTTAGGAAGCTTCTGATTGACCGGGAAAGTGAGACAGGCAGAGAAGCAAGTGTGGTCCTGAGCAGACTTTTGGAAAGCCAGTGAACTAGGGAGTGGTGGCGGGGGAGACAGTGTGAAGGTAGAGTGGAGAGGCAGATGATGAAGGAGAAAGGAGAAGATGTAACAGTGGGGAAACCATTGGTAGAAATTGGGAAATGGGGGGAGCCTTTGTTCTTGAGGTGTGCACTGTTGCTGCGTGGTGGGGGATCCTTGGAGATGCCCGGCAGTCAGTAGGGGCAGCACGTGGCAGTCACTGGTGACACTTCTGTGTCCCTGATGCCTGGAAGCACCATCTGAATGTCGGCAGGGTCTCTCATGGTTGTTTCCTGCTGCCATTGGCGCTGGGCCACACTTTTGCCCTCTGATGTTTCTGTTATGTCCTAGCGATTGGTACTAGTTTCTCCTCCCAGTGGCTACTGTGATGCTCAGAGATGGGGCAGCAGTGACCCTGCCAGGCCTTGCCTCCTCTGGCTGTGAGTCCAGGACTGGAGGGGAGATCTGAGAAGCTCATCACTAGACAGTCCTTCACCCAGTGGGGATTCCTTTTGCAGACCCATCGGCTTGCAGGGCCATCTGCTGAGATTTGGAAGGTTGTGGTCTGTGTCTGTGGAGGGAGAGCCACTTTGGCCAGCCTGGGGCCCCTGGGTCTGAGGTTTGCATCTGAAATAGCCAGGACCAATGTCATTTTTGGTAAATACTTTATCTTCACCTTGCTCTTAGGTCATGATACAGAGCCGGCTGGCGCTGCAGAAAACCAAGCTGTCTGTTTATGTTGAGTCACCGCTGGCAGCCACCTGTGACCGCTTCATCTTTGACTCCTTGGGTAAGTTCCCACATTTGTGTCTCAGCTTCCTGGGAAGCACGTCAGACGTAGGTGTTGTACTTGGCTGCCTGCAGAACCCTGACTGCGGAGTTCGGAGAATGGTGGGCTTAGCTGAGTGGGAATCCTGGGCATCCTGTCTGACCAGTGGTCATCTGGGACCCTGGGAACACCATCAGCGAGCAGGAATGTTTCCCAAAGCAGTCAGTCCCTCCCTCTCAGTGTTAGGATGATTTGCTCCCATCAAGCTTAAACATTCCTCACTGAGGCGTCTGTGCATTGTTCTTTCTTCTGTGCCAAAGCCAAGCTCAACAGATTTGATGCTTCTCCCATACAGTGACCCTTCCTGTCCATCCCATCCCTGGGGCATCTGGGAGGCAGAGTGGGTGGAATGCTGGACTTGGAGTCAGGAAGACCCAAATTCAGACCTGGCTGGCCGATGATCCTCACCTATAAATTGGGGATCAAAGGAGACGATTGATGTCAAAGCACTTAGCGTGATGTGGTACACAGTAGGCATAATGTAAGTGCTTCTTCCATTCCCTTCCCCCAGGTCTTCTTGCCTTCAAGTTAAACGATCCCAACTCTTAGTGAGTCCCATCAGGCGCAGTTTCCTGTCCTCTTCCCAGGTCGCCGTCCTTGGGGGCCCTCGCTTCAGTTTGCCAATGCCTTCTTCAGATGTGGTTTCCAGGACTGAATGTGGAGAACGCAGCGATGGTTCCTCTTTTATCCTGAACATGAAACCTTCAGCAGTGCAGCCCCGTCTGTCTTTGCTGCCTGATCATTCTCTGCCATCTGCCTGGCGCTCAGCTCAGCCGGCCCTCATGCTTCCTTCCCTTGGCCGCCCATCTCATCACATCTCCCCGTCTTCTGCCTGTGCAGTTCATTTTAAAAATTCAAATGTAGGGTTTTATGTCCCTTTGGTTGGGTTCTGTCTCATCAGACTTGGTCCGTCATTTTGATCCCTCACGATCTTTTAAGACACCAGCTTTATCATTTAAAGTGTAGTCTGGCTGTCCCAGTTTCATTTGGTTGCAGATTAGTCAAACCTTCATCCAGGACATTGACCTAGCACTGACCTGACACTCTTTGACCAGTGGTGGAGCCTTGTGGGATTCTGACAGAGCCGTCCCTACATGAGGACAGGACCCAGGAGCTCTTTTTAACTTGTGTGCAGCAGTACCTGGTCCCAGGTCTCCTGGGACCCCATTACTTGTGTGCCCAGAGGTCAGTCACTTAATCTCAGTATCCTCCTTTAAAATGGGAGCAGTTAGACTTGAGGCACGTCGCAGGGTGGTGTCTTGGTGACCAGCATTGGTGTCTTGTGGATTCTCGGCCTGAAGATGGGCTGACTCATCTTCCCTGACACCTTGGCATTAAGTGCCTGTTACCCATGGCCACCCTTGGAGGTCACTGCCAGAGTCATGGATCTGGTAGAGTTCATTCCTGCAGAGACTCTCCCCGACTGAACTTCTCCTGCTCCCTACGGGGGGTGCCCACAGCCTCCCAAGGAGCTTTCCTTGCAAAGTCTCCATGACTTCTCCCCTGTGCTTCTCACTGAGAGTCAAAATGAAGCCGTTGAGCCAGCCTTTCCTGGGATGGTCCTTGAAGCGTTCCTTAGTAGCTCTCACATGCTTTCTGTTTTCTCTTCTCTAGACTGATTGTCCCCAATTTCTTCGCCCCATCTGTGTGGGCATCAACGTGGCCCTTCACTATGTCTTGGTGTCATTCTCTGTGCCCCTTTGAGATTAAGAATTGTTCAGTCCACAAGCATTTATTAAACGCTGCCTGTATGTCAGGCACTGGAGACACAAATGCAAACGAGGACGTCATCCCTACCTTTAGGGAGCTTCTGCTCTCGTCACCAATACCCTTGGAATGTAGTGACTGGAACTGAAGACGATGCTTCAGAGGGGCCTGACCAGGATGTAGTTCAGGGGGCCAGAAGCTGCCTTCACTCAGCCCAGCCTCCACTTCCTACCCCCAAGCCCTGGAGTTCTGGCCTCAGCTGAAACTGTCCTTTCCAAAGGGACTTGTTCTCGACCCCATGGCAGCGTCTGAGGCTGTCGACCGCGCTCTCCTCCCTGAGGCCCTCTTGGTTCTCTGCCTCTCCTTCAGGCCTGTTCTTCTGACCACAAGGGGCCTTCAAAGCCCCTCCTGTCTTCTGTCACCACATCCTTTCTTGGGGGCCTTGTCAGCTCCCACAAGCTTGCTTTTCCTCTCCTTTAGCTGACTCCAGATCTCTTGTAGCCCTGCGCTGTCTCTGGAGCCCCAGCTTGGGCTTTTTGGACGAGGATGCGCCAGGCAGCTCATGCCCATCAGGTCCACAGCAGGTCTTGTGTCCCCCTAGGACTCACTCTTCCCTTCTGTGACGGGCACCGCCCCCCTTGTAGCCTCACTGGCGTGAGTGTCATTGCTGAGCCCTCTTTTCCTCTCGTGCCACAGACCCAACCAGGTGCCATTTTATGAGTATTTCTGCCTCCATGATAGACCTCACATATGTGGCTGTCCCTCCATTGGCCCAGCTCTCCTCACTTCTGAACGAGCGCAGCGGCCCCTCTGTGGGCTCTGCGCCCCAAGCAGCGCCTTCTCCGTTTTGTCTGATGGACGTCACAGCTGGTGTGTCCTGCTTTGTGTCATCTCTATTTCCCACAGCGTCCTTCACCATCCTCCCATGAGTTACTTCTCCCTGTAAAAAGAATTACAAAAAAAAGAACAAGCCGGCCCAGCAGAGACCCCGGCACATCCGCCGGTCCTGCGTCCATCCGTGCTGGTCTCGCATGCATGGGGAGGTGGGGGCACGTGCTCCGGCCCTCGTGCATCTCACGCCACTGTGCACGTGTGGGCTGGCTCTCTTTGATGCCGGGCTGCTTGTTGCCGTTTTGATTTCATTCCATCCTTTCATGATGTTGTCACCGTTGTTCACTGTCTTCTGGGTTTTACTTCCTTGCACCTGAGTCTTCTCAGGCTTTTCTGTGCTTTTTTGTTCGTATTCACCATATTCAAGTGTTCCAGTCTGTTCACTTTACCATTCACAGGTCCAGAATGGCCTCCCTAAAGCATTGGTCTTAGCGCATTGCTTCCCTGCGCAGAAGCTGCCATGGGCCCCCCGTTCCTCCAGGATCAAATTCAAGCTCTGTTCTGCCTTCACGTCCTGGCTTAGACCGACTGCTCTAGCCTTGCTGTACTCAGTCCATTTGACACACGCTCTGCTCCGGCCAGACTCTTTTGCTCTTGATGCCTTTCGCTGGCCAGAATTGCCCCTTCTCCCTCCATCTATGGTTCCTCTCAGAGCTCCGCTCTGTGCATCTTTCCTCCTCTCAGCCTCCCTCTCCCTGTCCTCCCCTCACAGCTGCCTCCCATCCATCAATTTGCTTGTATTTATTTTGTAAATACTTATTTTATCTATGGCTGTATGTGCACATGTTATCTTCCCCTAGACAATGTAAGTGTTGTGGGGGCAGTGTTCTTGTTTTAGGAGAGGGAGGAAACACCAGAAAACTCCAGGCCGCCCTCCCCTAGAGTGGGGTTGTGGATTATGAGGGTAGTGTTTCCTCTGAGGACAGCTGACTTGGAGAAGGGGTCTGGAAGGCCATTGGGTCCGGCCTGTCACTTTACACATGAGGCAGCTGAAGCTCCAAAAGTTTAAGGGACTTGTCCAGGGTGACTCATCTGATACTTTGCTCTTTAATTCAGGGCACAGTTAAAGTACACAAAACCCACAAAGGACTTTAAGTTGGAACTTTAGTAATAGTGAATGAAGCCAGTTACATGGTACCAGGAGATGATGGACATTTCTGAGCGTTAACCATAATCTGAATGGGAACACCTTTGTGCCCACCTGCGCCCCACAGAGGGGACCCTGCCTCACAGAGCCTGCTTGGAGATTGCAGAGGCAGACTTCTGCCTTGTAGGGAGGATTAGACAGTGAGGCCTGAGGGCCACTGTGGGGCTTCTGGGTCAGGAGCTAAATTCTTCACTTTGGATGCTCCTTGGGCTTTTCTGAAGGTCAGATGGCTGATTTCTGTTCTTGACAAGGAATTCATGTCATGAGTGTGCTTTCCAACCATCTCCCAGCCTCCACGGACATTTTGACCTTTGGATGTGTCTGCTAGTTTCCTACTGGTTTTTGGTTTCTTTGGGACAGACGTATTTAAAAGGAGCATCTAACTTGTTGACTCCATTGCAGCTTTCGGACAGCACTGGTATCCGAATTTCCTTCTTTCCCATGCGTTAGAAGGGCATCTCAAGAATCCGAGGAGAAAGAGGGTTGTGTTCGAATCCTCTTCATTTTAAATACTGGGAGTGAATTGGCTCCATCCAAAGGCCTCATTTCTTGCCTTTTCTTTTTTCTTTCATTCCTGCAGAGCCAGAGATTCTGAAAACTGTCAGCTTGTCTGTGTTTCTGAAAGGAAATTACCTTCCTTCAGAACTGGAAGGCAGCGCCACGGCCTCGTATAGCATGCCCACAGGTAAGTCGGGGCTCCCCGTTTAGCTTGGGAATGAACCATAGGAGGGAGTAGAACTCTGTGCAGGAGCACATCAGGAACCCCTTTATCTGTGTCCTTTCTTTATGTGTAAGTGGAATTGGGCTCAGAGGCCGCCTGATGGTGGGGCTTCTGAGAGAGAAAGATGCTTGACGTTTCAGTTTCTTTCTCTGCACTCCAGCTCCGTGATGGAGCCAAGACCAGCATTAATGCCCCATCTTCATGAGGGGGAATCTTAGCAGCAGCGAGTGAGGAGTGATTTGCCCAAGTCACTGAGCTAGTCTTGTAGATGGGATTTGAACCCAGGTTTCCTCAGCATTCTCTGTTTCCTCCAGCTTCTCTGCAGCTTGCTGTTCCTCCCCCCCTCCAGTTCTAGGTTCCATATGTACAGATGTGCAAACACACACACACACACACACACTCACCCATACACAAGTGAAGGCGGTAATGCATCTGTTAACATGAATTTGCCAGAGTTAATGTTTACATTTAGAGAAAAGCCAATCTCCTCTTTTTTTCACACAGAAAAAAAAAATATTGCTTCAGGGGGAAAAAGACTCCTCTGACACTATAAACATCTTAATTATGACTTTAAAGTGACTGTAGTGCTGACAAGTGGCCACCAGGGGGCATTAGAAGACATGAGCCCATTGGAGATGCTTCCCATTGCACTCCTCAAAGTGTGATCCTTCTTATGTGGCCTGTAACTGTGTGTGGAGCCCATTGCCACGGCTGTCGTTGGCCTGTGAGACCCCAGGCCTGTGCACTCGGTGCTTGTCCTTCACATCTCACCACTGGAAGGGCGGTGTCTGTAACTTCAGATCCTTCCAGAGTAAACTGTCACTGACCTACCTCGAGTAGAGTCCGATTTAATGTGATTTTACAGATGTCCCTTAAGGATGAATGGCTTTCTCTGTGTAATACAGGGAATATTCTTCTCTGTCTTGCTGCTACACTCACTTTTTCACTTATAATTAATATTTTCACAAAGAGAACCCACAAAGGAGAGTGGACCTCTGTTACTTGGGATTATTCATTAATGAAATAAAATAGAAGGGTGGGGCTGACGCTAATTACTAGTGTCCGAGAGCTGAGTTATCTGTCCACTTCTTCTGTATTAGTGTTTGAGAGCCAAGGGGTGCCTTGTAAATGTCGGGTCTGCGGGATAGTCTGAGTTTAGCTTGTTTCTCTAGAATGATAAATATTAGATTTGTTTTGTATTTTTTACACAAGATAATTTAATTTACTGTCTTGTGTTTCCTTCTCTCCCACCCACTTTTCTCCACCTTCTGCCTCTGATTATAGACCGCAATCCAGATGGTAAGTGAAAGGAAACTTAAAAAAGTGAATATCACCACTGGCTCTTGGTTGGGCAGCAGACGTGGTACTGTGCTATGAGCACGTGTGGAAGGGCTGTAGCTTGTAACTTTGTGCTTCTTGAGGATGATACTTTGCCTAGATTCTCTGGGAATAGGATTACAGACTGTGGGAAAGAATGGGGCCAGAAATTCTAGAAGAGAGTCATCTTAGGAAAAAAAAAAAAAAGAAATAACCCAATTACTCCTTTCTGAAAAAAAGTAAAACAAAAATTTTGAAAATTGTAAAAATTTATCCATGTGGATTGTTTGCCTGGTTCATTGTTGACTTTGCTGTATTTAGGAAAATAGTCATTGGAAATAGATCCTCAGGCATTTCCTGTACACATCTCTGCCTTAGTCTTGCCTTCGATAGGCACAGACTTAACACACTCCTATGTTCTCTGAGCCTCATAGCTCCCCAGCCTGTCCCCAGATTGGGCAGAGAAGCTTCCTCTGGAGGTCATACCATCCCAGACCCTCTAAGAGAGCCGGGTTGGGGAACCTGTGGGCCTCGAGGCCACATGTGGCCTTGAAGGCTATAAGAGTTTGGGAGGTCTTTCTGAAATTTAGACTCACTGAATTTTAAAATTCATATTTTAAAGACACATTTTTTAGTGTCAGCATTTATAAATAGAAGCATTCTGAATTTTATTGTCACAAAATGGACACTGACTGTTGCTTATATATTTTTTCTTTTAAAGTTTTTTTTTTTAATGAAGGATGTATTTTTACTCACTGTGTCGATTCAGCTCTGCTACTAACGGGATCACAATGCTAAGCAGTCACAAATCAGAAAATCATAGTGCCTGGGAAACTGTAGTATCAGTGGAATTGTGCACGGAGGCTGCTTGCCTATCTAGACGCTGATCATGGGGTGAGATAAAAAAACAGCCCCCGTTTATGTGAAGAACAGCATGGCATGGCTGTCTTAATACCCAAATGCAGAGCTAATGTGACCATCTTCTTCTGTCCTTATCACCAGGTAGTTTAGAAACATAATTCAGTTTTGGGGGGTGAAGTTGAGATGTTCAAACCAGCCTCGACAGCAGGCAGGAAGATGTTGGCTACTCGTGTACTGCACACACACAGGTCTTTGTATGTCAGAGACTGAGCCCCTTTAGAGGCCTGAGATAGAACCAAGTAATCCTGCTCTGACAGAGGGAAGGCGAGAACGCAGCTGGGGCCGTCCACTGTGTGGGGGGCTTTAAAGTGACATGACATGGACAGGGGAAAGCATGACTGCGGATGAAGTGTGGCGCACCGAGAGAAAATACAGAGGCTTCCAGGCAGCGCCATCGTGGCCTTGGCCTCTTTTGTTTTCAGCTTAGGATTCCGGGCCCCTCCACGTGGCCTTTGGAGGGAGGGAAATCTTGGAGGTGTGGGCATACATCGATATCTATATGTGCGTGTTCAGATCCCTCCACGTAGTACACAGGGCACATGTGAAATATCGTGATGTATCTGGCAGCAGGTACATACACGTGTACATGTGTGTGGAGAGGAGACTTATGTGTCTGAACAGCGGAGAGACATTTGTCTTTCAGTTAAGATATATGACAGTCTCCTATGCACATCTCTACCTCCCAACATATATATGTATGTGCGTGTATATGTGTATATGTAAGTGAATAGAATTGACATGTAATATGTGAATGTGTGCAAGTTCGTGTTTTAAGTTGCAATATTGATATATTAATAAATGCTTGATTATAGTATCTTATAGGACTCCAAAGTATTTCAAATGCTAGGTCCAAATCCCTTATATGCACGACATATGTTGTATATGTGTGTGTCTGTTTCTCTCTCTTTCTCTCCTCTCTGTTTCTCTCTCTCTATTTCTTTCACTCTTTTTCTCCTTCTCTCTGTTTCTCTCTCTCTCTCCCCTGTTTCACTCTTTCTCTCCTTCTATCTGTTTCTCTCTCTCTCTGTTTCTCTCACTCTTTCTCCTTCTCTCTGTTTCTTTCTCTCTCTCTCTCTGTTTCTCTCACTCTTTTTCTCCTTCTCTCTGTTTCTCTCTTTTTCTCCTTCTCTCTGTTTCTTTCTCTCTCCTCTTTGTTTCTCTTTCTCTGTTTCTCATGTTATCTCCTTATTCTCACTTGTAGTTATATACATTTTCAACAGTTTATACATTGACTTCCTATTTGACAGTGATATTGGACTTAAGAGTGTGACAGATGTAATTAATATTTTACTTCAGGAAAAAACAACCATTCTTTCTGAAGGTAATTTTGGTGTTCATCTTCTCACTAAGTGTTACATTAGTGAGTGCAGGTTACAAGCTATGCTTACCCATTCATTCTTGGAAGGAAGCCATGGGGTGCCCAGTTGTGATGATATGGGGGGAAAGGTTCAGTGTGAAGCACAATGAAGTTTTTTGGTAAAAGTTTCTGGCTAAGAAATGAATTGACTCCATTTTTTCTCAGGGCTACTTTAAGAAACTCAGCCACACCAGTTTAAAAAGAATGTTTTTTTTAAGTCATGTATGGAATAGGGAGAAGAAACACTTAATTCAGGAAAAATAGTTACCAACCTGGCCTTTTCCACCAAGATGAAAGCCACCATTGCTTCCATTGCATTAGGCTTGCCTTATGTTTGGGCCTTTCTATTGAGTAGAACCAAACTTTCCAGGTTCTAGGTTCTATTAGAAGACAGTAAAGAATCAGAATGTTTATAGTAAGCTGTAACATTAGCTTTTCAATTTTTCCAAGAAAATGAATTTTTGTGAGGCGTAGGAGCCAATGGAGATCATACCCAAAGGAATTTAGATCTAGTGTTGAAATGCTTTAGAGTCCTGTAAGGTGCCGTAATCAATCATTGCTAATCCTCTAGTATTAATTAAACACCTACTATGTATATGTGGGCCTTTTGCTCACCACTTTGGCTACAAAGACAAAATGAAACAGTCCCTTCCCTCCTGGGGCTTCTTCTCCATTGGACCCTGCTGCTTCCTGAAATGTTCTCTGGAAGTTGAAATTTCCATATGAGCTTCATGCGACCAAAATTGGCCAATTTTTTTTGCTGGCATAATTAAAAAAGCCAAACCAACTGATACAACCATTTAATTAACTGTTAGCCTTGTAATTTAAAAGGGTAATTTTAAAAAACTTTTTCACATAGGCCGGTCATTTGAGGGTAGGAAGAAATTTTGGGGGAATCCTGCACTTCCTGAATAATTGAAAACGTTTGATGTGATGAAATTTCTTCCTTGAGAACAGGGACTGTGTTTCTTTTGTTTGCTACCCCCAGAGCTTAGAATCGAGGTTTAATAAATTATTGATCATTGATTAATCAATTACCCTCATGTGTGAGATCATTGGATCATCAGATCACAGATTTAGAGCAGAAAGAGTCCTCAGAGGCCAGCCCCTTCGTTTTTACAGAGGAGGAAATGAAGGCTGAGGGAGGACAGTGACTTGCCCAGGGTCACACAGCTGGTGTTTGAGGATGGCTGGGAACCTCAAGCTGTGTCATAGGTCACATAGGATATCACTGTATAATCACATCATTGACTTGTGATGTCCTCTTTTTGGTTTTTAGGCTCCTTAAAATCCACTTCTGTGTATTTCTCTACTCAAGAACCTGTGATCTTATCAGTGTAGATACCAGCTCTTAGACCACAGCCCCTCCCTCATGCACAGCTTATTAGAGACTTCCTGTTGTGGATTCCTCCCCATCCCCCAAATACCAGTGGCCTTGCCACGAGCCTCTGAATTCAGCAAAGCTGTTGACCTTTGGACAGCAGCCTCAGCTGGGGCCGTAGTCCAAGATGCTCCTGGCATGGAGTGACTTTGTAGGGCATCTGATGCAGCATCGGAGAAGTTCCTTTCTATACCAAGATCTTCTTTCTCTAAAGATTTGGACCCTAGGGATTTTGATTCCTAGCTGTTGAGAGGAGTACAGGGCAGAGCCCAGCTTCCTGCTTGTGTCAGCCCTCATTTCTGAGCCAAGGATCAAGACAAGTTAGACTTGACCCATCTTATCTTGAGGTGGCACAGTGGGTAGAGGCTGGGGCTGGAGGCAGGAAGACTCATCTTCCTGAGTTCAAATCTGACCTCAGACACTTCCTAGCTGAGTGACCCTGGACAATTCACTTAACTGTGTTTGCCTCAGTTTCCTTTTCTGTAAAATGAGCTGGAGAAAGAAGTGGTGAATCCCTCCAATATTTCTGCCAAGAAAACCCCAAATGGGGTCACAGAGAGCCAGACATGACTGAAAAACAACTGAACAACGGACATCCCCGGCCAACTGGATTCTCATTGATATTTTAATTTTTCCTTGTTTTTGGTCTGAATAACACTGACCTCTGTCTATGTTTGAGTAAGTCTTTAGCAAGCTGTACCCACAGGAGCAGGGATATACATGTACCGCAGAGGAAAATATGAACTCTGTAGCAGATTGTTAGGCAGCTTTTTCATTAAGGGCCTTATACATGTTTATTGACCTGAATGGGACCCGACTTAGAAATTCTAACTGCCTACGCCCTGGAGCCGACATGTGCTGCATCCTATCTTGGTTTCCAGTCTGGGTCTTGTGTATTCTGGAATCTCTGTAAGCAAAACTTTACTCTTTAGTAGAAAATTAGGATCTAATTTTTAAAAATTTCTAAATGTTTGGGTGATAGGTTTTTAAAATTTCTGAATAGAAGCTTAAGGTATGGCAATATTCAGACCTTTGTTGGGGGTGGATAACAGGGTGTAACTGCATGTCCTTGGCCCTTTGGTTCTGATTTATTGTGCTTATGGATTTTCATTTTGAGGGCTTTGTTTGGGAAATTTTGTCCCATAAGTGATGGGAAAATGGGAAAGCCTAGGCTTTGGCCTTGGTGGAACTGGCGGGGCTGTCCGTTATACCAGCACCACTGGGCGGATGGTTGTTTTCTTCTGGACTTTGATGGCCTTAGTATAGTCAGTGCTAAGCCACGGTCAGGCTGAAGATTTCCAGCTAAACATTCTGGCATCAAGTCTGCAAAGTGAATAGGACAAAAACGTTCTGTGTCTTAGAGCTCTGGGGCCCTGGAAAAACATTGCTTTATACTCAGGAATCTGCCACCCTAGGCTTCTTTTTTTTCCTGATATTTCAGGTATCACTCGAGTTGTCCAGTGTAAGTTCAGACTGCCGCTGAAATTAATATGCTTGCCCCATCAGCCTTCGAAAACAGCGAGTCACAAACTCACGATCGATACGAATAAACCTCCTATCAGCCTTCTCAACCTCTTCCCAGGTAGGCCTTTGGAATCGTGCACGCGTGCGTGTGTGTGTGTGTGTGTGTGTGTGCGTGTGTGTCACATCAGAAATGTTAGACATTTCAAATGGACTCCCCCCATCAGTGAGTAATGATGGGGTAATTATAAGATAATCACCAAGTCAGCACAGAGGAATTTCTCAAGGATTTCCCCCCACCCCCCTTCATTTTGCCTGGTCAAAGGTGTAGCTTACATCAACAAAGTAATAACATGTGGCTTTTAAGTTTGATTCAAAATATTTTAATCATTATTTTGCTTCACCAGTCAAAAATGAAAACATCAGATGTGTCTTTTGAGATGGCAAGATTGCTTTGCCTGGAATGTAAATATTTATTATTCATCTTTATTGTAGGTACATAAAATAAAGCCCCTTTCTAAGTATACCCTTGTGCCCCAGGTGAGTAATCCTATAAATAGGTGCTCTCGGGCGTGCTGGTGCTTCCAGCATCTGGAACAGGAACATGTTCGTTCTTTGGCCTCCGTTGTCTGCTGGTGCTTCCCCCCGAGGACTGGGACAGCTCTGGGATGCTCAGCCTTGGTCTGGGAGCAAGGGGGAGTCTGGCAGAGCCCACGAGTTGCTGGCTCCTCTTACCCAGCTACTCACACAGCTCATGCTGGGGCACCTTTGACCAAATGACAAGGAGCTGGAACAGCCCCCATTCCCAAGCCACACACGTATCTGCTTTTGGGGGGATGGTCATCGACCTTCATATGCCCCTTTAATAAAGTCAGCCTTGCTGCCTCTGAGACACAGCCTCATCCTGGCATTTGTGGGTAGGATTCCAGATGCAAGGTGTGCTTCCCTCCAAGGTTTTAGAAATACTGTGGTAAGTCAAGATTTGTGTAATTAGCTGCTGAAGAGGACTTAAACTTCAGTTTTGATTGTTTTGGAAGGTGTTTTCATAGTTCTTATTAAAAAAAAACACATTAACTTTCTCTCCAAACTTAGCACCGTCCATCGAGAAGGTTTTATTTTTGAACGGTGGTTTCTTTTGGGGGAAAGAGGAAGTGTTTGTGTTTGCTTGATTTGCTTTTCAAAGCTTTCTTTTCTGATAACTTGAGCCAAATTTGAACTCTTTACCAAAGGTAAGTCTGTAGAATTGATTTGAAAGAGTGATGGCTGTCCTTTATATTTGTCATTTATCATTAATGAGTCTCTCGTACAGCCAGTCATTGCCTTCCCCTGGAAGTAGAGTTGGAAATTAAGTTGAATGAGATGTTGGAATTTGTTGGACGCTCAGATGATTCGCTTTGGCCAAGTGACTTGTTCCTGGAGGCTTGATAATTCTGTTTTACAGGGATGAGATCCAGTGTATGGTGGATCCAAAATACCTGCCCTTGAAGAGGGTGGTAATGTTGCAGAATAGGCCTCATCTTTCAAGTTGAGCCCACCTGATATATTAAGGAAAGCTTTGATGACCCATTGTTTGCAGAGAATTTTAGGTCAAACTGAAGCCTCCTGACTGCTTAGTCAGTACAAAGCCTGGAGAGATCTGACCCATTCTCTCCAGACTTGCACGTATGCCACCCAGCCAACTTTGTTGGGGATGGTGCTTGACTTGATTAGCAAAAACATGTGCATGTGCATCTCCCGAGCAGAGTGTCAGTCAAGACCTCTGAAGTTTCCGTATTTATGGGGCTATAACTGCTTATAGTATATGACTGTGAGAAAAATCCAGTGTGCCAACCGCTCCGAGGTTAGACAGGGCCAGAGGTCCTGAACAGAGGGATCCTTGCTGTCAGCAGCCAGAGAGCTCTTGGGGTTCACTGTAGGTGAATCTGAAGTGATCCAGTAAATTGATGGACTAATTAGGGTAATAGTGACTGACGAACTTCTTGGTGTGGTCTAACTTGAAATGTGTTTAGAAAGTTAAATTAAACCAATTAAGCACTAGTAAGGAGGTGAAGGGCTTCCCACTTTCTAGAGGAAGACAAAAGCCGGAGAAATGATTTAACTTTATTCCTTTACCGTCTAGAAGCTCTTTCCTGAGAGTTCTTGGCATGTCAATTATGAAGGGGTTTATTTTCATATTTAAAATTGATGAACAAAGAATTAGAAATACCACACCAAATATTTGCCTGGTGCCTGTAAAACCTGGAGCTCCCTATGGTCTTTCTTTCAGTGTTTACATGAATGGATATGGAAGTCGGTTGATTTGAAAAATTGTGTTGGCCCAGTTCAATAATACCCAATGAAAATCACCCAATTAAAATTCTAGAAGTTTCAGCTGAGTACAAGGTGTATTTACCTTCATGTCTCCTTAGTTCCCTGCTGATGTGGAGAGACTTTGGTCTTCAGTCTTAAGGACAGCCTTTCTGCCTAGGGTCAGATCCATTCCAGGGATGCCTGTTCCTAAAGATAGCCTTTCTCAGCCATGAGGATAAAGACAACATTAGTCAACCTGATTTAGGCAGAAAATGTTAGAGGAATGAGATCAGTGAAGAGAACCTTCTGTAAGAAATGCAGCTCAATTCAATATGTACGTCTTACGTGTCACTATTCATTTATGTATTACACCTGTGTGCCCGGGATTCCGACTATACTGGTGGGTGGGGATAAAGGGAAGAAATGGGCACAATTCTTGCCTGCAAGAGCTTGCTTTCTGCTGGAAACTAGAAATTAGAATGGGCAGCCACTGATACCTCAGGGGGAATTTCATAGAACACACAAAAGAAGACCAGCTTGAGAAGCACCAAGCTCTCCTGAAAGAGCAGCAGAAGACGAGACAGCTTTTCCATTTTTGACTTGGCTTTAGCCAGCCTTAAAATGCCTCTCCACGCCTTCTTTTCCTTCTAGGTTTTGCTAGTCAGTCTGATGACGATCAGGTCAATGTGCTTGGTTTTCGCTTCATTACCGGCTCCCGAGTCACTCTCCTTGCATCTAAGACCTCCCGTAAGTAAAGATTATTGTTGTTGCTATTGGAGTCTGACATGTTTTGTGGATAATTGATGGGAAAAGGTGGTCTAGAGGAGGGAGCGTAGTATCTTAGAAAACGTGGTGACTGGAACAAGAAGCTGTGGAGTCATATCCTAGATCTGTTGTTGACTTTGTGTGTGACCCTGGCAAGACAACTGACCTCAGTTTCCTCATCTTCAGAAGGAAAGTGTGGATAGGCAGAATGCCCTCCCTGGCCATCCCCCTCCTCCATTCGATGTCTCCTTCAAGTGGAATGGAATTGGAAGCTCCTTGAGGACAGGGGTCCTTGTTGCTTTTGCAACTGTGTCCTTAATATTGGTACCTAGTTAGTGCTTAATAATTGCTCATTTATTCATTCATCTCTAGTTTTCCAGCTCTGAGTCCACTAGAGAGTGAGGGGGAGAACCTTTGATAGAGCCCAGTCCCTACAGAGCTCAAAGGTGGGGAAAATGTGCCATGGTATTCAGTGATTTCCAAGTGTTCCAGCCCCTTAGAGAGGCCACATTCTATCCTGTCCCATCTATCTGCTGAGACTGCATATGGTTCCCAGAAAGAGACTCGCTGGGCTCCCAGGGAGTTTGGTGAATGCCATGTTGGCTCTGTTCCTTTTATGTCTCATCCTTCCCACGGTGCTTCCTTGTTTTCTGCCATTTTCATGCTCTTTGGGATGATGGGATCCTTTGGGCCCCACTAAATGCTCTGTTGAAAACTTTTTAAAAAATGGGGCAAGGTTGCTTTTTGATCCCATCTGTGTGCTTTATTTCACTTGGTAATGCTTTCTACAAGATCTTTACCTGAGAGTGAAGAAAGCAAAGAGAAAAATAATTTGTACCTTGTATGGATGGAAATTATTGGACTGAATTATACGTATTATTTTATTTTAGTGGGATAAAGGCAAATTAAAATGATTCCTAGGACATTTGTGTTTCCTTGGACATGGTCTACATTGGACCAGCCATCCAGACATGTGGAACATTCCATGAGTGACTAAAATTCATTTACCCCATATGCTTAGGATACCCCAATAGAGCTTTAGTGTTGGTGATCAAGCTGAAGGATGAGAAGGCACCCCGCTTTAAAGAAGCAACGCTGCCTCCATACAGTCACCTTATCCAGGGGAGCCGCCCTAATCTTCTCACATGTTCCAGGCCTGGCATCATTTTTAAAGAATTTGTTGTCCTGTATGTGGGGCCATTGGAAGTGAGCAGCCAGGGGGCACAGTGGATGGAGTGCTAGGCCTGGAGTCAGGAAGGCTCATCTTTGCTTCAGATTCTAGCTTTGTGACTCTGGGCAAGTCACTTAACCCTGTTGACCTCAGTTTCCTTATCTGGAAATTGAGCTAGAGAAGGAAATGGCAAACCTCTCTAGTATCTTTGCCAAGAAAACCTCAGGTAGGGTCACAAAGAGTTGGACAGGATTAAAAATGACCCAGCAGCAACAAGGGGCCACAGGCAGTGAGGCTGACTTGGGTTTTCTCTTGGTCAATTTCTGTCTCTTCTTCTAAGAATAAAATTGAGTTTTACAGAAACTTTCTAATAGACCCGTTTCTGCCTCAGGAAAAGTCCTTCCTCCAAACTATAGAATATCAATCCAGAGTCATTTCATGTTGGAGGAGTCTGAAGTCGACAAGTTAAGGGACGTGTCCGGGATGGGCGAGAGAGGGTCCTGTGGGAGGACAGGGAGATGGCCACTTAACTTGGGCCAGGTCGTGGAGAGCCTTGAATGCCAAACAGAGGAGTTGATCTTTAGTCCTCAAGGGATAAGAATTCGCTGCAGCTGATTGAATGAAGGGTGCTTTGGGAAGATCACTTTGGCAGCTGAGTGGAGGACCGAATGGAGTGGGGAAGAGACCAGAGGCAAGCAGACTGGTGTGGGGGCTGTGCAGTCACTGGAGCAAAAGGGCCTGCACTCAGGGGTGGCTGTGTGCAGGCTGAGTGAGGGAAGGGACAAGATGAACAGAAGGGGTGCTGGGGAGCAGAAATGACCAGATGTGGCAGGAGGCCAGGGCATGGGGTGAGGTGTGTGCTAGGTATGTGTGCGGCACGTGTGTGCGATGTGTGTGTATGTATATGTGGGAGGGGTGTGTCTGTGTTTAAAGCTCCGTTGGGCAAAAGATGAGAGTCTGAGGAAGGAGAGGCCTGTCAGGGTCTGGGGCTGACAGGTGGGCAAAGTTAATGATAGGAGAGGAAAGGCGGCACCTCTCAGTCTAATTTGGTTTCCATTTTCTCTGCTAACAAGGACGATTGTGAGAGTGCAGAGAATAAGAATGGCCGGGAAGTTGCCGATAGCCCAGATCAAGGAGCTTCTCTCCACTCTGGTTAGGCCAGGTCACTGGGCCTCATCAGTCTCCTCCCCAGTGATAGAACAGCTGGCTGATGGGACCTTTGGGGCCCCGGGAGTGACCTTTGGAAGCACATGGATGATGGGAGCAGGGCTGCTGGGCCTCGAGAAGGCAAATGCCGGGGCTTCTCCAAAAGGGAAGACTTGTGAAATTGAAGAACATTTTATGGAAGGCATGGTTAGTGGGCATCGAGAAGAAAAGGGGCCGTGGTGATCCCAGAGAACCTCACTCAGTCCTTGAAGAACAGCCCTAATATCCCAGAAAACCCTCCTTGCCTCTTGGGCTGTGCACGGTGACCCGGCTGGTAGATTGGGGGTGCTCCATGGAGAGCTGCCCCAGCCTTGCCTGACCCCTAGTGTAGAGAGAGTGACATTGTGTAGTTGGCTTGGAAAAGTGAGATGGCGCCCAGTTGTGGAGGGCCACAAGCAGCAAGAGCAGGAAGGCCTTCCTTTGTCAGGCAGTAGGGAGGGATGCATGGTTTGGGGGAAGGGGAGGGCTGCTGTTTAGGGCGCTTTGGAACAAGGGGGATTAGCTGTCCCACAATAAGTAAGCGGCCTGGTGGAGACACAATGAGGGCTTTTTCTTTAATACAACATTAATACTTACGACTTTATATGAATAGTATATGAGAGTTTTTATATTAAGATTGTGGTAGTGAGAATGGAAAGTAGATTTTGTTGGGATCCAGTTGTTAAGAAATGCTGAATGATTCAACGAGAAGGAAAAGGAAATGGGACTTTTAGGTGTCATTCTGAATGTTCATTTTGAGTAATGGGGATGGTGATGCCAATGGCAGAGAGAGGGAAGGCTAGAGGAGGGATCAGTTGGCTTTTGGTTTTCAAGATGACGAGTTCAGTTTTGGACCTTTGGGCGTGAGCTGCTGCGAGGTACCCAGTAGGTATACAGTAGGAGCCTAGCTTCATCCAGGAGCAGGTCATGCCGAGGGTGCTAGACTCATAACTATCAAAGCACCTCATGGGACCTTTTGTGTTCACACCCTTGCCCCCCAGTAATCCCCAGTGGCTTCCTGCCACCTCCAGGATCAAATGTAAAGCCCCCTGTTTGGCGTTTAAGGCCCTTTCCTCCTTTTTCCATCTTTATCCATTTAATTCTTCCATGCACTGTGAAGTATCGTGGTCACAGCCTACTTCCAGCTCCTCACACATGGCGGCCCCTCTCCTGGTTCCGTGCATTCATGCCCATTCCTGAAGGCCATCCCGGCCTCACTCTTCCCCTCTTAGCTTTCCTGGCTTAACTTCAAGACTCAGCCCAAGCCAGGTTTTACCTTTTGTGAGAGGCCAGGCCTTCCTCGTCCTTCCAGCTGCTTGGGCCTTCCCCCAAGCTTATTCTTTATTCACATTGTGTGTGCCCGGCATCTCCTTGCATGTTGTGGGCTCCTGGAGGAAAGGAACCGTGCTTTTGCCTTTGTGACCCAGGCCTTAGGACAGTACCTATCACGTGGTAAACACTTATTCAGTTCTTGCTGACTGACTGGTGAGACATATGGGCTAAGGAGAGGTTGTTATATTTAGGTGGGTTGGGAATTGGTTAAATTAATTAGAGAAGAAATGTCCCCTTGAAGGGATAGGCAGAGCACATTCTGGGAGCAGAGGTCTGGAGTGGGGCGTCTCACACATCTCTCTGTTGCCCTCTTCTTTAAAAATGATTTGGGTAAAGGCACAGCTGATGTGCTGATCAAATGTGCTGATGGCCTGAACCTTGGGCATGACGGATGACAAAGTCAGCAGGTCTCAAGGGGCCACAGACCTGACCCGAAGGTTGTATAATGAAGTTTAGTGGAGAACAATGTGAGATCCTCTTCTCGGATTTAAGAAATAGAATTAGGTAGGGACATACACCCTACCATTTGCATGAAAAGGATCTAGGGATTTCAGTGGACTTCCAGCCCAAAGTGAGTGTGACTTGGGCAAAGCACAAAAGCAAGGTGGAGAGGCGTAGCATCCAGAATGAGGGTAGTGCCAGCCCTCCTGCACATGGTCTCATCGGACCATGCCCAGTGTATGATGCTCATTTTGTGCTGCCTCCTGAGGTGGGCCACTGGAGCCTCAAGACTGTGCCAGAGAAGGGCCATTTGAACTAATTTGTGATGTTAATTTAAGCCTGAGGAAGAATAGACTCATGCAGGCTTCATTTGCTTTTTTGAGCTGAGGAAGAATGAACATGGGTAGCATTCCCATTTGATCTGGCACCAGTGAAGAGAGTGGAATGAAGACCAGTTAGGGACTGTTGCAGTGGCAGATGGGGTGACAAGGACAGAACAAGATGGTGGCTATGGGAATGGAAAGGGCTGGCTGTGAACGAGAGTCAAAAGAAATGTCACTAGGCGTTGGTGAGTATTGTAACAGTTTGCTAAAAGCTATCATAGATGGCATTGGACGGTCAGTGAAGGCCCCTGCTCCTTCGGATGAGTACTTTACTCCATTTTTACAAGTACCATTAGGCTCCAGGGTTGGGAAGTCAGTATGTTGAATGGCACATTTTACAGAGGTTAGAGAATACTTGCCAAGAGGATGCATTTACTCCCATTTCTCAGATTTAATTAATAAATTCAGCAGATATTCCGAGTGCCCAGAACATAGGAGGTGCTAGGCCTCCATGGATACAGATATTACTAGGAAGAGATGATCCCTCCTGCTTCTCCGATTGAGTATCCCATGGAAAGTGTTTCTGTCCTGTCAGCTCCTGCCCTGTAAGGAGAGTCAGGACACTGAGAGCATGTCAGTTTGTTGTGGCCCCGGCTTGATGGGAGACAGCTGGCAGTTATTTCAAAGGGTCATTCACTCAGAAAATATTTCTCTTGGGCCTGTGCATTCCCAACATGAAATCTCCAATTCATTTGTTCTAATACTCTAATGGCTGACATTTATAACTCTTTATTTGTTTCTGACTCTTTGTGACCCCGTTTGGGATTTCCTTGGCAGAGATACTGGAGTGGTTTGCCATTTCCTTCTCCAGCTCATTTTACAGACTGAGGCAAAAAGAGTGAAGTGACTTGCCCAGGGTCACACAGCTAGAAAGAGTCTGAAGCTGGGATTTTAGGTCCTCCTGACTGACTCCCCAGACTGCTCTGTGATGGTGTGATGAGGCTAAGAGACTGTTTCCTTTCCCTTTTGGTCCCTCTCTAACAGATGCATGTGACCTGGATGCTCTCTGTCCTCACTCTCGGGCTCCAGCTTCTAAATTTGGCCGTGCGGCCACATTGAGGCGGTGGCTGAGTTGAGGGAAGCATGTGGCCCGTGATCATTCGATGCCACGTGCTTTTATCGACCCCAGTTGTCCCCGGAGGGTTTCATTCCTTAGAGCATTTCCACGGGTCTGCACCTCGGCCTCTGCAGCTTCTGGGACTGCCACCTTTGGGAGCCGGGCTGTGTGGAGGAGGCTGACATTTTACATAAAGTCGGTGGAATTGGGGGTGTTTGGGGGAACCTCTCACCTCTGCAGGCTGGGGAAACTCTGGCCTCTCTAGTGCTGTCCCCAGACTCCAGCCGGCAGCCAGTGACTGACGGCATCTCTCTCCTCTCGGCTCTTTGGGCAGAACGATACCGCGTCCAGAGCGAGCAGTTTGAGGACCTCTGGCTCATCACCAAGGAGCTCACTCTGCGCCTCCAGGAGCACTTTGAAAAGCAGGGAATCAAGGACTTCACCTGCTCTTTCTCGGGGTGTGTCCCTCTACAAGAGTACTTCGACCTGATCGACCAGCACTTTGAGGTAAGTCGTGAGTCTGACGATAACGTCTTCTGTTGTGCGTGAATGCCCATCCGCCTCCCTGCGTCTTCAGCAGGCCCTGCCTTGAGCTGCCTTTCCAGAAGGAGTGGAGTGTTTGTGCTGATCCTTCCATGGCGTCCTCTCTGATCTCCCTATGACTAGTGACCCAGTTTATGAGAAGACTAGAGCAAATGGGAACTAGAGGGGCAGCTGGGGAGCACCAGAGTGCATAGAGCCCGAGCCTAGAGTCAGGACTCCTCTTCCTGAATTCAAATCCAGCCTCAGACACTTACTAGCTGTGTGACCCTGGGCAAGCCACTTAACCTTGTTCGCCTTGATTTCTTTATCTATTAAATGAAAGAAAGAAATGCCAAACCCCTCTAGTAAACTCCAGTAAAACCCAGTAAACTCCAGGTGGAATCATGGAGAGTCAGACATGACTGAAAATTAACTCAGCAGGATTGGGCATGGAAGCAAGTAAGTCAATTGGTCTATAGGGAGATTTCTTCAAGTCCTGCCTGGCCTTTTTAGCATAGGGCTCTAAGCTAATAACTTTTTTTCTTGGAGGGGGGAAGGCAAAGAAATTGGGGTTGTGACTTGCCCAAGATCACATGGCTAGTGTCACAAGTGTCTGAGGCCAGATTTGAACTCAGGTCCTCCTGACTCCAGGGCAGGTGCTCTATTTACTTAGCTGCCCCTCTAAGCTAATAACTTGAAATCTGTCTAAAATAAGTGGACTCCAGGTTAAGGACCCCTGGACAAGAGGAAATGTGCCTGATATTTTTGGATAAACAGACCAGAAGTTATGTGTGGTAATTAATTCCTCAAAGTAGTCACCATGGTGGGCTGTACCAAACAGGCTTCCAGTGTTTAAAATTCTTCTTTTGGCTTTGCCCTCAGAGCATCAAATACTTTCAAAAGGCAGTTGTCATGTCCTGAGGAATATGGATTTCGTTTTGGGGACGGCCTCAAATTCCTTTGGAACCAGAGGTCCACCTCTGGTATCCTATAAAAACCCACTGCTCTGCATTAAAGTCCTCCATAGCTAGCCCCCTTCTCTCTTTCCAGTCTTCCCACATCTCCCTCCCCAACGCATACTCTTGAATCAGTGACCCTAGCTCCTGACTGGTCCCGGACAAGACCTTCCCCTTCCCAGCCCCCAACATTCTCTCTGCCTCTCTCCTGTGCCCGGAATATTCTCCCTCCTCATCTCTGCCTCCCAGCCAAAATCCCATCTTCCACAGGAGCCTTTCCCCAGCCTTTCCTCTGCGCACTCTGTTCATTATCTCCTGTTGTATATATAGATAAAGACATATCTGTATCCATTTGTCTTTTTGTATGTGTGTGTTTGTTGTTTCCTCCCCTGGACTGTAAGCTCCTCTAGGGCTGGGACTGTCTTCCTCTTTTTGTGTCCCCACTGAACAGATCAACGCTTGGTATGTAGTAGACACTTTATGATTGACATCTGGTGAGCAGTGGAGAAATCAGACAGGTTTAATGCTGTTTTGAGGAAAGCAAGATAGAATTAAAAAAGGGAAGAGATGAATTTTCCTCCTGGGTTGTAAGTGGTTTCAAGGGCAGTTCCCAAATGGGATTTGTTGAATGTTAGTGTTGCACAGGATGTCTTGGCTGCCTAGGTGGCTACTTTGTGGTATGCTTTTTTGTAGATGTGTGTGTGTGTGCGTGTAAAATCAGTCATGTTACTTTATGCACACATTTTATATATTCAAAAAATAATCAGTTTTGTTAACCTAAGTTTTTATGCCTTATAAATATATTCTGAATTTAAGGGCAATATTTATGGTGCATGAATTAGAATCAGTTTCAAATCTCAACAAATATATTAATATTAAACCATTTGAGATAAAAATGGCCTTGGATTGGGCCATCCTCTCCTCTATCTTCAGTAGAAACCCTTTGAGGGCAGGGGCTGTCTCCTTTTGTCTTTTTGTACTTGTTGCCTTGGATAGGGCTTGACTTGTTACCAGTGCTTACTCTTTGGATGATCGGCTAAGTGTGCACATCTTTGGTTGGGATTTGGCCAAAAGGTGGCACTAAGTTAATCTCCCCAGAATCCAGTAGCTAGTGACCATTCAAGTGAAGTTTCAGTCCAGTTTCTCTTATTTAGTCCTCAGGCATTCAGAATTAGTATAAGAATTTATGTTCAGAATAAATACATAATTCTGTATAGCATCAGATCCTCAGAGAATAAAGAACTTGAAATAATGTTTTCTTTGACTTTTCAAGGTCTTATGAGGAAGGAAAATTCTGCAAAGATAAGTATATTTTTATGCCAAAGGCTTTTCAGTTTAGGGGTATCTGAATTTTTTCATGTTAAAGCAGTCTGATATGTATGATACATAATCTATAAATAATGACCTATTGTAAATTACATTTTTTCATTCATTTTCCTCTTGTGAGGATGAACCAGTGATTTCTTTGGTATAAGGTGGAAATTCCCTCTACCCATGCAGATTTGTGATTTAGTCTAGCCTGTGTCTGGGAAACTGAGAGTCCTGGAGACTTGTTCATGGTCAGACAGCAGCCGGGTATCCACTGTGACTTGGCATGTTCTGTTTCATGGTATTGTAGTCGGATGACTATATTTCTTCAAACGGTTCTGTTATTCAGACTTTTTATTAACAATAAAAACTTCTCATTAATTGCCTCCCTCCCAGTGGGTGAGCCCTACAAATGGCTCTGGAGGAGGGCATTTCTGCCCCTAGGATCTACCCTTACGGAGCTCTCAGATTAGCAAGTCAGGCTGCCTACTGTTTCCAGCATCCTCCTCGGGAAAGGCTCACAGCCTTCATTTGGCCAAGGGGACTTCATCCACAATGCACCCATCTTGTTTGCCTGAATGTACTTCCTCTTATGTTCTGTGTATATGTGGAAAGAAAATATTCGTGCACAGTTAAGCTAGATTAAAGCACACCGTTGTCCCTTTCTCCCTCTTAATGACAGCCCCCATCTCTCCAGTACACACAGACACACACATGTGTACATACATACACACATGCACAAACACAGACACACACACACCCTACAAGACCCATTTCTTTATTTGCTGTTGGGCAACCTCACATTCTGCTAATACCATTTAGTCAGCTCTGGGAGTTATTGAAATGGAAAGATTTCTGTCTTTACTGCTTTTTATGAGAAGTGAGCGCCTCTTTCTGTCGTTCAGCTTTCCCGCCTCTTGGCTGCGTTTTGCAGTTGTTGCATTTCCATAAAGTTGCTGGGTTGATGAATTATGGAGGTGCATCATCTCGGTTCATAAATGATTTCCTTAGAGTTGTTTTGCTGCCCTCTAAGCTCCTCCAGACTGAAAGCCTTTTGGGAACCTGGAGAATGGCAGCCTCAGGGAATGGTACAGAGCTGTCTTCTCTGACTTTGTACTAAGAGAGATGGAAATGTTTCTGTCCAATAACACACTGTTGTGCATTCCCATGCCTTGCTCCCCGTTCTGCCACTGGGGGCCAGACAGAACAAGTCCAGCCCTTCTTCTGCCTGGTACCCCCCAGCAGGTGCTTGAACATGGCCATCGTGTACCCCACTGTGTGGTTTTGTTTCTTTTCTGGGCTAAACATTTGCTGCTGTCATTGTTCAGTAGTTCCAGTCATGTCTGGCTCTTCCTGACCCTATTTGGGGTTTTCTTGGCAAAGACACCAGAGTGGTTTGCTATTTTATTCTCCAGCTCCTTTTACAGATAAGGAAACTGAGGCAAACAGGTGAAGAGATTTTCCCCCAGTCACACAGCCGCTCACTATCTGAGACTGGATTTGAACTCAGGAAGATGAGTTTTTCTGACTGAAAATCTGACCCTCTACCCACTGTGCCACCTCGCTCTGGGTCCAGGGGCTTGCTCATCTCAATTGCCAGTCAGCGATATGTATTTGAGATGCCTGTCTGTGCAGCTGTATGTCATACTCTGGTCAGTAGGCCTTCTCCATTCACTTGTCCTTGCTCTATGGGCCGCTTACTTGGCAGACTTTCAATGCCTGTTGTTGGCAAATGCCTTTTCTCTCTGGGCTTTGGGCAGGGCACACTCCCAACACTGTCAGATGCTTCAGCAGTGGAGTACGTGAACCTGCTTTGTGTCTCACTTGATGTTGGTGATCAGTGGGTGGTGGGATGAGATTATCTCCGAGGTGGTGTCTGTCATGCAGTGGCAGAGAAGAACCCTTAAGGCCAGAATCTACTTTGTGGAGAGAGATGCTTGGTATGACTTGTCCACCTTATACCTCAGTCAGTTGTGGTCTGCTGTAGAAAATCCTCTGCAGGAATCTTCTCATAGCGTCATCACAGACACCATCAGGACACTGCTCACAGGCCATTCTCACCAAGATTATCTTACCAAGATGAGAAGAGTGAGCATGGGAATCATTGTTTGACATGTCGAGCCCATCACACCCTGGCTGTAGTTGTTCTGGCCTTCTTATGTACAGTGTTACCCAGGTACATAGTAAGCATGTAATATTGAGGGTCATTGCCTTTCCCTTGTGTAGAACATGGGACACTGAGATAATGGTGTCCAGATGCCTCAGTTTCACTGTTGTCCCTGATGAAACTGGATTTTGACAGAAACATTGGTGGATCTTGTTAATTCCAAGCATGATGCTGCCCTTTTCCAAGTTTCACCTATAAAATGCTTTCTGAAGCAGGTTCTCTTTCTTCAAGTATTTTGCTTTTTCATTAGTGATTTTTCCCATGTGTGTGTGTGTGTGTGTGTGTGTGTGTGTGTGTGTGTGTGTGTTATGAACCGTGGGTTTGTTGATGTATGAAGAGGTTTGAAATTGGTATAGTAGCTAATACTGATCCCTTGGAGTTGTTGAAGACAAAGGATGTAATGATGAAAGTGGTGTTGTAGGAAGACTGTTGTAGCAGATCAATTAATCAGCAGGTGTGTAAGATGGACAAGAGAGCAGGAAAAGGGCTGGGAGGTTGGTATGGTACTGGGTACTTTATCTGCAGTGTAGCGAGGTAGCTGAGCAGAGAAAGGTGACTTAGAAGGTGAGACAAGGGAGTTTTGAGGTAAGAATTGATTGTGTTTGGTAATTAATTAGATATAAAGTGTAAAAACATCAAAGATGATTTCACAGTTCCTGAACTGGGACACAAATAGAGTCCTTACTCAGAATGTGGACAAGTTCGTAGATAAAGGCATTTTGCAGGGAAGATCATGCATTTATTTTGAATATGTTAAATTCAAGATGGCATGAGGCAGTGTGGTGTAGTGGGAATGCTGGATTTGGAGTCAAAGGGCCTGGGTTGGAATGCTGAATGCTTCATACTGTCTGAGGGATCCTTTGGGCCCTACTTTTATCATTTGTGAAATGAAGATATTGGACTAGATAGTGGTCCTTAAGATCCTTCCTAGTTTCAAACCATTGATCTTGTAATATTTTCTTTCCTAATGGATCTGTCTTTTATTGTTGGTCACTTGATTCAATCATGTCCAACTCTTCATAACCCCATTTGGGATTTTCTTGGCAAATATCCTAGAGTGATTTGCCATTTTTCTCTCCAGCTCATTTTACAGATGAGGAAACTGAGGTAAACAGGATTAAGGGATTTACCCAGGGTCTAGTACTGTGTAAATCACATTGGTAGAAGGAGTTTCCATCCTGAAAATTCCCTACACACACGAAATCCCAGGAACAAAAAAGATCATTCATTTCTAACTGTCCATAACCTCTTTGGAGGATGAAACAAGTAGTTGGGTTCTGGGTCAAAATGAACAATTTTCTACCTTTTTTTTTTGTGGAATTAATCTTTTTTTCAAATTTTTAGTTTGAAAGTTTAACTTAAACTTTACAAGTCACAGCTCCTTAGGTAGTCAGCTAAGCGTGCCTGATTTTCTTACTTCCTCTTCACTCTCATGGATCCTTCCCTAGTCATTTGTCTTTTCTTCTCACTTAAGCTAGGTTGACTTTATTTGTACGAAAGCTTTGTATTTTTATATAACAGCATTATCTTTTATAATACTCTCTATGATGCTGGTAGTTACAAATTCATTCACTTTCTAGCTGTGATAAATAGAGTCCTTTACTCTCTCCTAGTTTATTATGATATGACTTTATATATGACAAATCATTTTCATTTTGCTGATAGGATAATTTGTAGAGAGAAGGTATGTGTATTTCCCCTATGTTGTCACACAGGTGTTAGTTAAAGCATGAAATAGATTTTTCAATTTTCAATTGCATTCATAAATGTCTGTAGACATGCTGTTGTATACATTCAGGATATTAATTCTTAAAAACATGAGCATTTTCAGCAATTGTCTACACACATTATGTATACATATATATTTATGGTACGCTTCAAATTGGGGGGGGGATTCATGCTATTGTATTTGCTTTGTGAAATAATAGCAACCTCACTTTGGAAATCTTTTAATTTCGATATATTGCCTTGATTACTTTAATTTTCAATAGTATCTTATTGCTACTAAGAGAAATGGTTTAAAAGAAGAAAAATGGATCTCAGAGTCAATCAGAAGTGTTTATGCAGCACCTGCTCTGTGTTGGACATGAACTCCATTAGTGGGCTGCTAGGCTACCTCCATTTTTGATCCTAAACATGTCTGGTATCCCAAAGGGTCTTTATTGGTCAGCTAATTGAAATTTTTAATTATAGCTCCGATTGAAGGGAGAGAAAGTTGAAGAGCTGTTATCTGAAAGAGCCATCCAATTCCGAGCCATCGAACGACGTCTGCTGACCAGATTCAAAGATAAGACACCCGCCCCTCTCCAGCATCTGGACACCTTGTTGGATGGCACGTACAAGCAGGTCAGTACAGTGGCCATTGTCTTTTCCCAGGATGCTGGAAGTGTTGGCATTCAGCATGGGAGTTTGCTGAGCCTAGTCCTCTAGGGTCAGGAACATCTTTCCCTGGCTGGAATTCAGAAACATTTTTGTGTCTTCCCATCATCGCGACCACCATCTTGCTCTTAGAATCATCCGTATGAAATCCAAACCCTGGATTTTATCTTTGCCCAGTGTTTAACTTTATGGAGACATAGGTGCTGCACCTTCCTTGGTTCATTCCTGTCTTTCTCCCGCTTTTTGAGGTCTCCAGGTGAGGGTCATAGAGCTCTATCTTGGTCACCATTTTCATGAATGATGTGATTGAAGTAAGTGATGGCCTGGTTATCAGGTTTGCTGGTGACATGCAGTTGGGAGGGGAGGGGGCCTCAAGAATGGGGTAAGAGATCAGAAAGCCCAGACTGTGCTTCTTGTGATGCTTCTCATTCGGGGAACTAATTGGTGCTTTTATTATGTACGTCTGCCTGCATGTCCCAGGCAAACAACACGTCACCATCTCTATTAAAGGTAAGTATTTTGTCATAGCCATAAAATGTAATTTTTGTTTGCTTACCCAGAATGTACGTTTAAACCATATGATACCAGACAGACTGAAGGACTGCAGCAAAATTTCTAATTACCAAAAAGTGGCAGTCTGTCTCTTTTTACATTTATCACGATAACAATTTTTAGGCCTTATTGATTCCAGGCTTTTTCTTGGCTAGTATAACAGTTGCAATCATGTTGTCTAAGTAAGTTCCTAAAAGGTGCAATGTCACCAGTGCACCTGGTCTGGTAATTGAGAGTCGGTCAAGCAAGTTCTCTAATCTCAGAACCCTGTGACCCAGTGAGGAATATGAGTCTCTGACGGTGGAAGGAAAGGAGAAATCAGAACTCTTCTCTTCCTTGCCTCTCCCTTCTGGAGCCGGCTCTGTGAAGAAGCCTCATAAGCCCCTGCATAGAGGAGCTCAGGATGGCCAGGGGCTGTGTGCATATTGGTGTTTTAGGTCCTGGCTGGTCACTCCTGTCCTCAGTTTAGCGGTAACTGGGGCTCCTTAAAGGCTTTCACGGCCCCCACGTCAGGCATAGGTAATGGTCTTTTCTGAAGGAACTGCTGGATCTTGTCCTTACTCCTACATGTCTTCTGATTCATCCACAGTATAAGTTATATTTTTAGTGGAATTTGATGAGAAATTGACTCCAGGATATCTAGATTATTCACATCAGTGAGATCACAGGTTCCATGAAGAATGAGTTTCTCTTTGACTTTTCATTTTCAGTTTTTTATTCGGTCAGGTTTCCTTTCATATCATTAACACATTATAAGTTCATTATTTGTGTCTTATAATTTTTTTTCAGTTAACAAGCATTTATTTTCTCTCTCTCCTACCTTGAAAAATGACAAATATTGGGATGGGCTGTGGGGAAATGGGGCCATTAACAAACCATTTAGCAGTGCTGTGAATTGGTGTGGCCATTCTGGAAAGTGATTTGGAACTGTGCCCAGTAGGTTTCTAAGCTGAGCACATACTTTGATTCAACACTGTCACCCCTAGGTCTCTGCCCCAAAGAAATCAAAGAAGGAGGAAAAGGTACTAAACCGTACTTTACTTGTGTGTGAAAACAAATATTTCTAGTAGCATTTTTTGTTGTAGCAGAAACTAAGGGGGAGGCCTGTCATTTGGGAAATGGCTGAATGAAGGTCGTGAATTTTATGTTTGTCTTTAATATGTAGTAGTTTCAAAATCACAAATGAAAAAAGGCAGAAACCTCATCTTTTTAGTCATATACTTGGGATATTAAAGCAATATACAAAATTAATTTAGGAAAAAAACCCATGAATTTTGCAAACTGTTTGAAGTGTGAATTCCTAATATGTTTCAGGTTCTTTATGAGAATATCTGTTAAATTATAGAGCCAGTCCAGCCTGCTGGAGTTTATTTTTTCCCTCGCCTAACAGAATTGTACAGCCTGGGAAAGAGAGGAGTGTGGGGGGGAACATGAGATGTCTCAGTGACCAGGCCAGTTCTGCTTGGCCCGTGGTGGCAGAAGGAGGAGACGTAGTGGGCAGAGGTCATAGATGTGTTCCCACTGAGTGAACAGAACATTTCCTGAGATGGAGAGTTGTCTCCAAGCACAGAGGGTTTCCCCAGGTTGTGGTAGTCTCTCTTTCCCTGGAGGGCTTCAAGAAAGGCTAGGTGACCATTTATAAGGATGAGGTAGAGACAAGGTTTTCATAGCCCTATGACATTCTAGACCAGGAGTTTCTTAGACTTTTTCCACTCATAACCCCTTTAGCACTTATTAAACTGAGGGTCACGACCCCATATGGGGGTCACAAAGGAGGGCCCTTCCAATCCCCAAATGCCCGCATTTTTTATTTTTTGGTAACATAATAATGTGTAAGAATAGAAAATTATGAAACTCTTCCCCTGCCCCCCCCCCCCTTTTAAAGGAAACAATGACTTTTGGAGTCAAGAGACTTTTAAAATTTTTATCATGTAGCTATATTTGGGGAAAGGTGATTGAACTTGTGGAATATTCATTTCTCTGTAATATTAGCCATATTATATAACACGACATTGAGAAGCGATGTGGTGCCTTGGATAGAGAGCAGGCCTCTGAATCAGGACATCCTGCTTCTGGAAAATACAGTCTGGGGGACCTGGGACCAGTCACCTGGCAGAGGGTCAGCTCCACTGCCACTGGTCATTCTCAAAGCCCTGAAAGTAGAAGGTTCTTATTTCTGCTTGCACAGAACATTTCTCATCACAAGCCCCCAACATTGATGAAATCTGAGATCTGTTTAAAAAATAAAAACAAAACCTCCCCTGGCCAAAAAAAAAATCTCCTTCTTGTTTCTAAGGTGCTGGGTCTGACTTGCTGCTTAGACCCTGGTTGCCATTTATCTCATCCCTCTGGATAGTCTTGAGGGGCAATGGGGACTCTCCTTGCTCCCCTGGGCACTGCCACCAGTTGTTACCTCCTTGTAACCATCCTTGAGCAAACCCTCCTCCTTTGACAGGGCTCTCCATTCCAAGGTATCAGCGGGTTTTCTGGAATCTTGAAAGAGTACCAGAATCAAAGTATACATCATTGATTATATTCATTGTCCTAATTTGTGCTGATGGTGCTAAATTTAATTCAGTCAGTTAAACAAATAGGGGCTGAGTGTTCGTTACGTAGCACTAGATCCCATCCTAGATGCTGTGGAGGATACGTAGATGCTTAAGAACCAGCCCCTTCACTCTTGGCTCCCACTAGTGAGGGAGTAGACCAGGACCCGTCACAGCACCATGAGGCAGAACAGACTGAGTGACGTAGCAAAGGTACTACTGAAGAAAAAATGCCAGTGCCCTTATTATGCTGTGCAGTCTGGGCTCACATCTGGCAGAAACAACTTCATTTCTCGCTTGGAGAGATGCCCACACTGCCGTGGTGCCCCGTGCCCTGTGAGTGACTCTGCCCCAAGAAAGTCTGAGGTAACAGCCATAGGAATCTTGAACAAGGAAGAGATGCTAAACCATGCTTTGGATCGGTATTCCATCCCATTCCTCCTGGAAGAGTCAGGCTCCGTCTCAGAGATCTGGACCGTGGAGGACGTGGAGAAGGTGCTTCCCTTGCTGGGAAGAAGGTGTTTCCCTAGGGTGATCACCACTCCACCACTGGCATTTGTTCCATCACTTTCCTACAGGCAAAAGTAGGAAGGGCTTTAGGTTGGAGAAGTCGTGGCCCTTCCTATTTCTAGACCAAATAACAGGAGGGCTTTTGTTGGTTTGTACAGTACGAGATATTCACAGAGGAGAAGGAGAGAATGAATGACAAGCATTTACTACATGCTGGGCACTGGGTTAAGCTTTAGAGGTAGAAATTCAAGCAAGCAGGACAGTCCCTGCCCTCCAAGAGCTTACGTTCGTAATAGGGAAAGACAAGAAATGGAGGTGGGGGGGGAGTGATGGCCAAAGAGGAGTGTTCTGGACCAAGAAGCCAGGGCAGTGGGGCTTAGTCATAGGGTAGCTGATGAACATGCTATTTCTTGGTATGGTAGTGTTGTCTAAATTACTATGCTTAGAGTTGGAAACGGTGTGTGTGTGCATGTGTGCGTGTTGTATGTGAGTGTGTGCATTGTGTATGAGTATGTACATATGTGAACGTGTATGTGTGTGCATGTGTATTGTATGAGTGTGCATGCATGCGTTGTGTATGAGTGTGTACATGTGTGAATGTGTATGTGTGTTGTATGTGAGTGTGCATGTATTGTGTATGAGTGTGTACATGTGTGAGTGTGTGCATGTGTGCGTTGTGTATGAGTGTGTACATGTGTGAATGTGTATGTGTGTGAATGTGTACGTGTGTGTGTGTGCGTGCGCACCTGTGCATGCCAATAAGCGAGGGAGACATGAGAGAGGCGTCAGCATGGAGAAGGCTGGGAATTGATGTGGTGGGTCAAGTTCCAGACAAGATAGGCAGATGCTCACCCTTCAGAGCTCAGTGTCTCAGAGGTGGGAGTGTGAGGATTGGAGGTGGAGACTGGGGCACAGTGGGGATGGGGGGATGAAGGAAAGCATCGTGAAGAAAGTTGTGTTGGAGCTGAGCCTTGAAGGATGGGTAAAATCCCAGCCGATTGGAGATGGAGAGGAAGCACACTCCAGGCCATGAATCAGGCAGACATAGAGAGAGGGGAAAGTTCACAGGGCATGTGCGCACACACACACACACGCACACACATCTATTGAGGATGGTGATTGGTTCAGCTTGGTGTGAATATAGGAAATGAGAGGTGGGGGCAAGGCTGGAGTTATATTGTAGAGGAATTTGAGAAGTCTGGCTTGAACGTGGTAGTGGTTAACTTCGACCAGGAACCACTGAAAGGTTTTGAGCAAGGGAGATGACACCAGCTAAGATCATTGAACCCTCAACCTCTGCCGCCCCACAGTCCACTTCTGTTTCCAGAAGATTGACCATGTGGCACTGAGGAGGAGGATGGCTTGGAGGAGAGGGAGACTGATCCTATGTTACAAGAACAGGACGTGTAGTAGGGGAAGAAGAGAAGGTGTGGCTTCTGCAGGAGAGGGAGAACCATAGCACTTGTTAAATTGATTCCTTATTGGAGGCAAGAAAGGTAGAGGAATCCCAGAATGTCCTCATGATGTGCTTTCCTGCCGTTAGATTCACGGTGGATGGAGGCATTGGATCTAATGTGTGTCCGATGATGACGAGGCAGATGGCGCCGTCTTTTCCCTGCTGTGCCATTCCTGATCTCCCCCCAACTGCAAGGGTTCTTCCCAAATTGCCTTCTGTCGGACTGATTTGTGTAGATTTGCATTTATTACTTTTATTTATGCATATTTATGTACTGGTCGCGTTTATGTACTGGTCGCCTGCCCCATTAAAATGTAGGGATTGTTCCATCCTTGTCTCCTTGCCCCCAGGGCCTGGTTCAGTGAATATTGATTGATTGGGTGAGATGAAGGTCGGCACAGCTATTCCACTTGGTGTCTCTTTGTTGTTCACCTCCATGTTTAATCTATAAAAAAGTGATTCTGTAGCAAGAGCCAGCTTGGAACTTTGGGGACCTCAGTTCTGGTCTGGCTTCTGCCACTAGCCTTCCCTGTGACTGGGCATGTTAGCCCTCAGGACCTCAGTTTCCTCATCTGTAAAAGGAGGAGGCTGAGTCAGATGTGACAGGTGGTCACTTGCCTCCCACCGTCTCCTAATCTGCTTCAGGCTTAGGGACCAGGCTGGTTAGTACTCTGCGTAAAGTAAGAGAGAACAGAACCTGGGGAGGGCCCGAGGGTGTGGCCTGTGAGTTAACCCTGTGACTTCTCCTGGTGGCATTTGTCATACTTACTTTGGAGCTGCTTGTTTTATAACTTTTGGTTCCTGGTTGTGTTCTAAATATATGATGTAACGAGGCAGCTGAGTCCTGGGTAGGTGAGTTGTGCATTTCCTCATGGGATTTAGACCTGGAAGGCACCTGGTTCTCTTCATTCTTTCTCCTCTTCCCTGAACGGTTGGCTAAGCCCACATTTTTAGTAGCTGTCAATGTCACCGAAGAGCCATACTGGATTCAAGTGGTTTCTGGGCTCTTTTTTTTTTTTTTTTGTCCTACCCATTATAACAAATCTTTTCCATTGGTTAAATTTCTCTAGAAAATGGTGATAATCAGAAGCATTGTTCTTACTTTCATTAGTTTACTTTTTTTAAAAAAAGATGCCAGCTTGTTTAAGTAGCTGGAGCTGTTATAGTGAATGGCATCCAGTGTCTTCTTGTCATTTTTATCTTTATAATCTCACGCTGATTCTGACCTTTACCCTCCCCAGCCAGCGCTATGACTGCAGGCAGATGGCTGATCCTGAGATAAATCCCAGCCACTTAACCGGCCATTTTCATTTTGTGCTTCTGTTCTTGCCAAGCTCAGTGTCTTCTGAGTCACGTCTTGAAGAAAGTATTCTGGATAGCCATACACAGGACATCTAGACCCGCTGGAAAGCTTGGGCCTCTTTAGTCTCCTCACAAATTCTGAAACATGAGAGCTTAGTGTAGAGACAGAGTTCGAGCAAGGTTTGAAAAGGATTTGCCCAAGGTCACATAGAGCCAGGATTTGAACCCTGGTCCTCTGACCCCTGGCCTGCTGGACTGACCTTCATATGGAAGCCATGTGTAGGATTAGTGTATTCACTGATGCAGTTTGGAGGAATTACCTGGGGTTCTTAGAGAACTTCTTTTCTTGGTCTTTTGTGGCAGATTAGTGTTAATGGATTGCACACAAGCAAATTTTACTGATGCGCTAGTCTGTTCACTTTGAATGTGTCTGATTATTGTGTATTATTAACCCAGCAAAGTCAGACGGCCTTGTGAAATTCAGCTCAATTCAGCAGATATTTATTTGTGCCTGGTGTGGTTGTGGAGATTAATAGGAAAAAGATGAGATTCTCTGCTTCAAGGACTTCTGGTCCACTGAGGGAGAGAGGATATGCACAGGTAAACATTAATGTTGGAAAAAAGGGATACTGACAGTTGCTGGATCCAGGAAGTCTTCATGGAGTCTGTGGCACCAAAGCTGAAGCCCTGCTGCTAACGACGTCATTGGTTTCTTCTTCCACATGGCTACAACTTCTCCTCTTCTGGTTTCATTTAGCACAAGGATGTCATTAAGATGGGGTTGAATTCCTTTAGTGGGGTATAGACTTTCTGGTGTTTGGCCAAAGACATAAAACTAAGGGTACCAGCAATTAAGTTAATATGTGTAGACAGTCTGTATTTCTTTTGTATGTTTTCAAAATTTATTACTTATTTTAACATTTGTTTCTTTTCATATTTTGAGTTCCAAGTTCCCTCCTTCCCACCCAATAAGAAAGCAAGCAGATTGACACAAATTTAATTATACATGTGAAATTATACAAAACATATTTCCATATTAATCATATTGCAGGGGCGGCCAGGTGGCACAGTGAGTAAGAGCACTGGCCCCAGAGTCAGGACGACCTGGGATCGAATCCAGGCTCTGATACTTAGCACCACACCCAGATATAACTGGCCGTGTAACCTTGAGCAAGTTACTTAACCCCAATTGCTTATAAAAAAAAGTCATATTGCAAAAAAAGTAAAAATAAAGCAAGAAAATTATACTTTAATTTGCACTCAGAGTTTTGGAGGTGGATAGCAGTTTTTCATCACAAGTCATGTGGAATTGTCTTCGATTATTGTATTGATCAGAATAGCCGAATCTTTCCCAGCTGATCCTCATTACAACCTTGCTGTTAATGTACACAGTGATCTCCTGGTTCTACTTACTTCGTTTTCCATCAGTTCATGTTGGTCTTGCCATGTTTTTCCCCGAAACCACCTACCGTGTCATTTACCACAGCACGAGAGTACTCCATCACAATCATAGACTATAACTTGTTCAGCCATTGCCCGATTGGTCTCCTCAATTTCCAATTGCTTACCATCACAAAGGGCTGCTATAAATACTATCATACACAACAGTTCTTTCCCTTTTTCTTTGGGATACAGACCTAGCAGCTGTATTGTTGGACCAAAGGTCTGCATAGTTTGATTGCCCTTTGGGCATTGGTTCAGAACGGTTCTCCAGATGGTTGCACCCCTTTGTACCTCCACTAATGCTATGTTAGTGTACGTATTTCTCCTCATCCCCTCCAGAATTTATAATTTCTGATTGGTGTGAGATGGTACCTCAGAGCCGTTTTAGTTTGTATTTCTTTAAACAGTAGTGATTTAGAACATTTTTATATGGTTATAAATAGCTTTGATTTCTTCTGCTGAAAACTGCCTTTTCATATTCTTTGACCATTTATCAATTGGGAATGGCTCTTATTTTTGTAAATTTGACTCAGTTCCCTATATACTTGAGAAATGAGGCCTTTTTCAGAGAAACTTGCTGTAAACTTTTTTGATACTACTTCATTGTCTGTGGCACCTTTTCAGCAAAAGGTAGTTTCCCTGATGATTTCTTTTACTTAGGTCTTCTTTGGCTTTGCCTGTGATCATGATTGCTACCCTTGCCTTTTTGGCTTCAGCTGAAGCACGGTAACTTCTATTCCAGCCTTTTATTTCAATTCTCTCTGTGTCTTTTTGTTGCAAGTGTGTCTCTTGTAAGCAACATATTGTTAGATTCTGCTTTCTCATCTGTTTTTCTATCTGCTTCCCTTTTATGGGAATTAACTTCCCAGTTATGATTATTAGCTGTGTATTTATTTATCCCATTTTCTTCTGTTTATCTTTGTCTCTTTTTTATCCTGTCCCTCCTTAAAAACCTGTGTGGCTTCTGACCACTGCCTCCCTTAGTCTCCCCTCTTTTTTTAATCATCCATCTCCTTCCCCTCTACCCCCCCCCTCCAACTCTCTGACCCTCATCCCCTTGCTTTCTTTTATCTCTTTCTTCTGTTTCCCTGTTGGATAAGATAGATTTCTGTACTCAACTGAGTGTCTCTATACATTCTTCCCTCTTTGACCTAATTCTGATGAGAGTTACATCCCAGCATTGCCACCCCCCCCCCATTTTCCTTTCTTCTGTAAAAGCTCTTCCTTGTGTGCCTCTTTTGTGAGAAAAACCTCCCTATTTATCCCACCTCTCCCTTCCCCCTCCCAGTGCATCCCTCTGTCTTACCCCTTCATTTTTTTGGAGAACATCCCAACAGAATTGACTCACACCCATGTCCTCTGTCTGTGTAAACATCTTTTTAATTGCCCTAATGATGCTAAAGTTCTTAGGAGTTACATGTATCATCTTCCATATAGGAATGTAAACAGTTTAACTTTATTGAACCCTTTATGATTACTCTTTCATGCTTACCTTTTTATGCTTCTTTTGAGTCTTGTGTTTCAATGTCAGATTTTCTGTTCAGTTCTGGTATTTTCTTCAGAATTGCTTGAAAGTCCTCTGTTTCATTAAGTATCCATTTTCCCCCCCTGAAGGATTATACTCAGTTTTCCTGGGTAGATTATTCTTAGTTTTAATCCTAGCTCCTTTGTCTTTCGGAATATCATATTTCAAGCTCTATGTTTCTTTCATATGGAAACTGCTAAATCTTGTGTGATTCTGACTGTGCCTCCATGATATTCAAATGGTTTCTTTGTGCTGCTTGCAATATTTTCTCCTTTTGGCTGTAATATTCCTGGGAGTTTTTGTTTTGTGATCTCTTTCAGGAAATGATTGGTAGATTCTTTCCATTTTTATTTTACGCTCTGGATATAAGATATGAGGGCACTTTTCCTTTATAATTTCTTGAAATATGATGTCTAAGCTATTTTTCTCATCATAACTTTCAGATAGTCCAATAATTCTTATATTATCTGCCCTTGATCTATTTTCCAGATTGGTTGTTTTTTTTTTTCGGATGAGATATTTAACATTTTCTTCTATTTTTTTCCTTCTTTTGACTTTGTTTTATTGGTTTTTTTTTTTTTTGGTGTCTTGTGGATTTATTAGCTTTTACTTGCCCAATTCTAATTTTTAAGAAATCATTTTCTTCAATAAGCTTTTGTATCTCCTTTTCCATTTAACTAATTCTACTTTTTAAGGAGGTCTTTTGTTCAGTGAGTTTTTATGCTTATACCATTAGACCCATTTTGTTTTTTAAGGTGTTATTTTCTTAAGTATTTTTTTGATGCCTTTTACTAAGCTGTTCACTCTCTTTTCATAATTTTCTTGAGTCACTCTCATCTCTTTCTCCAATTTTTCCTCCATCACTCTTATCTCTTTCTTTGACTATTTCAGATTCTTGTTGGGTTCGGATCTAATGAGCATTTTTCTTTGAGGCTTTGTCATAGTTGTTTTTGCACTGTTGTTTTCTGAATTTATTTTTGGTCTTCTCACGGTCGTTCTTTGTGTTGTTGTTTGTTTTTTCCAGCCTCGTTTTTCTTGACCTTGAATTTATGTTAAAGTTGGGCTTTGTTCATCTCGGGCTGGGGAGCGCTGTGCCAAGCTTCAGGCTTTTTCGTGCTGCTGTTTTCATAACTAGTTCTGGGGATCTTGCACATTTTCAGTGCTTCCAAGGTGTCATGCTCCTAGGAGAGGGGTAGTCACTGTTCTCCTGCTTTGCACCCTGGGCTTTACCCAAGAAGTGCCCTTGATCCATAGTGCTCCTCTCAGCCCTGGAGCTGTGACCTGGGTCCCTGCTCCCATGTGACCAACCACCAGTGTTCCTCACCTCCCTGGAATTGCCACCCAGAAGCGCATGTTGAGCAATAGAGTTTCCAGTCAATGGCAGCCGCTCACAGTGCCAGGAGTGGGTTTCCTGTAATCTCTCCCTGACCAGTTGTCTACCCCATTTATCATCTCTGAGCTGAGAGCTTCTGAAGCTGCTGCCGCCACATGTGCTGTGGGTTGGCCCCAGTGTCACTGACCCCTCCTGCCAATCTCCCAAGTTATCTTAGCTGGAAAAGTGTCTTATTCTGACCTTTTGTTGGCTCTGCTGCTTGAGGAATTACTTTAAAATTGTTTGGAGGGGAATGTTGGGAGAGTTCAGCTGGCTTGTTGCCACTGATCCACCATCTTGGCTCTGCCTTTCTCGGTAATGTCTACTGTGCCTTCTTCTCTCTTTTGACACACAACCACCGTGGCTGCCAGTGGGGCTCCACACATGCCTATGAAGGAGACCTAGAACTGCAGGGAGGTTTCCTGCAGTGTGCCCTGCTCTCTGTTGGGGTGCAGCGTGCCCTCTGCAGATGTCTGGGGAAGTGGCAGCCTGGTGTGGGCTTCCTTCAGACTTGAAGAACAATGCCCACATGCCATGTTCTGGAGGTGGCCTTTCCCTCACCCTCCAGCTGCTCGGGCGCCTTCTGCTCTAGGATTATCTGGTGCCTGCCCTGGGTGTGTGTACCTCCATGTGCACCTGCTTGTTCCACATTGGAACGGAAGCTCTTTCAGGGAAGGGTCCCTGCTCCTGCCTTTCTTTGTCTTCCCAGTGCGTAGCACAGTCCCTGACGCAGTATGAGTACTCAATAAATGCTTCAAAACAACCGATTCCTTACCTGGTCTCTTTGCCAAACACTTGCTGAGCTCACAGCCATTCTCCTGATTCCCAGTGTAGGCTGCTTCTCCTCCCACAGCACGGGCCCAGGCTGCCGCCTGGACCACTCTGAATGCCTGTCTAGCCTGGCAGAACCTGCCAGGAGTCTACCACATCCCCTTCAGTTGCTTGGGATTGCTGCCATGCCCTGAGGCATCCTTGGCCTAGGATTTTATGGATTCTAGCTGGGCCAAAACCACCGATGTTCTATTGGGCTGCGCTTCCCAGAAGCAGGAGGTGATAGGAGCTTTGTCCTCTCCCCTGTAGACGACATCTGGTGTAGTGGATTCCAGTTGGTGAGGGGGTATGTTAAAAACAAAGCAATATTTTATTGACGCCTGTTTTATGAGAGTCTTTACATTATAGTCGCTCCTAGAAAAGCAAACAGATTCCCCTGGGCTTCCTATTTCTTACTGATTGACCCCTCCTTAGTGACTAATTGAATGCCCTAAACCAGTGACCTCATCTGACCCCATAGGTGGTGGTGTGTGTTAGTGACATCATCACGGCCTCTTCTTCATAAGGAGCAGATGTCATCCCCTGCTCTCCAGATCGCTCAGTGGATTGTTCATTGTCTTGAAGTCAGATTTCTCCTCAGTGAGCAGGTTACGTTGCTGTAGTCATTACATCCTCTCATCTTTTGGTTCTGCCCCTTTATTTCAGGGTCAGTCATATAACTCTCTCCAGGCTTCTCAGCATTCCTTATTATATTATTCCTTATATATTATTTTTAATTTTACAATAATATTCCATTAATCCATATATTGTTGATTTTTTTCTGCCATTCTTTAGTCATCGGGCACACACTTTTCCTTGCTCCCACACAGAATGCCCCTGCAAACATTTTGGTATATGCTGAACCTTTGTTTTGGTCCTTTGTCTTCCTTGAGGCATATACCCGGCCGTGGGAGCTCTAGATCAAAAGGCCCAGGCAGTTTAAAATTGAAGAATTCAAAAATGAAATCCATGATGGTTGATTCAGTTCACAGGTCATTCCCCTCACCCCCATCCCCAATAGCATATTAATGTCCTTATCTTTCCATAGCCCATCCCACAATGACTTTTCTCTCTTTTGTCATCTTTGACAATCTGCTTCTAGTTCTCTAGGACTTGCGATCTCTTGGGTACCCTAAAAATATCTCCTTCATAGAGTAACTGGAAGTAAAGACCTGCCTTGACCTGTCCCCACCCTCCTTGGCCAGTGTTTCTCTGTTTGGTTTGTGTGAGAATATGTTGACCTTTGAACTCCTTTAAATTCCTCATCTGTTATGATGAATGAATGTCAGATTGGGTTATGTCACTGATCCATCTCCATCACCACCTACAAAGGCAGCAACAATACGATGGTGGGCTAGCTGTTAAGTGGGCCACTGGGCTCCCGTCATCTTTCTCCAGGACACATATTAAAACCCTGGAGTCCTTTGGTCATTTTTCTTTCACAGACTTAAACCCCTTTAAATGAAAAGTTAAAATTCCATAGGTTCTCAGTCCTATGATTTATATTTCATCAGGTTAAGCAGTTTTCCCAATTCAGGATTGAAAGTATAACTACTTCCATAGGAGATGAATGGATGAAACTGACCACATAGCAGCAGGATTATGTTTCTTCATAAAGGATGCTATGGAAAAATGCCATTGGGAGACACTGGAGAAATTTTAGAGGAAATAGAAGGTGGAAACCTCCTGAAACTTGTTTCCTGCTTCTCATTGAATGTGCTTGCTGCTGTTTGACAGTCACTTACTAAGATTGGTGCAGCAAGATCAGTCACTTGCACAAACAAGTGAATATTTCAGTTTTACTTTCTCTGAACTAAATATTTTGAAATAAAAATAGTAACAATGTTTTGTTGATGGGATGAGATGGAGAAGAAATAAATGAAAGAAAAGGAAGCCTCCTGTTTCATAGAACTGGCTAATTAGAAGAGAACTCAGCCAATGGGCCTTGTAGATAGGGGCTCGTCTTAGAGCCAGAGAGCTAGGTTCAAATCCTGATTCTGACATGGTCTGCCTGGGCGACTCCAAGTATATCATTCTGCCTCTCAGTGCACCAGGAGACTTTCTAAGCCTCTAAGTTGTGGATCAGGCGCTGGTCAGCATTGGCAGCAGGGGGAGTGCCTTCCACTCATGAAATCACAGGTCCAGTCCAAAGAAAGAAAAAGAAATGGCCCATCCCATGTGAGGCAGCGGGTTTGCAAAGACAGAAGTAAAACCCTTACCCTCAAGGAGCATACATTCTACTTGAGAAGACAGCTCATGCAGAAAAGTGAGTGTATAATCTACTATGAGGTGAATAGTTAACAGCTGGGGAGGCTCTGGATAGAGGACCTCAGGGGCCTGGCTGATGGCAAATTTGACAGTTTGTTTTGTGATCTTTTAAGAAGAGTTCCAAAGGTTCACTTTTGTTAGTGCATCGAGACTTTTAATGCTGTAATACAAGCCAGCCAGATTCGATATGGATTCATAGGCGTCATGGGGCCTCACTCAGTGGTGTGGGCTCTCGGACACACAGACTCCGCTGTTTGTGCCGTTTTGTCCCTTGTCAGTTAATCAGTGAGTCTGCGCCAGACTTGGGCATACAGATTCAGAAGTGAAGCAGGTGACCCTTCTGCTCTCCCTTATCCTGGCTCGTCCATGGACCCTTCAATAAATAACATTTGGAAATACCCCCAGGGCCTAAGTAACAGTGCTAGGACTCAGTAGATCTGTTTCCTCATCTGTAAAATCAGGACGTTTATGGCTGCCTCAGTTCAGCCTCCCTGTGGAGCCTCCCCCAAGCTCTGAGGCCTCTTTCCCTGGAATATCCATCGTATCCATCCTCCATGCCCTCTCCCATTGGTCCATTTCTTTTGGGACCTCCAATTTGGGGAGGGGCCCAGGCAGGCCAGCCTTCATTCCCCTCCCATCTGTGCTTTGGGCACCTTCCATCTCCAACCCTCTGCCCCCTTTTATGTACCTTTCATTAGAATGTCAGCTCTGTAAGGGCAGGGTCTGTTCTTCTTTTGACTTGTATTTGTGTCTTTGGCACTTTGTAAACACTTAATGCTTGTGGCCTGCTTGTCCACCTTAAGGCATCGCACCACTTGAAGGTAAAGTCAGAAGTGCCCAGAGCAGGCTGTTTCCAAAGGACATGCAAACATCCCATCGCTTCCGTCAGGGCTGTAGGCAGCTTGTCCAGACATTGGCATTCCCATGCTCCTTGGCCCATTTGTATCAGACCCACATCTGGAAAGGTCCTCAAAGTCTGCCATCGCTCCAAAGATGAGGTCCAGAGGATAAGGTCACTTGGTTTTGATTGAAGATTGCTGTCATTGCCTTTACATGGCTAATGATGAATGCTTATTGCATTTGGCAGAAAAGCTGTGCAAGGCAGGTTCCCTTTCATGTTGTAAATTCTTGGTGTATGTTAGCTTGGGGCTGCCTATGGTGGGCTCTGTCAGCTGAGATAGGAGAAGCATGGGGATTGGATTCAGTTACCCCACCTTTCCCTCCTCACGGTCAAACACTACCTCTCTATTGCAAAGCCTGGGAAAATGCTCGGGGAAGTAAAACTTTAATTGCATTGGGTGACGCATATGATATAACAGCCAGTAGTCCATGCTGTAGAAGGGCACTTGACTGGCTTTTCTCTTTCATCCAGCAGAGTTAGGCCCTGTGTTTGTATCTGCTATTTGTTACTTTTTCTATACCTAAAATTTCATTCCAGCCTGTTTATTTGTGCAGGACTCACATATGAGAGATCTTCCAGAATCCCCAGGCTTTGAGTTTGAGAAGCATTGTGGACTTCTGGTTCCAGTGGGCCTGTTTCAGCTTTTTAGCCATTGGGAAGCATGACTACATTCCAGGGACGAGGAGGACAGTTGTCTGGGAAGCTGAGAAGATGTGCTCTGGCTGGCACAGCTGCTGCTTGTTTGTTTCTGCCTGTGGTCAGTGGAGAGGGAGCAGAATGCAGGGAGAAGAGAGGTCACGGGTGTCTGTGGGTGTTTGCAGGGGTATATACCCAGGATGAGTGCTGTATATCTGCATTAAGTATTTGTTTTACAGGCCCTCATCTGTTTGAATATAATAATGATAATAGCCGTATGAATAGCTAGTCTTAATGTCGTACCTGCTGCACGCCCAGTGCTGTGCTGAGTGCTTTGCAGGTATCATCTCACTTGAGCCTGGATTCTCACTCTCTGGTCCTCTGTGCTGGCCAGATGAGCACTTGTCGTCTTGGGATGGTGTCTGTGTGTGAGTAGGAATACACCGGAAAGGTCCCAGGGTTCAGAATTAGGGGTATTTCTGTTTCCATGTAGGAGAAGGGTCCAAGATGCCCCTTCTGATGGGCTAGATATCCCTTTATTCAGATTATACATAGACCTAATCAGTGCATATCTGGTACTTTTTACTGATCCCAGAGGGCCATGGGTTTATATGAATGCCTGTGAGAATTCAAGCAGCCTGGCGGGGCCCTGGGACCACCTGGGGTGGGTGAGGGGGGAAGATTAGAGTAAGATTGTTCCCTCTCCCTCCCACATCCCCCACCACTGGGCTTTGCTGGCAGAGCTCTGGAATGGCCCGTGGTGGCAGGGATGGTCTTGTATGCACTTTCATAGGCCACGTGGTCCCTCCACTGGCAGTTGTCAAATGGAAATGCTCCCTGTGAACTTCATTTCTCCGTTTCTTGCTCCTTTGGTCCTCTTCCATTCTCTCTTCCCCAGTTTTGCTGCCTCAGAAGGTGAACAGTGTGGAGGAAAGAAATCTGCACAGCCTGGGGCAGGTGAGTGAGGGCCTCAGGAATATTTGCAGTTCCCAAACCAACTTTCCAGGCCATGGTTTGGTTACAGAATCATCAGTTAAGAGCTAGGGTTGACCTTTGAGGTCATTGAGACCAGTCCTCCCCTTTCCCCATTTTACATCGAAGAAACTGGGGACAAGAGAGGTTCCATGGTTGGCTACAGGCTCCTCTGACTTCCAGTTAATTGTGCTTTCCTCTGGCACAACGTTTCAGTGCATAAGCCTGAGAACGTCGATTCCAACCATTGTAGCGCCCAGCCAGTTAACTGGCCAGTTGCTGTCTTTGTTAGTGCCAAATGCTGAAATCATACTGACCCAGCTTCCATGGGCCCAGGGAGACTGAATTAGCTTTTAGAAGACACAGGGGGAGTACAAGTGTTACCGCTTAGTGATTGGAGTTGTGTCTTCTCAGATTGAGGCGTCTAACCCTAATTGCAGTTTAATGAGCGTTACACACACATCAAGCGAAGAGTGAGCCTGTTAGTCTCTGGAACGTCCCCGTTTTCGTCTCCATATGGCCTGGTTCCTCTCTCTGGGGCATTTGCATTTTTTATAACCTGGATGTGTTCTTCGCTGCTATGGTCTGTTTTCTCTTTCTGATTTGCTACATCAAGCCGAGCCTCAGCCTAGACCTGCTGCTGCTGCCACCCAAGATCCCAAGGTAGACTCTCCATCCTGGACGCTTTGGGAGGTGCAGACATTTCCTCTTGTCTTAGCATCTGATCTCCTGAATCCCAGGCAGACCCTGAGCCTGTTGTTAAATTTTGCTTTTCCCTTAGACTGCTCTTTCTGCCTTTTTTCAGGAGAGTCCTCAGAGGGGGACTCTCAGAGACAGGATGTAGCCAGTGTGACAATCAAGCCATCACTGAAGCCATTACAAGGAAATGGACCTCTTATCTCCTTGTGACAGAGAAGAAAATAGGCGGCCTCCCATTCGGCATAATGGTTGGCCATGTTATCTGTCTTCCCATTGAATTGTTCTCACACAATGATTCCTTTTGTATAAGTTTTCTTTCAGTGGGGCTCTGCAAAGAGTGAATTCAGAACTGGCAGTTGTGTGAAGCCAGAGGGACCTCCCCACCTTTTTAAGGGAGAAAACCCCAAACCAGTTACATGATTATTGTCTTTAATGACAGGAAAAACTATAGGATGTTCTCATGAAGTTTCATTGGCAAGATCAGGCAAATGATTTCAGTTGGAAATTGTCTCTGAATACCAGGGTCCCAGTAGGCCTTCAGAGCAAGCTGGTGGAGCAGAGTGAAGGTGTATAAATTCTTTAGACACAATTCAACAAAAAAGAGTACTTCATAATTCGAGGATTATTCTATGTAATTAAAAGTAATGAACTCTGAATAATGCACTTTAATTAATGCACTTTTTAACTCTGAATAAGGCCCTTGTAAGAGTAATGTAGCAGATGTGGGGATCATTAATAACGTACTGTGAGCTGTTACATTGGATCACACCTTGGGCTATCAGCAAGGGGAGAGTGTGAGGACATCGTCCCTCAAAGGGACAGTTGCCTTTGTTTTTCATTGTTGTAGAAATGCTAGACAACCCTTGGTCACGGTTTAGTGGAAGGTGTCCAAAGGAAGGCTCGGCACACCAAAGGATCAAGTCACCCTCAGTGATGAAACAGAAACGGTCCGAAAGTGATCAGAGCAGGCGAGCGTCACCCTTGGCTCAGAGCTAGATCTGGCCTCCTGCTCACCTGGCTCTCCTGCCTGCCGCAGGCTCTCCTGCCCTGGGCATCCTACCTTTGATGAGTGGAGTTCCCTTCTCATTCTGGTTCACAGTACCCTGCACATGCCTGTTAATGTATATTCTCTGTTCTGGTTGGTCCAGGTGACTCGTCCTCTGTTGCCCCAGATGGCCTCCACTGTCGCCCTGGGTCTGAGAAGTGATATTCCCACACAGTCTCTTCTAGTGGGGGTTTCTTGGCTTTGTTTCTTAGTTTCTCGTTGTCTAGGGCGATCTCACATGTTGCAGTGCAGCCATGGGAACATGACATAGTCTTGTGGAAGGGGACCCAGTCTCCCTCCCACCTCGCCAGGGCATGCACAGGTGCCTTGTTCTTCCAACAGGTATAATGGGCTTGCACCGACTGCCACACTGATCTGTAAGATGTTTGACTTGGTGCAATAACATGAATCACACTTAGCATGTATACAGCATTTTAAAGTTTGCAAGGCCCTTTACAGATACCTCATTCTATCCTCACAACAGTCCTGGGGCAAGTGCAGATGAGGAAACAGTCAGTGAGCATGAGAGTGACTTGCCCAAGGTCACCCAGCTAGCGCGTGTCTGAGTCCGGATGTGGACACAAGTCTTCCTGACTGAGGTCTCCCAAGCCTCGCTGTTGCTTTGTGCCTCGTCTCTGCACACTCATCTGTGTGGGAGAGTGGAAGGGCTTTGGACTTGGAAATCTAGAGAGCCCCAGAGTCATACAGCAGTTATTAATTGAATGGCCCTCACAGCATGAACAAGGTTGTGCTGGGCTTCAGAAATTCAGTTCAGGAGGTGAAGGAGCTCAGCTCAAACTGAGGCAAGGTCTCTATCCAAGAGACCCAAGCCTCAGGACTGGGAAAGGCAGTTCCAAGGAAAGGCCATGAGCTCCTGCTAAGGAGGAGTGGCCCTACCCTTGGACATGGTGGTCTGGCTAGAAGCCTCTGGAGGGAAGAGGCCTGGACACTTGGAATCTCAGGGGAAGGACTGCACGTAGCCCTGCCAGAGTGGGGAGACAGCAGAGCAAGGCTCCCCCTCTCCCCCTAACCAGGCTGTGGTTGGTCCAGTGACTGAGGTCGGCCCCAGCAGAGCCCTTTCTTCTCTGGAGGAACAGCAGAGAGTGGCAACCCAGACACGGGGCCAGTGGGGCCTCGAAGGGCAGTGGGGACAGTGGCAAAAGCCCCAGGAGCCAGGAGATGTCACTGCCCGTTACCCCCTCCAGTCATGTGCCCAGGCCACATGTGGTCCTTACATGTTATGCCCTTCCACGTAGGCATCACAGCCGTGCTGTTATCCTCCCTACTTTACAGATGAGGAAACTGAGGCAGGCAGAGGTTAAGTGACTTGTCCAGGGTCACACAGCTGGTAAGTGCCTAAGAGCAGATTTCTTACTCCAAGTTTACTATTTTCCCAACTACTGTGCTACAAGGGAGAAGGTGACAAGAACAAAGGAAAAATAGAGAAAGTGAAATAAGAACATTTGAGGAGTGATAGATGTCTGGCCTAACAAAAATGTTAGTCACAGGGGTGTGTGTGCCCCCGTGCGTGCACGCGTGTACATGTGAATGCGTCCGTGTGTGCGCATGCATGGGACATTACCCAAAGTGTCTCATCGGAGTAGATCTGTCTTGGGCCAGGGCTCACACAACCTCCCCGCTTCTTGACATCAGCAGTCATGAGTGTGGGTCCTGCCTCCTCTGTGAAAATGCCCCTCTCCACAGTCCAGAGACCCTGCTGGCCCCCACGAGCGAACCTGGGGCGATGAGGGGCAGGCATCACTTGGACGTGGCTGAAAGGTTCCTTTGTAACCAACAAAGTCCCTGATTCTCTGAGTGTCAGTTGTCCACTTCTTTGTCCACTCCCCACCCCTGGCCGCCAGCCTTTGAAAGGGTATTCAGATGAGAAGAAAAAACAAAATCCAAAGGAAAACGATAGGAAATCAAAATATAAAACAAAAGAAAATATGCCTTCAGTGTCCTTTTAGGCCACCAGGTGCTGTTCCCAAGGAAAAACTATGTTAAATGTGAGAAGGGGAGAGAAAAAGACAGTCAGAGATTTGAATTTCACTGATGTTAAGTAATGTTGATCCTCAACCTTTAAAATGATTGCATTTTAATGGTGGAAAGATGATGGGTCTCTCTTGCTCTAAGACGCTAGCTCTTTTATTCACACAAGCAAAGAGATCATAAAAATTGCACAGTGGCCTGGGGAGGTCTGGGTGACCTCACAATAAGATGAATCAGCCATTGCCTGTAGTGTCTGGGCCTCTGTGGAGCTCCCAGAATTCCGCTCCAGGAGTGTGAATGACAACCCATTTCTCTCAGTCAGTGGGGTGAATGTGCTGTACTTCTGAATGGAGCTGTAAAAATGCAAGCGGGCTCCCTCCCCCAGGCTTGCTCTCCCTGAAGCTCCCTGAAGAGGGTCTGCCTTGGCATCCGCTCCCGGATCTGCCCTGGAGACCTGCTGGGGATCCTTGACAACACTTACGCCAAGCCCCAGAGTGACCCACCCTCCCTCTCTGCCTAAAATTTGTAACGTTTGTTCATGTTTTTAAAATATCACGTGGTTCCTGTTGGCTCAAATACCTTCTAATCATTCATTCTGGAAGCAGAAATCCCCTGCTTTTGTCTTGTTTATCATGTTCTTCTTGTATATGATTAAACCGAGAGAGCCCTGTGCTTTGTGTCAAGAAACACTGGGTTCAGATTCCGCCTCGGACACATACTCACTGACTCTGTGGCCATGGATTAAGGTGCTGAACCTTTCTGAGAACTCAGTTTTCTCATCTGTAAAATAGATGTGATACAGACCTTGTATGGGGCTTCAGAAGCTTATATGAGATAATGAATGTAAAGCATTTTACAAAATTTAAAGCACCCTGTGTCATTTGCATTAAGAATGCATTTTAGTTGAAAACTGTTAAAGATTTTCCTTGAAATCAAGCAATGCTGTTATGATGAATTTAGAAAGAGATACTGAAAAGCAGAAGGGTATGAACACTCCGAAAGGAAAGTTGTTGATCTAAAGAGAGCTCAGATCTCATTCTTGGGTGGGTCACTTGAGAGTTGGAGAGAGACAGACTTGAGGAATAGGGGGGTACCTTGAGAGCAGGAACCAGAGGAAGAAGGGACAAGATCAGTGATGCTGGGGTGTAGAGCCCTCCATTGTTCCCTGGCTCCTGGATGCCAGGCCCTCCCCACACCTTGTCTGCCTGGGGGAATGAGCGCCCGTCAATAGATAGTTCAGTCAGCACTGCCTGTTCCTTACCCCTGCTGCTGTTCTGCAGGTTCTGGCCCGAGTCCCTTCTCAGAGCCTCAGTTTCCCCTTCTGTAAAATGAGAAGGCCGAACTTGATCGCTAAGGCCTCTTTTGGGTCAGTGCTTCTGTGTTTCCGTGATATTAATAAAAGTTAGCACGTGCCCAGTATTTTCAGTGCATATTCAGGATGCATTGACGTAGAGGAATCCATGTCTAAACCAATGGGATTATGTCTGTGTCTCCACGATTTGAGTTATGGCTTTTGTGTTTGTTTTAACTCTTTTAAAAAAGTCTTTTGTCACATTTTAATTATAAACTCCCTGAGAGTGATGTTTGTGTGTTCTACTTGAAGGCCGCACAAAACCCTATTAAATCAGAGCAGGGATCCTTAGCCTGGGATCTAGGAGCATGGTTCTTATCTTGATAACTGTAACTACATATAAACAGCGTAACTGTTTTCCTTTGTAATCCTCTGTGTTTTATTTGATGCATTTAAAAACTTTTTTCGAGAAGGGGTGCAGAGGCTTCCTCCCAAGAACTGACGAACCCTTGAATTAGTGGCGGAGTGATGTTCGTTAGCAGTTTTTATTTTTGGTTTTAGCCCCGATTCGGCGCCTTGTGGTGGTGTCTGTTTATACTGCTGGTTTTGACATCATTTCAAGAGTCCTTGTGTTTTATGTGGTCATCTTTGATGCTGAATGTTGAAAAATTGTCTCAAGGATCTGCCACAGCACACTTTTTCCCAGTTTGCCTAGATGTACTGTCGCGATTCTTCGACAGATGGATAGGAGCCAGCATGAGCCAGGCAAGTCAAACCACCAGCATGGCCTTGACCGTCATCTCCCCTGAGACCCAGATGGAGACAGCTCGAGAGGCTAGGCCCAGGAGCCTGGGGAAGAGGCAGGTTTCCAGCCAGTGCCCCATCAGCCTGGGGAGCCACTCTTGGGAGATGCAGCCCGGACTCTGCTCCTGAGGGGGCTGCAGCCACAGTTAGGGGAGACCCAGAAAGGATCCCTATGTCCTCTGACGTCCTTGGTGCTGTCAGCTCTCCCACCATCAGAGCCCGAGACGATCTTATCAGTGCAGATGACTTCAGAGAAGAAGCCGTACTCTGAGGACCGTGGGACCTTTGCATCTGACTTGTAGCTGAAGCACTGGTGTGTCTTCCTCTTAGTGTATGAGCCCCTGGAAGGCAGGGCCTGGGTTGGCATCATCAGGTTGGTATCAGCAGGGCTTAACAAAGTGCTTTATATGTAGTAGGTACTTAAGAAATTCTTCCTTATTTATATGTAGGTGTGGACTAATGGTTGTTTGGGGTTGTTTTTCTTTCCTTGATGCCTGCCTCCTTGTTTGGTAGGATCTTTGGGGATGCTTAGAGAAGCTGAGCTGGCGTTGAAAGGAGGTCATTGGGACACTCTCATGACAAAGCCGGTGACCTGCTGCAAACGTTTAGGAAGTGCTGATCATACTCCCTTTCTAAAGGTGATGTTGAGGTGCCTGAAGGTCCTATGAAAGAATCTTACATGGAAGGCAATTACAAGTGGCTCTTTAGAGTGGGAAGGCACTTGACTTGTCTTTCTATATTAATGTTTAATTGGCTTAATGATAGTTTTTGTATAACCTGGCAGCCTCTGCCTGCCAGTGCCTCACTGGCTTGAATTTGTAGGGCTCTTTTGTATATGTGTGCGGCTGGTAGTTTGACATTTGGATTGTGTGATGAGGGCATTTGTGAGTCTTTTTTGATGATGTGGCTTAAATCTTATAGATCTGTTTTCATCCCCTGACCAAGTGGAAGGATTGTTCCCTGGGAGACCGAGTGTGTGGCCAGCACAGCTTTTTTGGCCTCGCACCCCCAGCAGTGAAATGCCAGCACTTCTGTCTGGGTGCCATAACTCTTCTGCTACTCATTGGAGATGGGTCATGAAAGGTCATTTTCAAAAAATGGTGGAAACTATTTTTTCTCAATTAAATGGATGAAAACAAGGAGTGCCGCCGTGCCCCGTGGTTATTACCTTACAGGCAAAAGGGTCAGATAACACTGCTGCCTGTCCAGGTCACTGGGAGCTGAGAGTGCTGTGGTACCTTTGTCCTGTGAAGAAAGTAAGGCCACCTGGGATGTTGGAAGCCAGGCCAAGGCTGGGGTTGACCTGGTAGAAGACCTTGCACGATAGGCTGACTGTCTAGGCAGCTGAACTGGAGAAAGAAACTCATGAAAATGGATGAAGATGAATTTCTGGGCCATGTTTTAAGAGCTCTCATTTCCTATCATGGCCAGACAGTGCCACAGACTCACCAGATAGCTCCTGAAATCCAGATTCTTTCGCTTCTGTTTTGGCCATTAATTGCTGCCTTGACCAAGAAGGTTTGCTGTTGTTAGTTTTTGTTCCGTGACACAGCGAAATCCCATCGTATGACTGGGTATTATTGTAATGCTCAAAAGCCAGTTTGTTGTGCATGCCATGAAAATGGCATTTTCTTCTTATGTGCTGGCCTAAGCACGTGGTGTAAAACCCTCACCAGACCAGAGTTATACCTCAAGTATGTAAATGACCTCTGTTTGGCCCCTGCTGTCTTCATTAATCTGCATCCTGCTTTGTATTTGCAAATTATGTAAATGGGTTAATGATAATACTGGTTAATTGAAAGAAAAAATAGACCTTTTCTGTGTTCAGATTAAAATTGTGCATTGAAAAATGGAGACTATTCCATCCATTTTGAGGACAGGTGGTAGATTTCAAATATAAAATTTTTGTTTCACTTTCATTTTTCATAATCATACTTATCAGTTTGCCACTGACTTCCAAAATAATAATTTGTGTGAGATTATACGGAGCTCTGTTTATAAATGTTTCAATATACGTAAATTATTTATTTTCTTTGCTCCTGAAATGAATACATTTTCTAATTAACTTCATGGCCAATTTATAGCAATTTGATTTTTAGTGCTAACTAGCATTTCTGTTGTTTTTTAAGGTTTGCAAAATGTTTTACTTGTGTTGCCTCACTTGATTCTGACAATGCTAGGAAGTAGGTGCTATCATCTCCATTTTACAGGTGAGGAAACTGAGGCTGAGAGAAATTGTGACTTGCCTAGGGTCATACAGCTAGTAAATGTCAAGGGCAGGATTCGAACTCAGGTCTTCTTAACTCCAAGCCTAGTGCAGATAAATAGTATTTAAGTTCCTAAAGATGGTCTTGTTGAAATTGTTCCTTATCTGTCATGGGGCTGTTAAAATTCCAGATGTTAGCAGTAACTGCTTGGTTGGTATTCTTTGCAGATTTCTCGCTGCATCTGTTTGAAATAGCAGCTAGTGGGCAGAGTTAGGCCATGTGGCGCTCCTTTTGCAGAGTCTGCCTTTGATTCAGGCACTTTTGTTTGATGATGACATTTTCTTGTCCTGACTTTTTTTTTTTTGAGTGGCATGTGTGCAGTGAACGTTCTTTGTGCCTGACAGCCCCCCACAGACAGGTCTTAGCTCAACTTCCTTCCCTAATGCGCATCTTTGGAAGTCACGGCTTGTGTACTGTTGGCGTACTGTGCTACATGTCAGAGTCCTGGGTGTTTTCGAGTCTTTCTCCCCCAGACACGGCCGCGTGGATTTTTCTTTGTCCGGAGGACAGCCGGGCTTAGAATCACACAATTTTAGAGCTGAAGTTGGGAGGGGCTTTGGAATTCATCTCGTCTCCACAGATGCTTAGCGAGGTTTGTATTCCAGGAGGGGTCACTGGTCTTATATTCCAGGACTGCTCACTTGGCCTAGGGCCAAGGTCACTCAAGTGCCAGGCCAGGGTTCATCCATCATACCACAATGTACTTACATCAGGTCATTTATTTTACATAAATGATATAAAACTAACTCTGGATCAAATCCGTCCTCCAACAGGCATTTAGTAAGCACCAACTGTGTGCCAGATGCCTGGAGTACAAAGACCAGTAAATAGTCTTTGCTTTTAGGGTGTTTAATAATTATGAAGTCCCTACTGTATGCCAGGCACTGTGCTAAGCGCTGGGGGTACAAGAAAAGGCAGAAGGCATCCCCTGTTCTCATGGAGCTCATGGTCTCATGGAGAGACAACATGCAAACAACTACTGAAAGATAAGGTGTATCCTGGAAACCTCAGAGATCAGTAAGAGAGGGGAGGTGCTAGAATGGAGGGGAAATCGTGAAGGGTTTCCTGAAGAAGGTGGGGTTTTAGCTGAGATGGAGGGAAGCCAAGAGAGGGAGATGAGCAGGAAGGGCGTTCCAGGGAGGGGGGCACCCTGAGAAGGTGACCAGAATCAGGAGCTGGAGCGTGCCCGGAAAGGCAGGGGGGTGGGCAAAGCTGTGAAGGTCTCCAAATGACAATGGGATTTTATGTTGGGTCTGAGGGTGATAGGGAGCCTCTGGAGTGTGTTGAGCAGGCGAGGGAGGTGGTCAGATCTGGGCTTCAGGAAGATCACTTTGATGACTGAGGAGAAGATAGCCCAGAGTGGGGAGAGACATGGGGGTGGGCAGAGCCCCCTCCCCTGCCAGCAGCTGCTGTAGAGGTCATGAGGGCCTGCAATGAATGGGCTGGGCACTGTCAGAGGAGTGAAGGGAAAGAATGGGGGAATGCTCAAATGGACAGGCCTTGACAGCAGATTGGAAATGGGGAGTACGCAGAGAGTGTGGAGGTGAAGGAAGCTATCTCAGCATCTGTGAGATGTGCAAAGTGAATGCTTGGTGGGGGGAGGCTGGTGATAGATCAGGGAAGTCTTCTCCAACGAAGCTTTGGTGCACAGCCTTGGTGGAGTCATGGAAGTGAGAGATGAAATGCTGTGTGTGAGGAGCAGGGAGGAGGCCGGTTTGGCTGGACCTGGGTGGGCGTGTGAGGGGGAGGATAGTGTCAGAAAGGGAGGTTGAGGCCCGGTTGTGAAGGACTTTCAGGGCCAGACAGAGGGGTTTGTTGTAAGGCAGCGAGGGGACTCTGGACAGACCCTTGGACTTGGAATCAGAGAAACGCCTCAGATATTCACTCACTGCATTGTTCTGGCTCTTGGCTTCCTCCCATGAGAAATGAGGGGTTGAACTCCATGGCTTCTAATGAGGGGCCTTCCAGCTTTGAAATCTCTGATCCTCAGACAGGACTTGATCTTCAAGGCAGTGGGGAGTCACTGAAGCTTCTTGGGAGGACGAGGGGGTCCCGCTTGTGATTTAGGACGACCACTTTGGCAGCTGGATGGAGCAGGGAGGGATGGGAGGAAGCCACTGCAGTCGTGGTGAGGGCAGAAGCAAGGCGGTGTCTTTGTGAGTGGAGAGAAGATGGTGGGTGTGAGAAAGGGTGTGTGGATCAACCCGACAGAGCAGCACAGTTTTGTCTCTGAACATCCTGCTTTTCCTATCCCCTTTCTTCTGACTGTGCCCGCTGCCAGCCTGGAGGGCAATGCTCAAAATCATGGTTGAGATTCCTTGGTAGAGTTGGGCAGCCCTGCTCCCAGAAGACAAGTGCTTGCCTCCAGGTGTTCACTGGCCTCTGGAATCTCTTTGCTCCCGTTGGGTTGGGCAACAGGGAGAGCTTAGAGAAGGCAGAGCCACCTCCAAGGCTTCAGTTGTTCTTTGTACAAGAAATATTCCATGGAAAGCTCTCCCTGGGAACGCTCTTTGCAAGATTTATGTGCATTATAAAGTCAGAGAAGGGGTCACTCTGGCCTTTTCTTTCCAAGCAAAGAGGCCAAGACATAATTTTAGCAGGTATTAGTAAAAATTGAGAAGTATTTTGTGTATGCTGGGACAGGTGCCAACATCTGTGTTTGTGATTCCCAAGGCAGGGAGAAGGGTGAAAGTTTTCCCTCATTGCCCTCAGAAGATTGTTGAAACAAGCTTGCCATGTTTCTTTCCATTGCATCTGTGTTACTGAGTCCTCTCCAGACACTGTTTTGTGGAATACTGGGCCAAGATAAATAGATTTGCTTTTCACCGAAAGAACTCCAGTTTGAACAGTGACTGCAGGTGCATTTTTTAAAGTGAGGAAAGCGGGGTGAAAATTCATGAATCTGTTGTGAAGATGCCGAGAAGTAAGTTCTTTGACCTCCTCTCCATCAACCAGAAACTTGTCCATTTTATTTTGGAAGTGTTACTTTGTCATGTGAAGGAAAGGTGGCCCTTGAACCTTTGGTGATGTACATCTAGGGAAACACCAACAACTTTGACAGTGATGAAGGCATAAGTTTCTACCTGTTAACAGAAAAGAGAAACCTAGTGACCAAAGGCCAAGGACTTGGTCTGGCGGTAATAAGCATTCAACAACAACAGTAATAGTTCTAATCATGATGGGGACATTTATGAGCTTGTATCATCATTTATTAACATGTGGGCTGGGTAAAGGAGAAGGAATGTGTGTTTTCAGACAGGGTGACATTTAATGAGATAAAGGATATGCACAATTACCCATCCAGATGTGCAGTATTGAAGATGGAAATCCTTTAACCATCTGCAGGGATTCTTGTTTTTCCTTATTGAAGGGCCCTTTCTTTCCTCATCGTCTGGGATGTCTGTAAGAATAGGGACTGTTCCAGCAGAGTGCAGCAAAAGACAGGGCTTGGAAAGAGACCTTTGTCCTTCATTCTTTGGCCTGGCATGCCAAGTAGGGGGAGAAATGCTGATTTGTCAAACTCCTGGAAGCAAACAAAGGTCTTAGAAAAATGCCATCTTCCATGACTTTCAGCTTGGATATTTTTTGTTTTTAAATGCATGTGGGAGCACTGCTTCTTCTTAGGTGTGACTTTAAAAATCATCTTTTTGTGTGAGAACATTGCTGTGATTATAACACAGAGTTGTAACTTTATGGTACAGTTTTACTTTAGAGAGTAATATTCTGATTAGAATGCTGGATAGTTGCTTATAACACAACAGATAAATGTTTGCTTCTGCTCATGAGCTGATTTTCCCCCTTTGGTAAGATTTACTTTTAGAGGTTCTGTTTCTAATTCACAGCCTGTATGCAGGTGAGGGAGGGAGGGCTGAGCATGGAATCAGGAAGACTCGGGTTCAGATCATACCTCCGTACGACAGCCAGCACGTTGTTTACTCTCTTTGAACCTTGGTTTCCCCTCTTATCTGTGCACATGTTGTTTCCACTGATAGGATGTAAGAGCCTTGAGGGAAAAGCCTTTCATTTTTGTCTTTTATCTATAGCTAGCACAGCGCTTGGCACACGGCGCTTGGCACATGGTGCTTGGCACACAGTAGGTACTTAATAAGTCCTTCCAGTTGCTTGGTTGATCCGGAGAATGGGGATAATGATGCCTCTGGTAGCTGTCTCTCAAGGGCTGTTCTGAGGCCCAAATGACAATGTCTGTGCAGAGTGCTTTGCAAACTCTAAAGCACCATCTAAATATCAAGTTTAATAATAGCGTCAATGATCACACATTTACAGAAGTAAATGGAAGTATCATAAACTTTCAGTGTTCTGCTCATCTTGACTTCTGGGCTAGATTGCATTTCCAGGGCAGTGGGAGGGATTAGGAAGAAGACAAACCAGGGCCTGACTCCGGCTTCGGGAGGCCTTGGACAAATCCCATAGCTTCTCTGTTTCTAGGACCCAGTCACTTCTAGGTCCCTCCTCCCAACCCTGAATCCATGATCCTATGAGCATTCTTATGTTTTCTCCTTGATTTTTTGTCTTGGTGAAGTATCAGACTCTTCTTGGGTGGTATTCCTTTGAAAAAGACATCTACTCCCTGCCCTGTGACGGAGAAGATGGCAGGCCTCCTCAGACTGGCACCTGGCAATGGTGTGTGTATTCCTGGCCCATTGAGGCCAGCTTCGCTAATTTGACTTCAAGTGAATTCCCAGATTAGGTGTACCTATATTTAAATGTCAATACAAGAACACAGTTCTGAACTTGAAGAGGCATGTTTTTTTTTTTTTATTATCTCTCATTCCAAATTATCCAACACTCTGTTCTCCTCCATTGGTGTGGATAAGCCCCTTATGAGTCAACAGCATGACATGGTCTCCATGATCACCAGCTTGGTCCCAGACTTCAGTGTGTGCTGCCTGGTGGGGCCAGGAAAGGAGGAGGCCTTGGTATGCTTGGCCGGAGTAGAGGCTCCAGCCTTCAGTCCTGGACACCACATTTAGGAAAGACCGCGAGCAGCCTGAATGGGGAAGGGTCTGGAGATCCTGCCATGTAAGGATGGGCTGAAGGAACTGGTGGTGCTTAGGCTAAAGAAGAGACATACATGATGGTTGTCAGAGTGTAGGTAAAGATGTGTCTATGGACTGATAAGTGTATATCTATCGATCTGTAGATAGAATGATAGATACAGGGAGAGCTCTTTAAGCTTACTCTGTATTTCTGTCTCTGTTTCACTATCTGTTCACACACACGCACACACACACACACACACACACACACACCTTTCTTGGTCTCCTTAGCTCTCGGAACAATACCTGGCACATAGTAAGTATGTAATTAAATATACTTAGTGACTTGATTTCACCGTCCTAAAATGAAATGACCTTTTTCAGAGGGGAGTGGGATCTTGCTCACTTTAAGTGATCAAGTAAAGATGGATGACCATTGGTTTACTAGGGCCCTAGGTTCTGAGAAGTGACCTGTCACCTCATCATTCCCAGAATCAGGCCACCACAACCCTTCTTGGCCATTGCCAGACCACAATGCTTGTCTTCTGGCCAGAACTTGGGCTTGGACCCTGGGATCCTGTACTCTGCTAGATGCTGCCTTAGCTGGCCCATAACCAGACCACCACCATGCCAACATGTGCATGTGCCCCCCGCCCACCTCTTCATGTGTTAGGCGTTATCTTCCCTTCCTCTGTCACTTCATGCATTCCTCCATTTGTTCATGTGCTAGAAGGGGTTCTTTCTTTATTACACATTGAACTGAGCGACTTCTGAGGTCCTTAAAAGCCTTCGTATTTTATGATTCTACATTAACATAGAGTCGTGTGTAATAGACAGTCTACTCCAATAAGTGAAATCCTAAAGACCCACGTGGCTTCCTCTTCTAGCACTGCCTCTCAAAGAGCATTCGAGCCTCACAGTTTGCCATTTTGTCTGTGACTTGTGGCATCTGTGGATTTAGCATCTCATCCATGTGTATCAAAGCCATTGAGGAAGCTGTTTGAGCCCACCCAAGAAGTCCTTGGGAGGTATTGTTTTATGCCTGAGGACTTGGTGGTGAAGGAGTCCTGAGTGACACTTCAGCACCCCTTAAATCTCTCTTCCGGACCTCAGCCTTGTCAGCCCCTTCCTTGTTGTGGGTAGGTGCGGCTCCTCTGGGCTGATCCTGCTGGCTTCTGTGATATCTCTAATGATCGTGGAGACAGAGAATCTCCCACTGGGAAGGAACCTTGGACGTCCTCTTAGAACAACTGTATCTGGTCAGGAATTTCCTCCACTGTAAATTCTAACAAATGACTGCCTGGCCCCACCTGATGCCAGAGTTGCATGGGTGAAGCCTTTCTTGATCTCTCATCCCTCCCCCAAGGGTCAGTGTTCTTGCTCTTCAGCTCCCCCGGCTTTATTTCTGAATTTGTACATGGACGTGTTCTCTCTCCTTATAATGTCAGGCATTGTTTTTCATTGAATTCTGAGGGCCTTGCGTGGTGCCTGTGTTTAATACATGCTTGCTTCTTGATCACTTGAAAACTCGTTTTTGATAATTCATGATCTTGTCATGGCCCAGTCCCACTTTGGGATCACTGTAATTCTTAGGAAGCTCTGCCCTGTACAGCGTGTCCCCAGCCTCAAATGCACATCGAATCTTGGATAGCCCAGAGACTGGGAATAACCTGTGCTTCTCTCCAGCTCCCGTGCATTGCTTCTGCTTTGTAGCACCCTAGATGTAAAGAGTGAGGCCTTAGAGCACCTGGCCCCGATGGTTGGGAAGCCATCTGGGCCGTCTCATCTCCAGATGAGGAGCCTGAAGCCTGACTTGTGTAAGTCACCCAGGATGCCTGGCCCAGGTGGGCCAGGAACCCAGGACCTGGGCTTTTCCCACTGCTCCTCGCTGCCTGGGATTCTTCTCCCTGGAGCCAAGGAGGGTGAGCTGGCTCATCCTCTCCCCTGAATTCTTCTTCTAGCTGGAGGTGGCTCTCATGCCTCCTCATCTCAGGACAGCTTTTCTGAGCCCACCATCCCTGGTTTCTTCCGTCACCTCTTCTGCAGTGACTGTCTCTAGTCCTTTTGCTATTCTGGTCACCCTTCACTGGACCTGCTGCCATTGGGCCATTAGTATTCCTCCAGGGCAGAGCCAGAACCAAATATGGTCCTTGCAATGGGCCTGACAAGGACGTGAGGTGATATTGTGACTTCTCCTTCCCACATCCTGGACACACAACCCAGGATGGCCTGAACTTTTGGGGCTGATCTTGGGACATTCCAGAGAGCTATGACAGCCTCCAGAAATCCCTCACTCCATTTCCCATTTTTTACATATGAGGGAGCTGAGGCCTACGATGGCAGAACAGCCTTCTGTGAGTCACACGGGTGATAAGGGCCAGCCCAGGCAGACGCTTTTCTCCCTGAGCCCCCATTCAGAGAGCTGCCCTCCTTCCCGGCCTTGGTTCCGTTTATTTACATTTAATGCCAGTTCGGACTTTGCTGCCATTAGTGCTGACTTCCATCCTGCTCTCTCGGGCTTATCGCATTAGCCTACTGAGATCTTTCTAGACCCTGATGTGCCGCTGGTCTTGCCCAGTTTTCCATTATCTGCGTATTTCCTGTGCACTTGTGCCTTTGTTCAAATCTTCGACAAAAATGTTGATATGATGGGCCTCCGATTCTTCCCTGGCCCTAAAGCCATCCCCCTGAATGGCTGTCAGCCCATTCGTCTTTGTCGCTGTTGTCGTCATCATGGCTGGGCTCAGGTGTTCACAGCAGCAGTCTCTTTCCCATGTCTCTACATCTTACACACAAAGACACTGTGACTTTGTACGCAACTCCTTGAAATTAAAGTTTGATTATCCCATCAGCAAATGAAAGAAGGGTTGGGTTGTTTGGCACGACTTGGGGCTCTCAGTGGACCTCTCATCCCTTTCTCACAAACCACCCCTTGAATGAGCCTTTCTGAACTTGGACCCAAACTCACTGACCTCTAGATTGAAGAACCCACTTTCATTTTTAGGGATACTAAAGCATTGTTTTCCTCAACTTCTTTTGATATAATTTACATTGGGGAAGGAGGGGAGGGCACCGTGAACCCAAGTAGAAAAAAAAAAAAGACTGTGATTAGAAGGTTAGACTTAGCTAGTGGAGAGGGGGACTGGACTTGGAGCCAGGCCTGGGTAAGGAAGCCACCTGCTCTCTCTGCACCTCAGGTGACTCGTGCAGAGCAGGTGCTGACCTGCATTGGCAGAGAGGTTTTCTTCTCTAGGAATCCTCTGCATCCATGAAATCACTAGGCTGGACCAAAAAGAGAACCAGCATAGGGTGGCAAAGATCTCTGGTGCTTCTTGTTCAGACAACTGGCGGCGTTCCGGGGAATAGACAAGCACTTTGATTATATTGGTGGCGGCGGGGAGGGAGGGCTGGGGACATGCCCAATCTGCTCTTCTCGGTTCTGCCTTGAAAAATGGCACGGCCTCATTGCTGGAGCTCAGCGGCAGCTGACTTGGATCCAGATCTTGCCTTTAGCGTTTATTGGTGACGGTCACACCATCAGCCTCAGGTTTTCCATCTGTAAAATGGAAGTGACAGTTCCTACAGCTTCATGCTCACGAGGCTGCTGTCTGGAGTGTCCTTTGCGGCCTGTAAAGCCTTGTACCAATGTCCTCATTGTCATCGTCATCCTTCTTTTTGGAGGATTTCAGAAAGAAACAGCCCAAGGATAAGCCTCAGCTCATTCTTTCATGTCTGATGATCTGTGGACTGCTGTACAGCTTGATAAAATAGCTGCTTTATGTTGATGAGTGAAAAATAGGTTGTGCGTTCATCTTCCGCAGGCTTACTTGAGAAGCAGACAGGACAACATGGCGCCTGGTCCCTCACCCTCTTCCCATGTGGTTTTGATTTCCATTGCTGGCTCTCTCTATTTTTTTTTTTTGATTGGGTCTCTCTATTTTGAAAGCATTTCATTACAAGGGGTTTACAGATTATGAGTATTTAGCATTTTATTATTAGTAATAACATATTTATATGTTCATGCCTATAGAAATAGGTAGGGCAGCTAGGTGTCATGATGGCTGGAGAGATGGGCCTGGAATCAGGAAGACTCATTTATGTGAGTTCAAATCCAGCTTGAAGACACTTACTAGCTGTGTGACTCTGGGCAAGTCACTTAACCCCATTTGCCTCAGTTTGCTCACCTGTAAAATGAGCTGGAGAAGGAAATGACAAATCATTCCAGTATCTTTGCCAAGGAAACCCCAAATGGGGGTCATGGAGAGTCAGGCATGCCTGAGAAGTGACTCAAGTGGACTTTTCCCCAGTCTCTCTATATAATGTCAAGTAACTTTAAAAAAAATACCCTTTATCTAAATGTGTCAGTTGATGTTAATCATTTCTTCTAGGGGTGAGTAAGAAATCACCTTCGGAGGTGATTTCTCAAGGCTGCTTCGGGCCCTGAGATTGTCTTCATTTGGTCTAACTATTTCTTTGACATTTTGAACAGTCAGTTCTGTATTACTGCTCAGTGCTGTTAGCCTCAAGCCCATTTACTAAGGATGTACAGAAACCTTGAGAAAGAGTCCCTGCCTTTACATTTTAAAGCATGATCTAGACAAACCTAGAAAAATGAGAACCTCTTTTTTTTTTTTTTAAATTCTTGAGAAGATAATATCGAAACATGCCTCATTTTTCCCGTTCCGGTTTGTTCCTGACATCTTTGATTTCTGGAAGTTTTCCATGATGTTTTACCCATAGCTGTTATGTTGCAATGTTAACAGGTCTAGTAAGATGGGGGTTTGAACTGTTCTCTCTCCCTCCTTTCTGCCCTTCCTTCCCTGCTCTGCTTTTCCCCGTTCTCTCTCTCTCTCTTTCTGTCTCTCTCTTCCTCTCCCTCTCCCTTTCTCATCCTCCTCTATCTTTCCTTCTCTGTCTCACTATCTCTTTCTCCTTTCTGCCCCCCCCCATATACAACAGTCTACACAAAGGAAGCTTTAAAAAGCACATGGAAATGCTAGCTATAATTGTATGTTGAACGTAATCTGCCCCATCTGCCATTTGTCCAAAATGAACAAACAGTAAGTCTGGGCTCCTTTGCCTTTGTGACAATTGGGGAAGAATGAGCAGAAATGACATATTCCATGGCAAAGCCAGCTTCTTTATTTTGGGTTGTAGATGGAAGAAAACTTGGCAAGTTGCAGCTACCACCAGAGGGACATGGTCGTATCTCTTGCCCCAGTTTATAGCACTTCTGATTCTTTTTTTTTTTCTTCCCATTTTGGACATTTTTCTGCATCTGTATTTAGGCTGTGTCAATTATTGTGTCTAGAAAATTACTCTTCAAGGATTTTGGTTGTAAGGAACTTGAAGGAAATTTTTAAAATTACAAATAATATGGTTCCACAGTCATCCATTCTTCCCAGGGAATAGCTGTATTCTGTAATTGAGGCCCTCCCTTGGAAAGGAGCTGACAGGTCCATGAATGAGTGAGGCCTCCTCAGTCCCTTGGGGCATGTTAGATCAGCTGTCGACCCACTTTACCTAGGGGCAGAAAGCTGTGAATCATTTCCTCTATTGCTGTGTGCTGGAAGAGACATGACGCGAGAGTGTGGATACGTTAAGGATGCCGAATGCAGTTTTTGGAAAGCAGATGTCGATAGTTAGCTCTTTTCTTCCAAGTTCTTGGTGTTAGACCTGGCCAACAATTTCACGATGATTGTCACGATGGACGATAGGACTCCATCGCTGATGGCAGCAGGGAATCTTCCTTTGACCCCCCAGCCAAGGTGCATTAAACCATACAGACTAATCCAAACGTTACCTTTGGTCGTAGTCATGGCGGGAATGACTTCTTGCTGACAGATGATTTGGGGAACATAATCTGGCAAAAGGGAAGCAACAGGTGATAGAGATTCTTAGTGTCTTGGCTGAGTTGCAGCAATTCTCTCTTCCTTCCATTCTGGAGAGATAAGAAATGGATTGTTGTGTATTGTTTGTATGCAGGATGCCTTCCTCTGTTTTCACTTAGCGTCTTCATTTTCCATCAGCCTGTAACATCCCAGCATTGATTGGAGCACTTTATGTATTATTCATACCATGATAGTTTTAGCCCATTAGCTTCATGAGCATTCGACTCCATTCTAAGGAGATATTTTATGTGAAAAGCCTTGTAGGCCGACTTACCCTGTGGTTTGGAATTTATTCCACTTCCATAAGGAGACATCTTTGGCGTGACGGAACATTTTTGGTCACAAACCAGCAAGAAACAAGACTTACTGACTATGGGACTGAGGCAGATGCCAGCATCATTATTTTTTAATACAGTGGTCCATGGCTCTGTCTTTTCAATAATATTTTCATCAAAACAGACCAGTGTTCCAGAACACCATCAGATTGCCAGAGTAATTCAATCAGAATGGATGTCAGTAGAAGGCCACAGAACACTGGTCTGGCACTCGGGGCCAGCCACCCATCTTGTCCTGAGGGGATGGTTTCTGACGGCTTCAATTGTCCATTTCCTGGAGCTGAACGTGTGTGACTTAGGAATGTGGAGGTGATTATGGAGATGTGCCGCTTCAGTTGGCATCATATGCTAGGCCTGCTGGGAAAACGGAAAACTGAAGCCACATCTCTAACTTTCAGTGTTTGTTTCTTTTTTATCAGGAATTCACAGTCTCAGCTGGTAACATGACTCACTTCTGTAGATGATGTTGTTTTTTTTTTTTAAGAAGCAAAGATTCTAGCTATAAAAATAAGATAAGCTTGAAATAATCTTGCTCGTAATTTGTTAGCAGTAATAATAGCAGAGACGTGTAGAGTGCCCGAAGGTTTTAGAATGTGCTTTGCATAATTCTCTCATTTTATCATTAGGTGTTGAATAATAGGACTTTAAGGTTGCAGCCAAAAGCATACCATAGTGGAAATCTTGGGGCAAAATAAATCACTAAATGTCTGAATGCTGATCAAAATAAAGGCAATGTCGAGCTTAGGGAAGCTTCTTGAGAAGAGAGCCAGGAGCCAGTGGCTTGATTTTGTCTCCAGCCTCAGGGCTTCTTCAGCAGGACTTGGAAATCTCACCTCTTGCATTGAAGAAATTAAGCCAAACAGTGACTTGTGGCCTGCTGTTCTCAGCAGTGGAAATAGACTTTTCACAGCGTGCAGTCGACCCCTCAGACGGGGTAAATGGAGGCTGCATCTGTGGGTGGGTGGGGAGAAAGGAGTCCTTTGTGTCTGTGCTCTGGGTCTCCTCTCCCGGTGTGTGCTCTGCTGGGACCCATTTGGAGGAGGACGTCGATCTGGATTGTGGGGGTAGAACAGAGGGCCAGATGAAAGCCTGGCTGCCAGCCTGGTGACACCCTCGATGGGGCGCTCTGGAAAGCCTTGTAGGTCTTTGGCTGTCATGTTGGGCCTCTGATGAGTTATGCTGCTTTATAACAAATATATACATTTCAGTTTAGCTTGAAATGGATGTTGCATCAGATAATGAAGTTTGTGTGTGGCTTGGCAAATCTGAATGTTCAGAGCTGGTTAGAACCAGTTAATCCTAGTTGCCAGGAACCTGGTTATGTGGATGTTGTTCATGGAAAGAGAGCCTCTATTCATGATGGAGAGGTGTTTTACTTTACCTTACATCTTTTAAATGCTGCCAAGAGAATGGGTGCTTGATGTGTGCTCTTGTGGCCGGGGGCCAACAGGTCCTTCATTTTGGACAAATTGTAAGCCTTCAGAATGAGCAATCCATCATTTGGGAATTTATGGTCGTGTTGGAACATGACAGGTGTGATTCATGGGTTCAGGAGGTATGAGCATGTTCCTGTGGCCTTGCAGGAAGATGGGAGTCACTGCCGAGATTTTCTTTGATGTCATTCCTAGATGGGGTGGGCTTTTTCTGGTCATTTCAATGACTATTTCTTTAAAGACTGCCTGAGTCCCCCTGCCTCCTTTGTCTCCTTTCTACCTCTCCCTCCTCTTCCTTTTCTGTTATTGTCCAGTTTCTATGAAGTTTCCCCCAAAAAATGTTCACCAAAGATCATAGAAATCATATATAATTATGTTGCTAGGTCAAGGCCCTGTGATTTCATCAGTATGGGAATAATTTTCACGGCAACATGTATGTAATATATCAATCAATGAATATTTATTTATTCTGCATCAGGCATTGTGTTGGGCACCAGTGCTACAAATACAATGAATGAAACATTCCTACTTGTGGTAAGCTTGGATTTGAATGGGGAAGACAATTAGTGTTTGTAAAAATAAATGCAGTAGAAACTCAAAGTGAATAAATCCAAGTATAACAAAGTCATATTAAGTAAAAGGTAACTGGACACTAGTGGATGGGGGATCAGGAAAGATGTCATGAAGAAGATGGTGCCTGAGTGACATCTTAAAGAAAGGAAGGGAAGACAGGAAGTGTCAGCCTTGAGAGCAGAAGCTCTTTTCAAGGTGTTTGGCTGAGGAAGGAAGGAGATACACAGCTATATGTATCTTGGGGTGGGTGGTGGTCTCCAGATGAGGATTATTGTAGGACGGGGTATGTTTGAAGACAGCAGGGAAGGGACCGGTTGATAGGAGAAGATGTGGCTGAGAGAGGAAATTACTTGAATATAAGGTCTGCTGAAGCTGATGGAAGGGGATGAACTCCAGCCTCCATGTCTCAGAGGGATTAGCCTTGGCAAGGGCCACTTCTCTGTCACATCCTGAGGGAGGAGGAAACGGTGGGATGTAATATTCTGCCAGAGGCTCCTAGGGCTTAAATGACATACCTGTGGCCACACAATTAGTGCATGGCCCTCCCAATAGTAAGCATTGCAATCCTGTATTGTAATTACACAGAGATCTGAGGAGAACCAGAAGACCTAAGCATGTTGGGCAAACCCCTCGTGGGGAACTTGAGAGGGAACGTGGCCAGAATTGCCCAGGGTGGGCAGATGTGAATGGGCCGTTATCCCAGTTATTGAAAGAAATACTCACAATGATTAGGCTGCATGTGTGTTGAGTATTGGAGTGATTGTGTATAAATAATGAAGTAGCAAGCTCACTGAACCCCGAAGAAAGGAGATAGACAGTGAATTATTGCTGTACTATTGTACAGTACAGCGTGTTGGAATTAGAGTCTGGCTCAGGAAGGCTGAGGTACAAATTCTGCCTCTGAGACAGTTGCTGAATGACCATGAGAAAGTCATGGAATCTCTCTGAACCTCAAACACTTTCCTATAGTCTGTCCATGGATTTATAAATGGGTTGTGATCTCCGCTGCTGCAGGGAGTTACAAGATTGCACACAAAAGCGTTAATGCGTTACACTTTACGAGTTAAACCTGAAAGTCCTGACTATTGCTTAGGTCACTAGAGGCCTACATACAGGACTGGGCAGAAACACTTTGGTGGATTTGTGGTTTCATTGACGTTTATCCTCACTTAGTGTGTGCAGGTTGCAGTCCTTCTGCCCCTCTGCATCTTCTGGGATTCTCGTCCCTGAGGATCCACCCAGTGCTCTACTTTGATTCTGTTAATTCAGCCATTTCTCACTTGTGTCTGACTCATTGTGACCCCATTGGAAGTTTTCTTGGCAGAGATACTGGAGTGGTTTCTTGTTTCCTTCTCTAGCACATATTACAGATCAGGAAACTAAGGCTGTAAAGCAGGGTGAAGTGACCTGCCCAGGGTCACACGGCCTGTAAGTGTTTGAGGCTGGATTTGAACTTAGGAAGAGGAGTCTTTCTGACTCCAGGCCTAGCTCTCTATCCACCGTGCCATCTAGCTGCCCAATTCTTTTAATACTTGGTGGGTATTACTGTAGCCTTTGGGTTGTCTGTCAGTTACCTCGCAGCCTTATTACATGACTGTCCCATCTCCTTTTTCTAGTCCATAACATGTCTTTGGTGATGCCTTTGAGGCCACTTCTCTTGCCTGTGTCCTCTTCATACATGTCTTATCATGCTCCCAGCCCACGTGGCTTTCTGTGGCTTTTCAGCTTACTACCACGTTGGGTCTTCCAAGATTTTCATATTTTGTGATTCACAGTCAGCATTATAAGCATTTTAACATAATTGGGAGAATACTGAGGTTAAGAAGCTTGGTTTATAGTAGGTGGTCATTTAAAGTGATGGCTAGTTTCCAAATACAAGGAAGCCTACTTTCTTTGTCCATGTGTGTGTAATATATAATATAATATAACACACATACATATATCTCATCAATCCATCTGTCTGTCTCTCCCTTCATCTAATGGACCAACTTAGTGGACTGCTTGTCCAACTGCATGCCTCCCTCAAGGAGCTCCAATGGGGATGCCTCGGGAGGACCATGGGCCACGCCTCCTTCCCAGGGCTCTCGTGGGTCCCAAAGGCCACAGTGGCCAGGTGGAACGTTGCCAGCCCCAGAGCTATGCCCAACTCTTGTTATTCTGGGCATCACCTCCTTGGCTCTCTCCCTAATTCCAAGACCCTAAACATCGCTGTCTAACTCTCCTCCAGGAGCTCATGGCAGGAATGCCTAGAACTGTTTTGGCTTAGCATGGTGATGTTGGCCCTACTGATTTATATGGCAGCATGATCATCAATTACATTGTGAGTTTTGATCAGGAGAAAGTAAATAAAAGAAAAAGGTAATGTATGTGTATCCTCTCACTGACTACAGGGGATGAGAACCAAGAGAAAACATCAATTATGTGATACTTTATCGTCCTCAATCAGGGAAGATTCTGAGGTACTTTCTGTATTGGACAGAGATTCAGGGCTGTTATTAGAGTTCATCATGGACGCCAGTCATTCTCCTGCACTGTCAGCCTTGAACACAGAGGAGATTGTGAACATTTACCATAGACCTCTTGTTACATCAGAAGTTTCTTTTCTTGAATTCCATAAGTGGTCATAGGATTGTAGCCTTAGAGCTGGGATGTAGCTTAGAGAACGTCCGGTATAGCACTTTTATTCCGCATACAAGGAAACGGAGGGCCAGAGAGGTCATCAGCATCGTCCAAGTGGTAACGGGCAGAGCCAGACTTCAGACCAGGTTCCCTGATTCCAGGTTCACTGCCCTTTCTCTGACCCATACCTCTGTTTGAATATCTTCAGTCACCAAGTGTTAAGAGTTGGATACACTCTGCATGATGCTGCCCACACGCCCCGTGTCCCACCTTCCATCAGAACCTTAGAGTCTGGTTTGGGGGCATTGGGCTCTACTAGACCAGCTTCCCAGCCCTCTCCGCCACCCACAGACGATGCTCTGGCTGCCACCCTTCTCGCTGTCCCCTCTCCCACCTTGGTCTCTGCTCCAGGGACCCTGAGCTCGCGCAAGCGACTTTTTCCTTTGTTTGGCTCTGACCCGCCCCCTCCAGGACACTGTGAGGCCATCTCCATGCTGAGTGACGTCCAGCGTGACCACTGTCTTCATCTCCATCTGCATCCCCACACCAGCCTCCTGTTTCTTCCTTCTTGTCTCTCCCCTATTAGAATAAAAGCTCCTTAAGGGAAGAGAGCGCCTTTCTTTTTGCTTGTATGTGTATCACTGATCCTTAGCACAGCGTCCAGCACACAGTGCAGCACTTAATAACCGCTCACTGTCCATCTGTCTGTCTCTGTCTGTCTGCCTAGCCTCCTGCCAATGCTGCGGATCTTTGTATAAAGGGTTAGGCCTCTGTCCATCTTACTGGGGAAGGGCCCTGTGCCACAGTGCGTCCTTCAGGGCAATTATTGAAAACTTGGCCTGAGTGATGGGAGAGAGCTTGAGGAAGAAATGGCTGAGAGACTATGGGAGCATTCTTAGAAAGCCCCTTTGGAGTGAGCAGGTGAGCCCTGGGGTGCGTGACAACAGTGGAAGACGCGAAGTGAGCAGTGATTGTGTGGAAGGCTCCCAAAGCCTTGGCCCTGCTTCTTGGTTCCTCTTCTTCCCTGAAGGTGCCTTTGGCACTGTCTCTCTCCAGGGCCCTTGTCCCTCCAGGACCCCAAAGCTTCTTTGCACCTGGAATGCTGTGGGCCACCACTGTGTCCTCTCGGACTTCTGTGGGCCACCTCTGTGTCCTCTCGGACTGCTCTGGGCCACCTCCGTATCCTCTCAGACTGCTCTGGGCCACCTCTGTGTCCTCTTGGAAGGCTCTGGACCACCTCCGTGTCCTCTCAGAATGTTGTTATGGGTCACTGCTGTTTCCTCTTGGACTGACTGCTTCAATAGCGCGGCTGTCTCACTTTCAGTAAGCTTGTTACTTGGGTGTGAAGCAGCTACATCCGGCCTTATTTCAAGAATTGGTGCTAATGTGTTTTATTGTAAACCTTGAAAGTCTTTCATTGAAATAAGTAACTTCTGTGGCCTCACAGCTGCCCACAGTTTCCCCCAAACCCTCTTTAGTGTTTCATTTTCAGGAGAATTCCAGGCACAGGCAGCACTTAACAATCACCTCTGATGTGTTAGAAAGAGATTGAATGTCCTGGATGAGGCCTGTGTTATTGATCAGAGACCTCAAGCTATCACTTCTGGAATAGCTCTTGCCATACCAAATAAAGCCCCAGCTCATAAATTGTGTCAGAGTTAACCGCGGCCGGCAGGAAGACAGCCTGCGGAGTGCTAGACCTTAATGACAGGCTACCAAACGGAGTGCCTTGTCAGCATGAGAAGACCCTTCAGGAATAAACCTTGTCCAGTGATTTTTAGTGAATGTGATTGCATGTTGGCTTAGCCATTTTTAACCTGTGCAACCTTAGAAAGTCATTTCTCCCTGGTCCTTCATTTCCTTACCTGCAAAATGGAGGAATAAAGTGTCTTAGAATTCCCTTCCAGCTCTGAAACCATTATTTTTGAAGTCATGGAATCTCTTTGGGCATCAGTTTCTTCATTTGTGAAATGAGAAGCTTGGATGGGGTGGCCTCTGAGGCCCTTTCCAGCTTCGGGCCTATGATGCTGTAAGGTATTCTTGCCTTTCTTTTCCAACCTTTTGTACAGTTGTGCCAGTTTTCAACATTGGGAAGCCTCTCACCAGCCTTAGCATGGATAATTTGCCTTTGAGCTTCAAAAGAATTCTACTTTTGCATTGTCTTCAGAAATCCTAGTAGGACATAGAGAGTGAAGAAGAAATTTTGTGGAGAAGTGATTGGTTCATAGCAGCTATTCTTATATTGATAAACTATGAACCAAGGGGATGTCCTTCAGTTGGGAAAGGCTGAACAAGTTATGGGAGATAAATATGGTGGAATACTACTATGCCATCACAAATATGGGATGCCTTTCCTCTTTCTAGAAAATTCCCATTTAAGACTGCCTGGAGGAGAAGGTGCCATATTGGGAAGTGTTCATGTGCACTCTGTCTCTGTCTTCAAGGAACACTCTGGTTGGGCACTGCCCACTGTGTGCTGGGGGGTCTGGAGTCCCAGGGTTTGGGGGCCTCCATCACCTGAGCTTCCTCCTCATTTCCCCATTAAATCAACCACTGTGAGTGACCTGTGTTTGCTTCCTTGCTCTTACACCACCTACAGATCCATCCCTCCTGCCGCAAGTGCTTTGGGCACTAGAGGCCCACCTTGACTGAGCTGGAGTGACCCCTTGCCCCTGGCTGTTTTTGAAGCCCACTTGCATTTCTTTGGAGGCCTTGGAATACCAAGGATGGAAGGCCTGAAGATTTCCATTTGTTTTCCAAATCAATTGCAAACGATGTCAGCTAGGCTGCTTTTCCTCTTGCCCCATGACCTTTTGTACCAGTGTATTTGCAAAGTAACAGTCCTAGGCACATTTCTATCCAAAAACTGCTGCCTCTCACTCCTTGTTTGTTTCAAACAATGTTTGTGAATCACTCAACGGTGTCTTTTTCAGGGAGTTTACCTTATCTCAGGCCAAACACCTGACGAACACATTACATTAAAATTTTCAAACATTACAATATGTTCTTCTAAACAATTTCAAAATTTAGTTAGTTTGACAGTTAAATCCATGAACTCTGAACCTCAAAACATTCAGTACTAATTGCTATATTGTGCTTGGCAAGGCACTGGGTATTGATTTAGATTAACAAAAAGTTTGCATATTTGAGCTCTAAATACACAGCTTATGAAAGTGAGGAGTGTGGGTGGCAGTGTCCAGGCTCTTTGTGGAGCCCAAATATGAACGTCCGATAACCGACCTTTTCTCCAGAGAATATTGTGGGCATGTACTTCAAGTACATTGGGGATATTTTCCAAAATTATTACATTTGCAGCAGAATAGGAAGGAATGGAAATAAACAAGCTTGGGACGTTGTTTGGATTAGAACTCCAAAGTCTTGTAATGCAATAGATTATAATAGAAAGACATCCACTTTGACACGATGAGCAGTCTTTTTCATGGGAATGAAAGGTGCAGCAATAGTCAGTAATGGAAAACAAGGATACGAACCGCTTCTTGTGAATGGATAGACCATCAGGGAGCATTAGCCTAGGCTCTCCTCCACCAGCCACCAAAGTGATTTTCTCTAAGCACTGATCTAGCCCTCAGTAACTTTAGTGGCTCTCTATTGCCTCTGACACTAAGAGAAATTCCTCTGTTTGCCTTTCAGAGCCCTTCCCTCAGCCCCATCTTTCCAGCCCAGTTGGACATTGTTCCCCCTTCCCCACCCCACAACCGGACACCCTGGCCTTCTGGTCACACACGGGGTGTTCTGGAACCAGCTCTATGGCCATGTGGGTATTGTGAGCATGTGCGCCTTGTGTAACAAACCAGGGCTGAATTTATTGTTCTCTGGATTGTCTGGATTTAAGAAGCAATGGGGAAAATGTTGGTTGTGCAGGTTGAGCTTAAAAGTGTGTGGTGCCGTTTGGTTAAATGTTTACCGGCTCGCCTGTGAGAACCCATCCCTGTCTACGTGCACCCCAAGCCCTGATCTTCGTAGTTCTGTACCAAGATGCTCTGGGACTCGTGAGATCACACCCTTGGGTGAGATACAGAATGAATCCGTCCAGTGTGTAAATGAAGCAGCTCGGTGATGCTTCTAGCGAATCATTGAGTCATCAGCTTGAACCTCCTCAGTCCAGTTAGGAAGAGAGAAGGACTTAGAACCATTGGGTGAAGTCAGGTGAAGTGTTCTGGGGTCCATTCCAAGAATCCAGCCCAGCTCCGGGCCTGGGGATGGCAGAGAAGGAGGCTCTAGCAGCCTCTTTGAGGGACAGCTTCTGGTTCTGTCTGTCCTGGGGGTGGAATTGTTTCTGTTACAACTGCCCTTCCTGTGCCATACGGAGGAGTAAATGCCACTGACCCAACCCTAATCAACTCTGGCAGGCTAATGATAGTTAGGAGAGAATTAAGGGGGAAGTGAGGGGAGTGACTGAGCGACCACAATCTGAGGACCCCGCCGGCCTGTGGGAGGTGCAGTTGGGCAGATGCGCTTGGCCTGTTGCCCCTGGAACGCTCTCCTCCCTCATCTCAGTTCCATAGAACCCCTCCCTTCCTTCTCCATGGAACCACCCTGATTCCCCTAGCGGCCTACTGCCTCCCCCTCATGATTGTGTGTGTCATTCTCTGTGTGTGTCTGGTCTCTCCCAATAGAATATAAATGACTTGAAAGGTGAGATTATTTCATTCTTTTGTCTTTTAATCCCCTGCACTGAGTCTGGCACTCAGTAGGTGCTTAATAAATGCTTGTTGATTGAACAGACCCCTGACTGAGGGCTGTGCTCTGACTTTTTAATGTCCATGTTTGTCCTCACCTGATTTACGTCCTTAGTTCCGAGACCCATCAGGATTACAGATGTCTCCACCTGTGTGTGTTTGACCAAATCATGTTCTTTTCAGTAGAGCTAGTTATTTCAAATTCATATTGCACAGCTCTAAAAAGCAAGGAAATCTGTTGGAGATTGAAAGCAGAGTTGGACAAAGACTGTGCCTCCTAAATAAGCCATTTGGTCAGCAAACAACATTGTGTAGCAGAGGTGTCGAACCCAGGGTCCAAGCAAGGCCTGGGAGACTCCCGAGTGGAATGAAACCAGATCACATTGTAACTGGGAAATGTTTAATGAAATAAATAAAAATACGGTACAATGTAGACGATGTTATTTGGTGTTTGTAGGTCATTATGTGGCTCCAGGGCCCCTTTCTGTTTGAACTTGGCATTCCTGGTGAACAGGACAGCATGGGCTGAAGTGACAGGTAATGAGCTTGGTGTTATCCTGGGCAGAGTTTTGGAGAGGCTCTCATCGGTAGTCACTGGAGCGGTTCTGCCTTTCTCCTTTCTCCATCCTCTCCTGTACCTTGTGGCACTCAATCCCCACGATGATTCTGGTCCGTTTGGAGTTGGCGGAGCTGGGCCCAAATCTCATCACTGCGCCTTGGTTTCTTAGTCTCTGCAATGGGCATGATGGTTCTGAGATCCTCTCCAGCTTAGAGCCTGTCATCATTCTGGCCATTATTCCAGATAAGCTGAGGCTGAGAAAGAGTCTGCGATTTTTCCCAACAGGACAGAGCTGAGGTGTGTCTGACCCTCTACTTTGTCCTCTGTCGCCCAGAGGTGTTGGCCCCCTCCCTTGGAGAGTGGAAGCACTTTGCATGAATTTTCTGTTGACTTAGTTGGGGATGTTTTGTCCCCATCATTTTTGAGAAATTGAACTGGAGCCTGTAAAGCAAGACCTTTAGAGAGGTCATATCCTTATGAAGGGCAAAGGAGAAGGCAGCCCTTAGCACTGACCTCCAGGACAGCTTTCACACTTGGCACCTGATGTTTGCTAAAGAATCACCCCCAGGCAGTCTCAACAAGACTTTCTGCTTTTTCTGGTGGGACCTGTTCTACAAGACTAGGACAGCTCAGGCCCTGACTTGGACATTTTATATTTGAATAGATTTACAGGATTCAAATGGCCTTCGGACAGTGATTGGCTTAGGTGGTAGGCCTAGGGTCAGACCCAGCCTGCTGTCCTGAGACAGGGTCAGACCCAGTCTTGATGGCCTGCATTGGCTGAAGGCCTCAGGGGCTGGGAGCAGGCCACCCCGCCCCCCTCTAAGGGAAACTCTGGCTTCTTTCACATTTTAGATTTGGGGAGAAACTGGGACTTCGAACTCACTGTCAGAAAGCTCAGAAATAATGAGAGAAAATGTTCCAAAGTAGTCAGATGTTATTACTTACTTGGGCTATGGTAATATTTTCCCATAGGCCTCCTGATGAGCCCCTTTTCCAGCTTGAGAGCACCCATGAGACTGTTAGAATTGGGATAAGAGGCAGCTTAATCACCTCATGCAAACTGTGGGCTTATATCCTTTGGTTGGGAATACAATCAGGGCTTTACCAGAGAGCTGTGGCTTTATCAGTCTAACTGGCATTAGCTAAATGCCTACATTTGACTGGAAGCGTGTGTGTGTGTCTGCGTGCATGCACAGACACACACGGAGGCATTTCCATAGGCATTCACCTCCTGTCCTTACACTACATAGCTGCCTTGGCTCCCAACCAGAAGAGTCGCTTGGAGTCCAGGGATGAAGTTGGGCCCGCCGGAGGCTTAGCGGCTTTGGGAGCAGACTGCGGTGAGGGGCCAGACTCAAAGGCAGGGGCCTTTTTTTCCTTCAGATCCCAATTCTGGGTGGACCATGCATTGCATGGTTTGGAGAAGATTGCATTGTGTGCACACAGTGTCCTGAGTCTGCATCTGCTCAGTTTAAGTGGGATGTCACATTTTTGGAATTCTCCCTTTCCCCTTCAGTTGTTCAGTGTTTGGTTTAATCTCCAAGTTAAACTGGACAATTAAAGACAAGGAGGTGATGCTTAGTTTTCTTTTTTCCTTTTAAAACTTTAATCTTTCAATATAAGCAAACATTCAACTATGGAAAAAAATCTGTCCATTTCATGGGTATAAAATAGTATCTTCCAGAATTATATGATGCTGTGAAATTTGTGTCAGTTCCTTCAAGCCTTTTCCTGTCGGACTCCATCAGAAACATTTATGTAAGAGGTTTTCCCCTCCTCCTCTAGCTCAGGCCGTCACCAGCTTTCCCAGGGACTGCTATCATGTCCTCCTCGCGTGTGGTCCCTCTCGTCCATTCTCCATTTTTTATGTCATTATGCCTGTGTGACAGATCTCGTCATGGGACGCCCTGTGGTATGAGACCGTGTGGTCAGTGTCCTGGGCAACCCCTAAAGCATCCTGGAAATACCAGTGATCAGCATCAGCATTATTTATCATTATCATTGTTGCTGCCGACCACATAAAGTTAAAAACCCTGCACCTGACGTTGCAGGCCCTCTCTCTGTCGGCTGCCTAGAACCGTGCCACCTTTGCTTTGCCTCCAGGCATGTTGGACGGCTTCCCCTAAAACGTTCGCCGTGCCTTTGTGAGCAGCTTCTTTGCTTGGCTCCAGACGTCGCCTCTGCCTGTATGGCCTCCTTTACTCTCTTAGCCTCCTGAATTCTGAGCCAGCTAAGTTATCATTTTTTTCTGTAACATCCCTGCCCCTGTCTCACCCCCCTGTTGACATCCTTCCCCCACAGTCCTCAAAGGGCCGTTTGCTTTGTAACGTTTGGAGGCATTTATCATATATGTTCCGTGATGTAGCTGTGTGCCCTGGCATCCTCCTGTATTAGATCTGAAACGGCACCTTGTTTAATCAGTTGCCCCTCCCAACAAGTGCCTGCCACAGAGTCCCGCACAAATACATATTGGGTTTTGTTTGCTTCACAGTCATCACATAATAATGCATGTGCATAAATTATCATCTTTTATGAAGGCAGGGGAATGTCCAGAGCACTTTAGAAATATTGCTAGCTAGAAGAATTACCGTGCCATGTCATGGATTTAATGTTCTGCCCTTTCATCTGGGTGGTGCTGCCTTCATAACTACTGATCACAGTCTCTGCGTCCCTGCATTAGGTCACAGACACTCACATGTCTCATGAGATCTTTCTAAAGCCAGTGATCTTAGCTGGAAATAAGACTCACTGATGAGTTTTGCTCAGGAGAGAAGTAGAAAGAAATAGACACTTCATGAGAGATAGCAACCAGAGACGTCCTGGGAAATTTCTAAATCAGTAGCAGATACAGATCTGTCGAAAGTGATTTCTACAGATTGAAAGGATATAACCCTTAACAGTATCTCTGGAGATGTGAGACACATTCTCATAAAGAGGATGCCATTAGATTGTTTCCTGGACCCATGTGAAGTTCTTTATCACCAGGCCAGAGCGGCTGCGCTTCCCAAAGTTAGGCCTCCAGGGAAGTAGTGCTTGGGCTATCCCCCTTGGGCACCATGGGCCATGGCTGGGATAAGGAGTCAGAGAATCAAGAGTACCAAGTCCTTGGAGACTTGTGGGCTTTTGGGCTTTAACCTCTGTGTCTAGTCTAGTGTGCCCCATGCTAGAAGCACCAGGACTGTGCAGAAGTCATTGTACTTTCTGGATTCTTTGTCATACCTGAAGGCCAGTGCCTCTGCCTTTTCTAGGCATAAGGCACTTTGGAATCAAGGGGGAAGAGGACTGCTGTTTCAGTTTAATTATGTGCTACTAATGTTCACAAGACTTAGAGTGGCTGGAGCTAAGTGAGAGACAATCGGTTGGTCCTGCCTCCTTATTTCAGTAAAGAGACAGGATTTCATGACACACAGACAGGAATCAGTCAGAATTAGAGTCAGGAATCAGTTAACCAGTGAACAAGCATGTATTCAACTTCCCATGTGCCAGGAACTGTGCTAAATGCTAGGGGTACAAGAAAAGTGAATACATGGGCCCTTCCCTCATCAGAATGGAGGAGATGGCATGCAGATGAAAGTGCTAGAGACCCGGGCTCTGCAGAAGATGGGATGTAGGCTGAGTAAAGGAAGCTAGAGGATGTTCCAGTTATGGGGGCAGCCAAGGCAAAGACAGAGTCGGGGGATGGTTGTAAAGTGTGAAGCAGAGCAGGGAGGCCAGTAGTGTCATTGGAGGAGAGGAAGGTATGAGAGGATAGGAGAGTGAGGAAGGGGCCGGGCTGTGAAGGGCTTTAAAAGTCAAACAGAGCATTTGATGTTTGCTCCGGAGGGCAGCAGGGAGTCTCTCGAGTTCAGGGGCACGGTCACCATCCATACTCTAGAAAGAACATTGAGTGAAGTGGAGAGAGACTTGTGACAGGGAGCTTGCCACAGGCTGTTACTCTTGGTCTGGAGTGAGGAAGATCTGGATACAAGCTTTGACTTGGGGACTGTGGGCACGTCACTCAGTTTCTTGGTGCCTGACACCCCTCTAATACTTTAAGTTACAAAGAAGGTATTGCTACATCGGTAGAGGGAGTTTCTTCACTGGACATTCCTTGCACCAGTGAAATGCCATTGCATCTAGAGAAAGAACACACCCAAAGTTATGGGACAGCAGATTGTCAGGTCACATTTCCCAAGGACAGCGAATCAGGCAGGCTCCTCACAGCAGAGGGTTTTCGAGAGCTGCCTTCCCTCCCTATTCCTCATGTGTTCCCATCTAGCACCTGTCTCTGTGCCTTTGTCCTGGCTGTCTCCCGTTTTCAGAGTGCCCTCTCTCCTCGTCTCTTTAGACTTCCTTCTAGACTTGGCTCAGGCCTTGGAGGAGGCCTTTTTGGTCACCCTACCAGCTGCCGTGGCCTTCCTCTTTAAGGTCACTGTGTGTCTAATCTGTGTGCATCTGGCATGTGTCTGTTCACACTCATGTTCACCCCTCTCCCTTTGAGAACAAGGACAGTTTTTCCTTGTTCTTTGACTCTTCAGTGCCTGGCACATAGTAAGGGCTTAAGAAATGTTTGTTGACTGACTGAAGAATTACTCCTGGTGACCTTCTCTGAGCTTCGGCAGCCTGGTCTGGAAAAACGTTTGTAGAATTTGTCTCCAGGCCTGTGATTCCATAGTTTAATGAGATGATATTTGTAGAGCTTTGCACTATATTACTTAGGGCACTATATTATTAATATAAATTGTTATTATTAATGTAACATATCTCCCAGGTTTGGTGTGAGTATCAAGTGAGATAACGTGGGTAAAGCCCTTTGCATTCCTTGCATAGCTATAGAAATGCCAGCTGCTGTTATTTTAACATGTGGAAAGCTCTATAGAAATGTCAGTTATGATTGTAGTTATTATTATCATTAGGAATGGTAAGGACAAGGCTTCAATGTCCTCTTCTTCTGTTCGGTCTAGAGCTTTTTCCTGTCATACTGAGCTTGGTCTATGGGAATCTGAACATTAAGCTGATTCTGATATTTACTGGTAGAATATAAAGCCCTTGATTCACTGATTTATTGACTCACTCATTCTCCTCATCCCCAGCCTTGCATGTTATGGAGAACTCTGATAAGGGAGGGTTAGACTCAGTTTGGTTGAATAAATATGTTAAACTGCCACCAGCACCTTGACCACCATCTCTCCCCAGAGCCCGATGCCTGGGAATAGGGACATTAAGCAGTGAGATGTTGTCTGGACCATGGGACTTTTCCATCGAACTTGCTACTGAAGTCTTCCGTGTGTGGTCTCCCCCTTTAGAATGTGAGCTCCCTGAAAGCAGGGACTGCCTGATTTTTCTCCGTACCCCAGTCCTGAGCCCAGGGCTTTGTGCATAGTAGGCACTTAGTAAATGTATCCTGTTCCTAATTCGTACAAAGCACCGGGCTAACTGCTAGGGACACAAAGGTGAAATGAAGCAGAAACAATGTGTGCTCACAAACCTTCCATTGAGGGGGAGGAGGGGAGGGAGGAAGGAAGCGCAGACATCTCAGTACGTGATGATGGGAGGGAGAAGACTGACAGCTGGAGGAAAGGCTTCAAGTGGAAGATTGCCATGGAGCTGAGCCTTGGGGACAAGCTAGGGATCCAGAGACAGGTGAGGCTGAGGTGCCGAACTTTCAGACTTGGAATTTTCTCATATTCAGTTCAGTTCAGTTATTTTTCAATTATATCTGTCTCTTTGTGACCCTATTTGGTATTTCCTTGGCAGAGATACTGGAGTTGTTTTCCATTCCCTTCTCCAGCTCATGTTGTACAGATGGGGAAACTGAGGCAAACAGGATTAAGTGACTTACCCAGGGTCACACAGTAAGCATCTGAGCCTAGATTTGAACTCAGGAAGATGAGCTTCTCTTGACTCCAGGTCTGGCACTTTATCCACTGAGCTGCCAAGATGGCCCATTTTAGACCATTCAGGCTCCCTAATAGCAGCCACATAGCTAGTTGGGCGATGGAACTATTGGATTAAAATTCATTAAACATCAATGGAAAGAATGGAAGGCAGTGGGGTCACCAGACAATCCATGTGGCAGTATTAGGTGAGGCTCCCTCTTCCCAGATAGCTTGTTAGGTGCCAGATGAGGCCCTAGATGAAGTCATAGTTCATCTCTAAGGATGTCCCCTAGCCAGTCCACTTCCCGTGTCTCTCCACTGTCTTCGTCTGGAGTGCAGTCGTGGGGATGAGCCTCTTGAATATGACACAGCAAACAATGGAAGAGAGACAGCTATTCCTGCCAACCCTCACTTCTCTCTTTAGGGCTGCTGCCTGTGTCCCGAACATCAGAGACTGTGCACATATGCACCAGTGTTTCTTCTAGGGCAGTTTCTGGGATAACCATTGTCCTGTAGTGAGTGCAAATGTGTGGCCTTGTTTTCATGAGCGTGGCAAGCATAATCATTTCTTTATCAGTTTAGTAGACCAGAAATACACCTGTGGCCGAATTCCATTTTTCTTAGTTTTTTTTTCTTTCTCATATTTGTTAAATACTCTCTACTTAACTAAATCTTGTTTTTTCCTCAATGATTATGTCAAAAAGTATGTTCCTATTTGCAATAATTGCTTTTATATCTTTCTGGATGAGAAAAGATGCTTTGTGATTAAAAGCAAATACCACAAAAATACACCATGAGGGGGGGGTCTGGTAAAAACCATGTGGTAGAGTGTTGACCAGAGAAAAATGCAATTTCAGTATGAAGACCATCCAGTACTGAAAAAGGATTGGAACTAATTTTGGCCTCCTGTGTGCTCTATTTTCACAGAATTGTTAGAGCTTGATATTTGATTGGTTGTTTTATTATGATAGTGAAAAAGAAGAGGAAATCGTCTGCTGTAAATGTATAACTGCCTTTTTGCATACTTAATAACAAACAATTCCAGAAATATTTGGAATATGTCAAGATAATGAAGTAATTAGGTTTGGGGAGGAACTTATAGTTCAGTAATAGAGGTATGTAATCAACCTCAAATCCACAAACCAAACACTGAAAAACCCTGTTAACCTCCCAAGATGTGACTGTTTGGATAATTCCATGACTCTTTAGCTAAAGACTTCCCATTTTGTTATAATGATCAACTCAATTTTCTTACTGAAAAGAGTAGACATGGGACTGGAACCCAAGAATGTGGACCTATGGAGCATGAGCTTTTATGTTCATTGAAAGGTTTAGACCCCTTATAAATGGAGGCAACTTGTAATGGGGATTCTCTCATCCTTTATTAGAAGTTAATTCATGTCAAAAGAAAAAAATATGTCTTTAATTAAAGTTTCTTTTTTAAAGTGTCAGTTGAATGGCCACAATCATGAATTTTCTTTCATTATTTCTTGTGAAAGGAGTCGAACCATTCTGGAGAGAGAAGAAAATATGGCAGTGTCCTTTGCTGGGGCCACTTGAAATAGCACAAGCAGAGCTGGGGGATAAAAACTCTTTTCCTGTAAAACTTGCCTACGCTCGTGTCTGTTAGGCCAACACAAATAGGCGCCGCTGAGTTGTGATCGGTGCCCTTCTCCTGCTTTGTTTTTAATATGGCTTTTGTGGTTCTTTATTTTTCTTGTTAAAAAAGGGAAACCAGAGCCATCTCATTCATTTCCTCTCCTCGCATAGAAGCGTTTGATTTTCCTGCCTTATTTTGGTCATTGTTTTTACAATCGAAAATAGGCATTTGGGGATTTCCAGTTGCTCTCCCACTATAGGGCCCAAGTGTCCAGTGGCAGAGAAATGTTATGCCTCAGTTAGCCTAATGGCAAAACTTATGCTGCATTAAGCATTGTTCCAGCTAAAAATGGAAAAGAAACAAAAACATATGTGTTTCCACCGTTTGTGTTTGCTCATGGTGAATAGATGGCAATTTCTCTACGTATGCGTGACTCAGAAAAAACCAGTCCTATCCTTAAGTTGCATCAAGGGTTAGCACATCCGTAACTAAGCTAGGTAGGCAGTTATGGCCCTCTGACTGAGGACACTTAGCCATAGGTGGGCCTCAAGCTTCTTCTAAGACTAAACCTTTGGAGAGAGATTAGGATTTGTCCTTTTGCCCTTTCCATTGGCTTTGGGGGCCTCTGGGGATATTGTTTACACAGTAGATCTGTTCTCTTGAAAGTCCCCTGTCTGACATGCTGGTTAATGATCAACAGAACCAATTATGTTTGTAAACCTGGCATTATTGCTGGTATCTTAAATATTTTCAAGAGACACAGCAGGAAGTAGGAGTCAAGGAGAATTAAATTATTCACTTAGTTTGTTCTTGTTAAGAAAAGTCAGTGTCTCTACAAAGCTAGTGGTTTAATTAGTGTTGACTGACAGACCTTCTGGGATGGGACAAATAGCCTCCCTTCTCTGGCCCTTTCCATGGGGGCACAGATTTTTGAGACTTTCCCTGGATCGAAGCACTTATAGACTCAGGCTACGTTAACTGTAATTAGGTAGCTAACTTCACTGTCCTACTTTAAAGGGAGAAAATGGTCAGACAGTTCATTTTTCGATGGGAATGATTGTGCTGTGCTTTGGTTCACTTAAAAAGACCTTTCCAAGAATCCTGCCTTCTGTTGCCTCCACATAACCAGAGTTTATCGTTGCTTCTTGGATTCTAAGTTCATTCAAAAGGCATATATTTCTTAGCATAAATAGAAGCATTTATATTTTCCTTAGCCAGCTGGTAAAATTGTAGTGCAGGTCAATTAGTCTGGGAATGTGAAAGATTCATGTGTGGGAAAAATTGGGACATTTGTGTCTGAAAGGAATGTTATATTATATTACCCTAAACCAGATCAACCACACTAGAAATTTTTTGTGAAAAAATTGGTTTCCTAGTTAGTTATTTTTATCCATTTTTAAAGACTCTGGTATAAATTTCTCTCCCATTTATTAAACATTTATAGATCAATACAATGCCAGAGGCTAAGTTTCTTATCAGGGTAACCCAGCAAATGGCAGAGTTAGGAAGAGACTGAGGCTTTTGATTTCTTAGTTGTCTACTCTAAGAAAATTAGATACATCTCTCCTGGGGTGAACACATGGAATGATTTGAGAAGGTGGGTGTTCTGTTGGCTTATTTGATGGAAACATACTTATTGTACCTTGTAATATTCCTTGCAAAGACTTCTGGATTTGGTTAATCTTTTCGTTAACTGTTTATTTAAGAGTGAATAGTAAAAATAGCTGATGAATGCATTAAAAACGCCGGTGAAATTGATTTAGAGGTGGGATATGCCTGTCTGTTTCATCTCTTTCATAATTCTTAGAGAAGAAAGTGTGCTTTGTTGTGTCATAGTTTAATTACTTATTCATTTCAGTGGTTTTTCTTCTCCTCCATAATTGCTTATGACATTATTAACACAGAAATTACTCTTTTGCGCATTTTTCTAGCCCACTTTCACAACTGGTGCCATTGGTTTGAAATTGTGTTTGTGTAGAGCAGCTGGGTGTCCGTTTTTCTTTGTGCACAATGTGAATGCTCCCTCTCTCTTGTCTTTGTTTTTTAGGGCTTATTTTAAATGCCTAAGATAAGCAGCAAGAAACTAAGGATTGTAGCTAATTGTCTAGAACATGGGATTGGAATGCCGATCCTGGCAGAAGCAAAATGAATTACAGTGAATTTGGCATGGGACATAAAAGGAAGTGGTCAGTTTGAGTGACCCTTCCCTGGCCTGTTGACAGGTGTTTGCCCAAGGGGAGACCACTCCTGTACTCCTTTGCAAGTGTTATGGAAGACTGGTTTATTGGAACATGAGGGCATTTCTAAAGCTCCCAGCCCCAAGACATGAGTGATGTCAAGCCTTTCCCAAGTGCTTTGTGCAGAGGGGGCTATTGCTTGTCACAGTGGACAAGATCGGGTGGAAGAAAGTCCAGCTCCCTGCTTCTTTCCTTGCTGATAGGGCCTCATGAATGGCCTTTCCACCTTTGATTGGCAGCCCATTGTCCCCATCATTAATGAAATTGCTCCTTCACCCAGTGCCTTTGAAGGATGCAGCTTTTGTGAAGTCGGGCGGGCTTCTCAGCTGTTCCCTTTTCTTTCATGAGCTGTAGTATGCTCATTAAAACAGCGGGAATGAAGTTGTGGGATCAAGAACATGGCTGTTAAAATAGTCATTAAAATGGCTTTTAATGCCAAGAAGAGAAACAGGAGAAGAGATCTCCAAGCAGACAGCACCAGTGCCCCCCTTCTCCTCCCAGGCCCACTCCCCACCCCCCAGCTTTTTCTTCACACCAAAGTGCATAGGTACTTTTAAGCTGTCTTTGGTTCTAATCTGTTGGGAGACTTTGTTTTCTCAGTCTGAGAGTTTTCTCTGGTTTATTATGATTGTTTTAACATCTCCTGCTGGCCCTATTGTCAGATAGGAACAAAGAATTTAGAAGATATTTGAAAGAACCAAGTTACCCAAGTGGGAACGGATAGTTTATTAAGAACAGGATTGAAACGCTGCTTCCAGCAATTTCTGACCTTAGAGTTTTCTGAATGCCACTTCTAGATTTCCTTTAGGTTGATTTAAAAAACTTAACCTTATGTGGTGTGTGCAGTAAATGAAATAATCTGATCAGGATTGTTTGCACTTGAAGGATATATTATTGTTAACACCAAACATGCTGGGCTTAAGAACCTGGAAACTGGGTTCAGTTTCCAGATGACTTTGGGAAAACCACTTACCTTCATCAATCAAATAGGAAAAATCATACTTCTGTTTCCCACTTAAACAAGATTTCTGTAAGGAAAGCACTTTGTTGGTCATAGGAAAGGGAGTTACATGCGTACTTTTGAGTTCATGAGTTTTGTATTTTTTTTTAATTTTTATTATTCTCTGTGTTTTTGTTTCTCTTTTGTAGATGTATATTGGTATCACCATTACTGAGGGCTAGCCTGGTTTGATTTCTAGAGAGCAGACCTTGGAGCTCAGTCGTCTTGGTTCAGGTTCTGTCTCTGACACTCACGAGCTGTGCGAATGTCCCAGGGCCTCAGGCAGCTCTCTGTGATTAAGGAAGCTCCTCACCACTGGTGAAATAGCAAGTCGAGTCAGAAACTTGTAGCAGGGTTAGTGTTCTGACTGGTCCTAACACACTTCTGGCAGTTCTGATGTCTGACTGGGCCCTCACTGCTGATATGCCCTGATGAGGACCTTCCTGGTTTCCCCTAGTCATTGGTGGCCCTTTCCCATCCCAGCCAAAACAAACTTGTATTTACTTTGCATCGTCTTAACATGTTCAGGCTGTTTCTCCCAGAAGAAAATAAGTTCTCTCGGGCCTGGGATGGTTTATTTTGTGCTTGAGTATTCCCAGGACCTGGCATAGTGCCTTGTATACAGTGGGTGCATAATAAAGACTTGTTGAATGAATGAGTGGTTGAGAATTAATTAATTCTAATGCATTTTATTGATATCTTTTGTTTTTATTTTGCCTAACTATTCCCTTGTATCCCCCCACCACCCCGTCTGCACTCCAAGTAAGCCATTCCAGATCACAAAGTGTGTTTTTTAGTGATAAAAGAAAAAACCCAGCAAAACAGATCAACACATTGAAAAAAATTTTTGAAATAGTTTTTCCTACCCTTTAATATCACTTTTAGGTAATTTAAATGGTTTCCTAATAAAATGTGAAATACTTTCCTTTACCAATATGGTATAACACTTTATTAACACTAGCAATGAATGGTGGAAATAGTAATAGCTTATGAGTTATCAGACATATGCTATCTTTTCTTTGTAGAGGAGAGAAAACCAAGGAATCAGAATTTAGAAGAAGGCACTGGAAATCATTTCATCTAATGAAAAAGTATGTGAAAATCTGTGTAGTGACGACCCATATATTTATATATATATTACATATACATATATGTTATATATATATACATAATACACATATACAAATAGAAATACATGAAAAAGTCTTGCATATGTAAGTTTCACAGCCAACATTTTTTTGCTCATGACATGAAGGATGTTGTTTCCCCAAGATCTTTTCTAAAAGATACTTCCTGTGCCTGTAGTTCTTGGCTTACTGTGAAACCTTTTCTTTGGCTTCTTAATCCAGCTGCCTGACTTGTCAGTTAAAAACCACCCAAATTAGGGACTGCGGAGCATTCAGCAAAAACCACCCCTCCAAGACACCACATTCCAGGTTTCTCCGTGCCAGTGACAGACACCAAAAAGTTCCGTGTGGAAATATCCCATCCATTGTTTAGATTGCAGTGACAGATAACCATTTTATTCTTGAAAATATCCTTAACGCATTCCCCAGAGCTGTCTCTTTATTTTAAAAACAAAACAACAACAACATTTCCCCCCTGAGAATTTGTGACGTTGGTCTCCTGCCAGATACTGACTTTTCCAAGTGACTCAGTTTAAAATGCTGCCCCTGATTTCAGTAGCCCCAAAGTGTGGGCTGGAGCCCTTCATCTCTGTCCACCATTGAAGCAAGGAGTACGCCGTGTTTAATCTGAAGACAAAACAACCTGACCAGCTTTTTACAAATCTCCCTGTTAGATAGAAAGCATGGTCCTTTCCTTTATCCCCATTGTTATTGGCATTAAAAGAAGAAGTTTGTCCTAAAAGATATGTGGTAGAATTTATCCCAGTGGGCCAAGTTCCCCTGTTCTCTGCATTCAGGAGTCATCTCCTTCAAGCTCTGTGCAGGTGCCAGACAGAGAGTCTATAAAGAAGCCTAAGACCTTCAGAGCCACATGGAAATAATATGGAAACAGCAAAGGACACACCATTTCTAGACATTCTCAGCAGAAAATTAAAATTCACCCTAAAGACAACAGAGAACCTGCAGGGGCCCAATGAAATCTTTAAAAAGTTTGCATTTGGATAATTAGTTGCTTATGTCTTTATTATAAATAAAAGTAGGCAAGATACTTATTTACTGGATGGCTTTTGCCCCCCAACTCTCTTTAATAACATCCTTATGATATAGTTTCAGTATCAGGAATTCTTTTGTCAAAATGTATGATTAATTTTGTAACTCTTAGCTTCCTTTTCAAAAAGAGTGCCCTAATTGATAGTTTTACCACCAATGTAATAGTGTACCTATTTCTACCCAGCTCAGCCAACATGGGATTTAAGTGTTTTAGTTTTTTTTTTTAACAAATTTGATATATTGAAGATTTTGTATTTTATATATATATATATATTGTATATATTCTAGATTGTTTAAAGCCTGAATAACTTTTCAAGTAGTTTCTAAGAATGGTACTGGGACATATGTGCATAATAAATGGTTTCTAACTATTTTATTGAGATAAAAATTTATCTGTTCATATTCTTTGACCATTTGCACATTATGAAGTGGATATCATTATTATAGATAACTTCCTTATAGGTTCTAAATGTCAGAATTTTTATCAGCTATGTTTAGAACAAAGGTTTATTATTTGATCTCTTTTGTTTTTGATCATTTTTTTCACAAAATCATTTTTAATAAAGCAACTATGACTTTGATTCCCAAATGATTTCTTCCATTGTTTTGATAAATTATTTTTCCTTTCCACATTTGAAATAAATAGAAATTTAGAAAAAAATGATCAACTGGAAATTTATTGTAGTATATGGTATAAGGTTTCAACAACAGACTGTATATGCAATCCAAAGACAAGCCTAACTATATACTTAGAAACTGGACCCATAGACTGGTTACTAGGTGATTAATTCTTTGACCATAAAACAAACAAAATTAGAAAATATTCCTAAATCCTATGTTAATTCCTTCTGCTTCCAGTGTCCAGTTCATGGAGTGGCAGAAAAACAAGGGAGAGAGCATTAAGATAGTTTAATGGTTAGTATGGTTGAATTGAATTGTGCTTTCTGGCCATCAGCCGGTAAGCTGATGGCTGTGCCCCCTCTCAGCATTCTCAGATTGGAAGACCAGCTCACAGTCTCACCAGAGAGATGTCAAGGACCTGGAAGAGCTGGTTTTATCGCAAACCTAAGGGAGAGAAACATAACATATTGTGTGAAACTCGCAGTCATTGTGTATCATAGCACTAAAGAGTAGTATCGCAAGCAAAGGCCTCTCTGTCCAGAGAGACGGGGTGTGGGATGTATGTACCCACGTTTGGGGCAGGGGATGAAGAAATATAGAAATTCCATGAAAAACTTGGCCAAATACTCTAAGTCAGGTTAACGTATACCTTTCACACTGGATGTCTGCAGTGTGAAGAAAGACAGAGAAGGATGGCAAAAACGTTGAGCTATGTTAAAACATTGGGTTTAGGATTAAGGAGTGAAAGGGGCCATGAAGACTGCTAGGTTTCTCGGGAACTTTATGCCCACATAGGGTAAATTCAGACTAATCACCTGGTAGTTGGCAGACTCGCTTCTCTCTCCCTCCTCCAGCCCTTCAGTCTTCCGTGATTTTTCAGAGATCGTCACCAATGACTTAGTTCTTTGGTAGCTGGTGATCTGAATGCACTGAGGGTAGCTAGGCATTTTCTTACCCTCTCCTCTCCTTTTCCTGTGTCTCAGCTTCCTCGGCCACTTTAGTTCTGGCTTTTCCAATTCAAAGATCATTTTTCTTGATGGAGAAATCAAAGCAAATCATTGAATAGTTCCACCTTTCCTATCTCTTTAGTGATCACTGACCTCTCTGTTACACATGGTGACCTCATCTCTTCTTTCATCCTGTTTCCCCCAATGTAGCTTTTAAAAACCCACATGATTTGTTTGTTCTCAGCATTCCTTGCCATTTTCATGATACCAATTCAGCTCATTCTGAACTTGGACTGTCCTGGTATTAATCTTATAATAGTGTATCATGCTTCTGGATTTAATCCCTGTTTTCGAGGCTCAGTGACTAGAGCAGTGGACCTGGAGTGAAGAATCAGACCTCAAGCACTTCCTTGCTGCGTGACCCTGGGCAAGTCACTTAACTTCTGTCTGTTTCACTTTCCTAGTCTGTAAAACAGGGATACTAATAGTACCTGCGTCCCGGGGTTATTGTGACCATGAAATGGCATTTGTAATGCACTTAGCAGACCTTTAAGCTTAAATACTAGTATTGGTAACTATTATTATTTCATATATTTTGCTTTATTAAAAATTGTGAGTATTTTACTCTATATCTTATACAGATAGATCTGAAAATATGTGACAGTAAATGTACCATTCATTTAATTTAAAATCATTTTAATTGTGTGTCAGAAATGGAAATCACTCAATATTTTAATATTAATGTTTGTAACAATTCACTTTTAGGGGCGGCCAGGTGGCGCAGTGAGTAAGAGCGCTGGCCCCAGAGTCGGGAGACCTGGGATCGAATCCGGGCTCAGATACTTAGCACCACACCCAGAAATAACTGGCCTTGTAACCTTGAGCAAGTTACTTAACCCCAATTGCTTTAAAACAAACAAACAAACAACAATTCACTTTTAGCTGTGACCTAAACATGATGGTGGTCTTTAAACTTTCAGAAAAGTATACCTAAAATAAAGTTATTAGTTCATAATTATGGAAATGGGTTTTAATATTTCTGTGTTTTATACTTCCAGGTTAAACATTTCCATAATGACACTAATAATTAATTCAGAAATTATTCTTTTCCTTTGACCATTTACCCAGTGTACTTAGGTTAAAATATTCATTGAAGGCCCCCAGGGAAGTGAGGAAAAGGAGGAGGTAGAAAGTGCTTCCCTCCACCTGCGACCCCCCAAGAAATGAACCAATTCTCCTGAGCTTAAAGAATGATATTGATCCCCTATGTTATCCTTACTTTAAGAAACATCAGATCAGTTACCTGAAAAAGCCCTGTGAGTGGTAAATCTTCCAGAATTCAGCCCAGTAGAGGCCCCGAGCTTCAACATGGAGGGAACACGGAGGCTCAAGGGATAGTTTTTTATGCTCACGATGACAGGAACAAAAAGACCAAGGTTGGTCCAAGCCTGGTAATCACAGGGAGGCTCACCAAGGGTAGGTAACTTGTGGCTTGCCATTGAGTCCACTGATGTTTCTTAAACAGGGTGGTGAGGTTATGTTCTTATGGTTGTCTGTGGCCCAGAGACTGAGGTGCCACTGTATGGTGGTGTGTGTTTGGGCCAATGATCCATTAGCTTAAAAAATGGAAGAAGATGGGACATTTGGCATCGTGTTGACCTAAGAAGGAAGGAAGGAAGGAAGGAAGGAAGGAAGGAAGGAAGGAAGGAAGGAAGGAAGGAAGGGAGGGAGGGAGGGAGGGAGGGAGGGAGGCAGGAAGGAAGGAAAGAGGAAAGGAAGGAAGAAAGGAAAGAAAGAAGAAAGGAAGGAAGGAAAGAGGAAAGGAAGGAAGGAAAGAGGAAAGGAAGGAAAGAAAGGAAGGAAGGAAGGAAAGAGGAAAGGAAGGAAAGAAGGAAAGGAAGGAAGGAAAGAAGGAAGGAAGGAAGGCAGGAAGGAAAAAAGGAAAAGAGCCATTGTCTGAATTTTTCCTATTGATCTCAGTTGCATTGCTGTGGTATGGATCTAGGTGAAGGGGCAGTGAGCATAACTGCATCAGCTTTCTGCTCTTCTGTTCCGGGTTCAGTTGACTTCAACAAGCTACATAGCACTTTTGTCTGTAATGCTCTAAGGGCCTAGATTGGGGAAGACTTAGGTTGAAAGTCTCTAACACTGACCTCTGTGCCTCAGTCTCTCCAGTACTCTTCTGAAGTTGCCCAGTGTGGAGCGTATAGGACTGCACTTTGGGTTGCTTGGCCGTGATAAAGTTTGCTTTCCCTGGAAGCAAAAGTAACTTTCAGAAAAGTCGAGCTGAGGTTGAAGCAGAGGTAAGGTCCCACAGGAGGGCTGGATCCTCACAAGGGAATGTGGTGTAGTGTGTTAGAAGAAGCCCTTTTCTAGAAAGCAGGTCGGGCACTGAATGCACATCTTGCCGCTGACTATGAGCCTGTTTCCTCATGTCTAAAATGAAGATGATGGCTGCCCCAGGTACCATAGAGCTGGGTGTGAGGCTCACAGGATGTGAAAGCAGTTTGGAAGCTGGTGAGGACCCCTCAAGGGTGTGGCCTGAAAGTAAAGGTCTGGACTTGGCAGAGCCCGGCTTGATCACACAGGCCATGCTCCTTTTGGCTTCTGCTCCCCTGGAACACCCCATTTCCCTTGAATCCATTAGCATTTGTCTCATTTTGCCTCCACTTTGGAGGACATAAGAATATAAAGTGTGTGGATTCTAGGTTCCCAAGGAAATGCTCGGGTGAACGCTGTGCCAAATAAAGAACAGACTTGATTTAACCAGAGCGAAAAAACGCCAAACAGAACAGACTTTCTGACTGTGGTTAGTCAAATTAGGCCTTTTTCACTCTGTCCAGGAGCCCAGAGAGGCCTTGAGGCTTCCAGTCGGCCCCTTCAGGAAAGGGGAGAACGTTTGGGGTCCCCCTGTTGTCTCGGCGAGCCCCAGGGTTTGTACAGACTTCCAGGCCGTGGTTCTGCACTGGTTTGTGACTCCCCTGCAAGGGGAGGGTCATCAGTTATTGTCCAGGCGATGCAGGAGCAGAAGTGCAGGATCGAGGAGACTCAAGTTCAAATCCCGCCTCAGACATTTGCTAGCTGTGTGGCCTCTGCCTACCTCATTTTCCTCAGCTGTATAACAGGGATCGTAACAGTGCTGACTTCCCAGGGTTGTGGGGAGGGTCAGATGAGAGGATCTTTGTAAGGTGCCTCGCAGAGGGCCTGCCATGTAGGACGTGTTCAATAAAGGCTTATTTTCCTCCTTTCTTCCTTCCCCAGCTGACCTTCCTAGTTCCATAACTGGTCCTTATAAGGATGCCCCAGGCTCCAGACCCTTGTCCGTCTTGGTCATGCTCCTGCACCATGGCACCCAGTGCCGAGCTCAGCACTCTACATGAGGCCTGATGGGAGCAGAGGGCAGAGAGACGATCACCTCCCCATGCCGGGACTTCTTTGGGCCCCCATTGCCTTTTAAGATATTTTATCTGTGACTTAAAGATTTTTTAAATATTTTACCTTTTGATGGGAATGTCCCCAAGGTCAAATAGTGTTGAATAATCCAATAAACAGAATATAGGTGATAAATTTGATTTTATCCAGCCAAATTAACTTCAATAAATTACGTTGATTGAGCTTGCAGCCTTCTGAAGCCCCTGGCCCTTTGAGAGAGTGCCGGTCTTTGTCGATTTCAAAGAGACCTCATTGCCCGCCATTAATGATACGGTGAACCCTCATGCCTTTCCATGTCATTCTCAATAGGGGGCAACTTCCTAAAGTTTATGAAAGGGCTTCGGTCCTCTCTAGTTTGGGACATCTTGTAATTCAGGAAGATGCTTTATTGATCTGACCACTTAACCATTTCTGTCAAATCTATAACTTCTCCCAATATTCTTTAAATCTCATTGATTACATGCCAAGGGGAACTCTAGTGACACCACTAATTCCATTTTTTACCAGATTAGCTTCCTGATTGTCATATGTGGAACTAAGTTCACTGAGATGTATGTGTGTATACATACATGTACACACACATATACACATACATATACATACACTCATGCAAGTGATTGATCATGAGACTTCAGGTTTTATACTTAGTGCATCTGACCAAAGAAAACCAACCCCAAAGCACTTCCTGTATACCCTGAAAAAGGAATGGTTATGCCTTAGTATAATGGGCAATAAAGTAGTTTCAAATTTCTGTCATTGAGGGCAAGTCATATTTTAAGATCTTCTATCTGTGGCTTAAAGACTATTTTAAATATTTTACCTTTTGATGGGAGTGTCCTTGAGGTTAAATAGTGTTGAATAATTCAGTAAGTATAATAAATACAAGTACAGGTGATATATTTAATTATGTCCATCCCAAGTTAACTTCAGTAAGTTAAGTCACAAACTTTGGTGGGTCATTGTGGGTGGACACACAGTGGGTGGACACACAGTGCGTGTCAAGTTCTGACTTTCTTTTTAGAGAGGGGAATGCAGTTTGGGGACCAGAGATCTCTGTAAGGAACTCTTTTTTTTTGGTACTGAAAGATTACCAATGATAACACACAACAATGACTCTAAGTAGACAGACTGGCTGCTTATAATGGGCAGATATAGAGAGATTCTGTCTTTGGCCAGAGAAGAGGAGTGATTAAAAAAAAATGAAGTCAGTGGAGTGGATGAAATACAGATATGTAGTGCCTTCAGTTAGTGGGCTGAGCTGCTTGCCACTACCATTTTGAAAAGGATTTTGTCTATCATTGTGCTGATAATTGCTCCTGATAAAGGGTCATCAAGCCCAGTCATGGTGTCCTGTAATCTAAATGTCACTGAAAATGTTCATTCATTTCAAGGGACGAATGTTGGGGGAGGTGGATGTTTGTGCTCTCTTAATTGACTGCTATGGGAATGTTGTATGGACCAGGATCTCATTGATTAAGGGAAGCGTGTCCATTGCAGGTTTTTTGGTTTTTAAGTTTTGGTGATGTGCTTTGTTTTTTTTTTTTTTTTACAATTACAAACATTTATAGATTATCCCTATTCCTTAAGAGGTTTCTTGTAATTTGTGAAACAGTTAAGGAAAGTCAGACCTCATCTTGAAAGTACACATGACCTTCCACACGTATAGAACCTCTCCCTATTTTTAAAAATGTTTTTAATGAATAGAAATCCCCTTTCTTTCCCTCTCATCTCCTACCCCATTGAAAAGAAGCAAAAAGGAAAGCAGTCTCTCGTAACAAACGTGCGCCTTGTCGGTCCTTCCGTCCATCCTCGCTTTGTCCAGAGGCTGGGAGCAGCCTCATCATCAGTCTGTGGGAACCATGCATGGGCTCTCGGTGTGTTGATCAGAGTCCTCGCAGCCTTCACAGTTGTTTGTCTTCACGATTGTTGTTCTATAACTTATTCTCCCTTTCTGCTTACTTCATTTGTTTATCAGTTTAGAAAAGTCTTCGACATTGTTCATTTTTGTAGTTTTGATGGCATAGTATAAATTGTTCATCTAGTTCTGCTCCCCTCGCTGGCTGTCAGTTCACATAAGTCTCTGAAATCATATTTCCTTCTTATAGCACAGTGATATTCCATCACTCATATACCACAGCTTTTTCAACAATTCCTTAATTAATGAGCATCCCATTAGTTTCCAGGTTTTTTTTAGCCACCCGAAAAAGACTTGTTATAAAATAAGACCTTTTCCTATTTCTTTGATCGTTTTGGAGGTATAGGCCTAGCAGTGGGGGCTAGCTGGTTTTAAAGGGCATCCTTTGTATAGAATTCCAGATTTCTTTCCAGAATGGTTCTGTCTTTTCACAGCTCAATCATTGGCATATCCCTGTGCCAGTTTTCCTACAGCTCCTTCCCCGACAGTTGTCATTTTCTTTTTTGTCATCTTTGCCAATCTGATTGATGTGGGGTAGACTCTGAGTTGACTTAATTATCCATCCTGTAATTAGCAGTGATTGGGAGCATTTTTCATATGGCTGTAGATAGCGTGGGTTTCTTCCCTTGAGAATTAACTGCCTCTTGATATGCTTAAATCCTTTATCAATTGGTGAATGACTCTTACTCTTATAAATTTGAATCAGTTCTTTATTATTAATCTTGGAAATGAAAACTTTTTTTGTCAGAGAAACTTGCTCCAAAATTTTTTCCCCAGTGATTTTTTCCCCTTTAAATCTCAACTTTATTGGATTTGTTTGCACAAAAAAGTTTTAAATTTTATGTGATCAGAATTTTTCATTTTGTCTTGTGTGATCCCCTCTCTCCCTTGCTTGGTCATGAACTTTCTTTTGTCTGTGGATCTGATAATTTTTTCCATGTTTCTCTCATTTGTTTTCAGTGTGACCTTTCATAGTTAGGTCACAAATCCATTTGGAGCTTATCTTTACATAAAGTGGGACATATGGTTTGAATTGGATTTCTTCCACACTGATCTCCAGATTCCCTGACAGTTTTGTCCCGTTGAGGTTCCTTATGTTGGTAACGACGGTGTCTGTTCTTGTCAATTTGTCAGGTACTGGGTACGTTTGCTCCTGTATATTCTGTGCCTAATCTGTTCTACTGCTCAATTTCTCTTTTTTTTTTAACCAAAACCACACTGTTTTGAGAGTTGCTGCTTTGTAGTATAATTTGAGCCTTGCCAACTGCCAGGTCCGCCAACTGCCCATTTCTTTTCATCGTTTAATGGAATAGGCTGAATGATCATTTGCAAACCCTTTTTCAAAAAAATTCCAAAGAACTGGTTTCTGAACTAAGATGATGATTAGCCAGAAGCATCATAGCAAAGGGGATAGAAGCCTACCCCTGGAGCCAGTAAGACCTTGGTTCAGATCCTACCTCCAAGACTCCCTAGTGAAGTGTGTGGCCATGGGCCGGCCACGTGGCCTCGTCAGCCCTCAGCTTCAGCACATATGTAAAAGACGTGATCTTAGCTTCAGTCCCTGCCTCTCCACATGAGAAAAAGCACATTGAGAACTTTGGAAACTTCAAATCAGTGTCAGGTGTCATCAGAAACTAACAATGACCTAAATCTTCACTGCTGACCCCGAGTGGCATCCTCAGAAGCAACCCTTGCCCTATGAAGATCATTCAGTCAACTGTTTGATGTAAGTGTTGTGAGTGTGGCGTTTGTTTACTTCTTTGGATTTATGTCCCCAGAGCCTTGCACAGTGCCTGCTACACAGAGGAGCTTAGTAAATGCTTATTGGTCAATTGAATGATTTAATTCAGTTCAACATTAAGCATCAGTTGAAGTGGGTACCGATGATATCTTCAAAGTTTAGATGAGACGCTCTCCTTGGTTTTATGGGGTTTGTGCCCCACTAGGGGACTCTGTCACACACCAACAATTCTAACCCAGAGTGTGATCAGTGTTGGGGCTTTCTGGGTCCTCGGTGCCAGCCAGTCTCGAGTATGCCCTCCCTCCCTGAACATGCCCTGCTCCTCCTCACCTGTGGGCTGCCTTCAGTCATCAGGTAGTAACTGCTAAGAATCTTTGAGCACCAAAGTGATGCCCTCTCATTTCTGTATTGTAAGAGCAATTTGACAGTTGTCTATAACAGGCAGATAAAGTTGTTGCAGGGACAGAGGGGAGGTAAAAATGCTCTTTTTGGTAGTTGCATCATTGGTGGGAGAACTGGGGAGAGAGGCTAGTCCTCATGTATCATAGAATGAATCAGATTGACCATACATTGATCTGGCCCATTTCTTAAGTGGTGGAATTAAAAAGACTGACCTTTACTTAACCTAAATTAATCATTTATACAGATATTGGAAAAGAATTATTGGGGAATAGTTTTCTTCTTCTTTTCCAAATAAACTTTTTAGTAAATTAAGTGTATTGCTTATCAAGCTGTGGGAATCCTCACCCTAGATCATAGACCCTTGAGATATCATATGAGATGATTGGCAGAGGGTGAAATATAGGGTGGGTGGGCTAAGTGAAAACTAAGTGGTGATTTCTAGTCGAAATTTATTTTTCCTAGTAAGTACAGTCAAAGGAGTGACATTTGATGAACAAGACACCTCTCTCTCACTGCCATCCCAGCCATCCAAAAATGGCCTCTTTGGGCCTTTGTGGTTCCAGCAACCTGGACTGGACATTGCAGGGTCCTGATGCATATTCCTAACTCTGTCTACAGGTCATTGTGTAATCTCAAACAAACCACTTGAGCACACTCTCTTAGTTTCCTCAGAATGTGTTGGTTTTTTTTTTTTCTCAAAAAAATAAACAATTGTGAGAACACATGAATGTAATAGGATGAATCATTGACAGGTTTTGGCTGATCCTTATAGTATAGCTAGGGTGTTTGGGCAGCCAGATGGTACCATAGTGCATAGAGCACAGGGTTTGGAAGATTCATCTCCTGCGTTCAAATCTGGCCTCAGACGCTTCCTAGCTGTGTGACCCTGGGCAAGTCATTTCACCCTGTTTGCCTCAGTTTTCTCACCAAAATGAGCTGGAGAAGGAAATGGCAAAGCACTTCAGTATCTTTGCCAAGAAAACTCCAAATGGGGTGATGAGAGTCAGCTGAAATGACTGAAGAAAAGCAGCAGCAGGGTGTTTGGAGGTGTGTTCTGATTGGGCCCTTAACTGTCATAGAGAAGCAAGATTGAGCTCTTATTGAGTATTTATTTAGATTTCCAACAAATTGTTAAAATGTTTTAAGCAGTGCTATAGTGACTTTGTCAGTCCTTCTAACAGCAGCATCATTAAAGGATGAATGTCATTATTCCTCCATTTTCTGGTGAGCAAGGAGCTGACGGTTTGACTGAGATCCTTCACTGAGCTATTAATGTGTTGGAGAATTAGGATCTAAAATCCCCTCACTCTCAGGTCTTTGAACTGAGTCACGTATTACTGGTAATGGATTTCAACAAACATTTGTTAAGTGCCTCCTATGTATAAAGGCATCATGACGGAAAAAAGGCAAACATCAGAGTTCCCACATCACCAGTCTCCAGTCCAGCTCCCAGCTCATCATCCCTGGCCACAGCATGTGTAACAAGGGGCCATCCAGCCTTTCCTTCCATCAAGGGACGGACCCTCTGCTTCCATTCCCTTGGTGACAGCCCTGATCATTCTGAATCGTTCTCCTGACATCACACTGAAATTTGCCACTTTGGATCATTCCCCTCCGCTCCTTCTTCGGGCCTCTGGGCTCCAGTAGAACAAGTTTCTTCCTTCGTTCACATGGAAGCCCTTCAGATACTTGAACAACCTCTCTTGTGTCATGTTCCTTCTGGCTCTCTAAGCTAAACCCCCCCAGTTCCTCTGACCAGCTTTCATATGACATCATCCCCAGTCCCTTCACCTTCCTGATTGTCCTCTCCTGGATTTTAACCAGCTTGTTTGTGTCCTCCCCTGCTATGCTCTGGCTTCTGTCTGATCAGAGCTGTGCTGAGTGGAGTCACTGCCTCCTTCAGTCTTAATATTCCCTCTCTTAAGGTAGCCAAGACAGCATTTGGCTTTCTGGCTGCAATGTTTCTCTGTTGACTTCTGTTGCAAGACTCTTTCTGGTTCACTATGGGACTCCTCTCAGTAAAAATTGATGGCCCAAAGGTAGCCACGCCATCCTTTATCAGAGTCGCTCTCTGCTGCCTCACCAGACTTCACAGTGACCTGTGAGGTTGTGGAAAGCAGGTGGAGAGAGGACTGACGGTGTCACCTCTGTGGGCCCTCCGGCCAAGGACCTGCCCACGTGAGTGCCTCACCAGACACCTGACCACCCCGAGCCGACCTTTAGAAACAGCAGCTTGTACAGCCCTGAGAGGGAGAGGAAATCGTGGATCCTTGAGATCCTGAAGCGACTGACCTGGTGAAAGAGAAACCCCACGTTTCTTCGGAGGCAGTTGGCGCATCCAGAGCACAGTAGAAATGTTCAGGTGAACTTATTGTGTCTGAGGGATAAAAGGAAAACCGATGAGGAGCAGATGTGAGTCTTGTCTGAAGACCAGAGCCTTCAGCATCGAAGATGTTATTTACTTCTTGTGTTTGGAGAGAACAATGGCTGTGTAAAAAATACAGGCTGGATCATTTTCCAGAAGTAATGTAGGGCTGATTTCTTATGCAATTCTTCGGGGAAAATATGCACACTCCGAGGAGATTCTGGACCTAGTCCTGCTAAAGAAGGCCAGCGGTAATAAATAAGTGAGAAACTGCGGCACATCTTCCTCCTCTGGACACGAGGGGATGGCATTGACTAACATGGGGGATGGGGCTTCGCTGGGTGTTCTGGTATGTCTGGTATGAGTCAGCTGCTTGGGAGATTCTTTTGGAGAGAAGTAATTGTGGGACACATTGACAGCAGGGTTTAGAGCTGATGTTAATGGTGTACTTAGCTCTGAGAACTGGATGGGCCAACTGGCCTTCTGACCTAAGAGATGGCAGCATTTGCAGGGTCATTAAAACCAGTGGTGCTTCTCCCTGCTAGCAGATTGAGGAGCTTGAGCATTTGGGGAACACACCACATGTCAGGCAACCATACCAAACAACACAATACTCTTTCATTTGGACACGATCGTGAAGAAACGATTGATTCCAGATCTGGTCTAAGTTGCGACTTGGACGGCCACTGATTTTTTAAATTAACTTTCTACCAGATGGTGGAAAACAGGTTCATATCAGGCCCCAACTTGGGTGTTATTGGTAGATATGACATGGGAGCTGATTGTTGCCAAATTCATCATCGCATAAAAAAAGTCTCACCTACAAACTAGTGCTGTGTTTGGGACATTAATCTTGAGAGGTCGTTTTTTACTCTTTATCTAGTTCAAAGGTATGTTTGCAAGTTTAATTAAATACTGTCTATTAGCCCTTGGAGATTTGGAGGATGATGGCACTTTGTAAACCAAAGTGACAGTGAACTACAGAACTCAGACTAATTAATTGTTCTTCTTGGTAACTTCGGTTCTTGACCCTCGGTTTTGTATGCTGGGGCCAGACTTTATTCCCTTTTCTGTGGGGTAGCCCTTCAGATACTTGAAGACCGCTCTCCTGGGATAGCAGGTCTCAGAGGAGAAAGATCCTTCTAGTATGGACTCACAAGCCCCAGGTTTGAGTCCCATCTCTGCCTCTAAATACCTGTGAGATCATAGGCAGGGCACCTTACCTCTTGGGGTTTCAGTTTACTCCTATGTATAATGAATCGGTTGGACCCAGTGATCTCTGAGGTCCTTCCCAGTGTTAAGCTGATGATTTAGTTCTGCGATCTTCCCAAATCTTCTCATCTCCAAGCCCACCATCCCCACTACCTTCCACCAAGCCTTTGGTGACTTGAACCCTTCACCATTACCTACAGAGTGATTTCCCTTTAAGAATTCTTTCCTTTCCATCATGTCATTTGCTTCCAGGATTCATTTGGTTACAAGAATTTCAGAAAGAAAAAGAGAGTGTGTTTATCTTTTTTAAACATGATGGAACTATTTATACTTTGTCTCTGAATACTGAATATCCTTTTGAACTGGTGTAACTTGGTGTATCCCAAACATGGGTTGATTAAGCTCCAAGTTGTGGTCTTTGTGTTGTTGATCTTTGGGGAGAAAATTATTAAAAATATAGTGAGTCCTTGCCACGTTCCCTGTGGGTAACCTTTGATTACGTTACAGTAAATGTGGCCTGTAGGTTTAATTTGATCTGGTTGCAGTGGAAAAGGAATCATTCATACTTAGCAATTGTTGGGGGAAATTTTTAATTTGCCTCAAACCAGAATTGTTTAACTTTAGAGCTTGTATGGATTATGGATCCAAACCCAGATAGACTAAAAATTGCTTCTTAGGGGAATGAAAAACTCATGTGGTTGTTTGGGGTTGGACATTTTTCTTGGCTGCTTTTTTTTTTTAGCTTTAAAACAAACTTTGCCATTCCTACCATAAGGAATGTGATGTGGACATGAATGTTTACCATAAATCTGCTGGTCCCGGCCCTTGCTCTCCTATGACTAATTAAATGTGTAATGTGCTCAGCTTTCACCCTCGTGTTTTGAGTCCATTGGTTGATACAGCCATGTAGGGGAAGCCTTTTGGTATTACAGCCCCTTTGCTTAGGATTCAGACTGACCTACTGGGGCAGAATTCTCAGCTGTACTTAAGAGTGTTTTAAGGACCCATCTTTCAAAAAATCACGGTTTGGGGCTGCATTCTAGCCTTCCTGTAGACTAGAGATAGCTAGCATTCATACAGTGTTTTGAGGTTTGTAAAGCATTGTATGTTTTTTATTTCTTTTGACCCTTACCCCAAATCTTGTGAGGTAGGTGCTGTAATTATTATTCTCATTTCGCATATGAGGAAACTGAGGCAAAGAGTCTAAATAGCTTGCCCAGGGTTACATGGTGAAGTCTGGCCCTCTACTTCTCAATGTGTCCAATGCTGTGGCAGGGAAGATTCATGTTCTGGCAGATCGCCTGTCTTGGCTTTATCAGTGGCATCAGTATAGAGAAGGTGGGAAAATTCGAGACTTATTTTTTTTTCCATCAACCTAATTTAAAAGATGATTTCATTTCAGCAAAGCTTTTGTAATCATCTGCTGCCTACAAGGCCACGTGCACAACTCTGGGGGTACAGAGGGTTATGATGGATGCTGAGGGCCTTCAGTCTGTTTCAAGATGGAACCTATCTTCACTGGCTCCATAAGTGTTCTATGAGCTCGAAGGGTCTCTTAGCCTTCATGTGTTGCGCTTGAGGGATTGTGGTCAAAGGTGGGAAGGGTAAGAGAGACAGAGGGACGGAGCTTTGAGGAAGAAGAAAGTGACGGGAACAGTGCCGTCTGGCTGGGTCTGATCAGTCTGAAGCATTGGGTTTGGTTCTGTATTTAAGAAGGACACTGATAAGGAATGTACTCAGAAAAGGTGACCAGGAGGGTGAAGAGCCTTGAGTCCCTGGGATATGAGCATCAGTTGAAGGAACCAGGTGTGGCTGCCTGGAGAAGGGAAGGCCTGGACGGGCACATATCTGTCTGCAAGTTCTTCAAAGAATTGTTTGATGGCTGAGGGCTGAAACTTGTTCTTTTTTACCCTAGAGGACAAAAGAACAGCAAAGGGTCAGTGTTGGAAAGAAACGAATTTAGGCTGAATATAAGCCCCTTCCCCAACCTCCTAATTAGAGGTGTCCCAGAGTACAATGGGCTGGCCCAGGAGGTAGGCCCCATGACCCTTGTCAGGTGTGGTCCAGTGGGGATTCCTTTATTCCTTTTGGGGGATGGGTTGGACTAGATGACCCCTGAGGTCCCTCCCAGTTCTAAATTTCTGTGAGTCTGTGTAAGGGGGCATCTCTGGAAATCCATTTCAGACGTGCCTAGAATACAGACGAGGAAGATTATGGACCAATTTACGTCGATTCTGTTAAGTAGCAGCTTCAAGAGCAAGTGTCTTTTGATGTTTTATGTAGAATGGACCTTTGTAAAAGCAGTGTGTGTGTGTGTGTGTGTGTGTGTGTGTGTGTGTGTGTGTGTAGAGAGAGCCAGAGACAGAGAGAGAAGAAGAGAGGGAAGGGAAAAAGAAAGTAGAGAAGGCCTTCCTTTCACTGTGTTTCAGGCAGTTGTGTCTTATAACCATTTGGACTAAACCTCGGCCGTTGTGTGGCCAGATTAGATTCAGAACCCCCTCCCCTTCCCTTTCCTCCCCCTCTGTCTCTGCCTCCTCTTCCTTTTCCTCCTCCTTCTTCTCTTCCTTCTCCTCTTTCCTTCTTCCTCCTCCTTTGCCTTCTGTGGCCCAGGCACTTCCTGGGGAGGGATCCTTTTCACCTCCAAAGGAACATGCAGTTTCACTTGATGGCTCTCATAACTATAGAAGAAAGTACAGAAAGGTGGGGATGGGGAAGGAGGATGGCCCCGGGGACTTAAAGCTACCAGAGTCTTGGGCTGGGTGAGAGTGGCACCAGAGGACCTTGGGTGGGGAAGGGGGTCAGAAACAGGGTTTGCACCTAGGATACAATGGTCTTGTTGTGTACAAATGAAAATGTTTTCTGATCTTTATTTTCCCCAGTTAATCTGGTCTTTTAATGTGTTCAGCTTGTGTCGAAGGGCTTTAAACACACCTACATTTTTTAAACTTTGTGCTTTATAATATGGCCTTAAATTATGGGTTTTTTCCTAAAGCTATTTTAAATATCATTGGAAGTCCAGTGGGCCCGTAGCTAAATACAGCGTCACCACTAAGGTGATGGAAGGGATGTCAGAGGACCTGGTGGGGTCAGCAGGTGCAGGATCAGAAGAAGAGGGACTGGTCATGGTGCCCGGTCAGGAGCACTCAGTCATACCCTCCGAGTGCTGCTCTGGCCCCATGAAATGTTAAAATCCTTATCATAATCTCTAGCATGTATATAATGCTTACTGTGTGCCAGACACCGTGCCAAGTGCTTTATAGTTATCTGATCTTCGCAATAGCCTGCTGTCATTAGCCGTATTTTACAAATGAGGCATCTGAGGCAGACCAGGTTCGGTGACTTGCCCAGGGTCACACGCGGCATAGCTTTGTCAGGGTCAGATTTGAACTCAAGTCTTAAGCCATGGCGTGCTATCCTCTATGTCATCTAAATCACCAGAAGAGGGCTGCCTTCTCACCCTGGATGGAGAGTGTGGCCAGGCCTCCCTCATCAGGAGATCATGGGCCCCACAAAGTCCTGAAGAATGAAGGATTCTCTTAATTACATTCATTTTACTGGCCAACAAAGGAAACTTATTTAGCCTCATTTTGTGTTTGGGGGATTTTACTTTGGTCTGGGAGCACTTGATTGGGAGACAGAATCCTCCTTTTTCCTAAGCAAGGGAGCCCGTGTCGTCCATGGTGGGAGAACACCCAGTAAGGCCTGTGCAGCCTAAAGACCATTAGCCTGACTGCGTAACCTTGAGCAAGTTACTTAACCCCCAATAGGGGCGGCCAGGTGGCTCAGCGAGTAAGAGCATTGGCTCCAGTGTCGGGATGACCTAGATCAAATCCGGGCTCAGATACTCAGCACCACACCCAGAAATGACTGGCCGTGTAACCTTGAGCAAGTTACTTAACCCTGATTGCTTAAAAAAGAAAAAAAAAAGAACATTAGCCTGATGTCTGGCTGACTTGCTCAAGATTTTGTAGCAAATAAGCTCTAAGTCTTAAGTGACCAATGGAGAAATGGAGTCTATGGAAAAATATCTCTTTTGAGTGATGGTAAGTTTTTGGTAATTTCCCTTAGAAATAAACTGAGGCAGCAGTGATGTTAGGAAGGACAGTATTATTGATTCTTTGAATGTTGTCCTGGATTTCTGCCTCGCTCACCCAACTGCAGCATGTCTTGGGAGAAGGCACTTCAGCCCTCTCGACCTCTGTTTCTTCATCTTTCAGATTAGGGTGTTGGACTTACTGACCTCTGAGATTCCTCCCAGCTCTGAAATCTGTGACTCTGTGATTTCCCCTTAAGAGAGTGGAAAGAAGAGTCACTGGGTCTGAGTCTTGGCTTGATCATTACCTTACTGTGTGACCTTAGGTCTTAGCTGGAAAGTGAGGAGGGTTTGACTTCTAAGGTCACTCACTGCTAGAGCCAGTGGTCTGGGATTTGGGATCTTATCTGGAGTCCCTGTTTTTCCCCTTTAGGCACTTGCTATGCTAACTTCATTAATTAGAAGAGTCACACCCTTTGAGGAATGTTCCTTGAAATGGGCTCTAATATCTCTTAGAGTGGAGGTGGAAATGTCATTAAGGAGGAGGAAGATGGTGAAGGGCCTCTGTGGCACCAGGAGTGTGCTGGATAGAGGGATTCAAGTTCAATGCAGTACAATTGGATGGTTAATTACTTATTTGAAAGAGAAAAAGATTCCAAATCTGAGACCTCATTAAAAACTAATGAAATGAAAAAAAAATGGCAATGGAAAAGAGGTGGTCAATGGAATATCAATAGCTCTCAACTTTGTAACTTTACTTATGCAAAACTTGATTAGGGTTGTACAGACTTGAATTGAGGACATCCTTGATGAGGAGATTAATTTGCAAATGATGTCCTACAGTGGACCATGTCTTTACAATGGCAAATGTATCATTCTGCAGTCAACTGAAGAATGTAGGTAATGAAGAATCCTGCATGCTTACTGTTTGTTGATTATGAAAAAGCACATGAGTTGGTAGAACAGAGCTTTAGGCCTTCAGTGCTCTCTTCTAATAAGATATCTTCCATTTCTATATCAAAACTATTCAGAGTCCCTTTCAAGATTATAATGGACAAAACATTCCTGTTCAACATCCCTCTGATTGGAAACGTGAGGTGTAAACTGGGGAGATATGTGGGGGAGCCCTGCCATCCGCAGCAGGGCGGAAAAAGAGCTGCTTACCCAGAGGCTAGGAGAGAGTGCATGAAAGAGGCAGGACTCTGAGAGTGGTAGACAGCCAGGTCCAAGCTTCATGGCAGCTTCCTGATTGTTTTCCCCTGAGGACATTGTGCACTTCTTTGTTCCCAGGCTGGGGGTGTGAGAATATAATGCTGACACCTGTGTATTTGAGCTCCTTCCTAGAAGGTGGGAACCGATCCAGGCCCGGGAGCAGGCTCTTCAGCTGAGGGGCTCATTCAGCCGTCAGGTTAAGATGTGGCCTCTTCACTGAAGGTACCTCCTCTCCTCGGTATTTGAACTCAGAATGCAGGTTGGAGACAGATTCTCAACGGATGTGTGTGGTTCTTGGAGGCTCTCCAGGTGGTTTTGTTGCTATTGTTGCAGATGGCATTATGGTGATTATATCAGGCACCAATCAAAAGCCCTCTGACCATCCAGACAGGAAAGGGGAAGTGGCTACAGAACGGCTATTGCCCAGATTCCTTTTTGCCTTTGGGATAAAAATAGAGTCCTGAGCCTGGCTGGTATTTAAGGCCCTCTTCAAACCTACTTTTCCATTCTTTTCTCATATAACGTGTCTTCTTGACTTTTTCGTTATGGCCAACCAGAACTGCTAGCTGTTCCCTGAACTCTCCACTCCTTTTTCCATCTCAGTTCATTTGCACGAGGTTGCCTACCTTCTCACCTTCAGCTTTCTCATCTCTGAAATGGGGATAATGCAGCCACAGAGATAACCTTGTACAGTGACCCTCTGTGAAGGTCCCATAGGATGACTTCTGGGGCTTCGTTTTGCATCATTATCTTAGATGCCTTTTTTGGTAGCCAACACACAATAAGAACAGGGGAAACCTGTCTGTTTCCTTCTCAATTTTTTATCGAGAATGTCGTTAGCACACAGGCATATAAGTGGGTAGTAGTTAATGGGTGTTTGGTCTCCCTTTTGTGTCTGTTAACGTAGCACGCAATTTTCTCCCCATTCTTTTTGAATCTTCCCATCCATAAAGAAGATTATAAAGCGGTCCCAAGATGTATCCTCTGTGGTCTCTGGTACAGATATTATTTCTAAGTTCATCTTCCCGTGTGTCTTTTCCACTTTAAAAAAAAAAATATACTAGACTCAGCTGTTATTGTCCAAATGCAGTGTTTTTCTGTCAAGGATAATGAAAATAGATTGTTAAAAAAAACTTTGACAAGCGCCTTCCCTTTTATGTCTGTTTTTTCTCCCTCTGACAGTTTCAGCTGTGAATGCTCTCAGATCGATGTGATTCATTTCAATCTTGGACCAAATTTTCTGTAGACTTGTCTCCACTGACTTTCCTCTTTAGTGTTGTCAAGTGATAATGCTTGTAATCTTTCACTACCCTCCTCCTTAATGTCTTAAAATTGCTTTTGTCTCTAAACCGTTGCCGCTTTCTCACTTTGGGTGACAGGTCAATCCCGTTTTTGCTGGCTAAAGTGCTTTGGGAGCCCTCTTCATTCTGGCAGCAATTTTACGATCTTGAATTATAATCTTATAATCATCCTCTCCTTTTGCCTTTTTTGTTTTGGCCTACCAGGTAATTGGGGAAACGATCTCAGGAAACAGTGACAACCTTTGCCTTTTTCTCAGTTTGGGGCATTGCTGACTCATTTTCCTATTTCTGATTGGAACTGTTGCAGTTGTTTACAGATTTTTTATCTTTTTATTTGACCTTTTTTTGAGTTTACTCTTAGCTGATCGATATTCTGTCTACACACCAGTAGCTGATTTTGATAGGAGCCCCACATCAGTAACTAGTCATTTCCTGTTAAGATATAGTAGATTCCATTTTGTGTGTGTAATGTTTTTCAGTGTTGACCATGTCCAGTGCCTTCTCATTCCTTTTTTGGAAGATAATATCTATCACATAAAGGCATGGGCCTTCTGAGTAGGCTGCAAGACTTTGCTCTCTTTTTCTGCTATTTCATGTTTCCTCACATTTCTCCTCTTCTCCCCCTATTCCCATCTTCACACTGAAATTGCAAAATATGAAGCTCTGTGTGATTTGGAGAAATCTGTCACATCCTCTAACTTCTTTGCCCTCTTTAACAGATTTTGGTTCATCCACTGCAGCTGCCTTCCAGATACATTCCATCCCCTTCTTATGCCCATCACGAACTCTTCAGAGACAAAATGACCAAATGACCCATGAATTGATAATTCTTTTTTCTACCTTTGACTTACTTCCCCGGTGCCATTGTTTACATCTTGAAAAGGTGCTACCAATTTCATTGAGCTACTAATTCTTTTGTCTTCTGGTTGGATTTATGATGAGAATGGTATCATCCACATAGGTCATTTCTTCCTGCATCGTGTCAATTTCTTGGTCATCAGACAGTTAACGTTTGTGTTGGAATGTGCTGATAGATCTGTGATCTCTCTACCATGGCTGTTCCCTCTAACCATTGCAGATTACAGCCCATCCATGCCTGCCCATCTGATGTGACTGTTGTCCGGACCTTCCTATAAGTTCACTAACCAGCCTGACAGAAGCTTGCTCTCTTCTGCCATAGCCTTGGACAACCCAAGCTTGTGGCCACAACACAATGAGCTGTGAGAGGAGACCTTGGTGGATGACCTTTCCCATGATTCTCTTTTCAGATTCTTTCCTCCATGCTTTCCCCCCCAGCTTCCCAAACTTCCGCATATTAATAAAGTTTCTTAATAGACAGTACTGCTCCATTGCCCCTTTCGATTCTGCTCCCTTCCAGGGCTATCTACTGTAGTCATGTGTCTCTAACAGCTACATCTGAATCATTCTCACACTGCTTCCTTGCATTAAGACTTCTGGGCCCACCGAGTGATGTCTTTTTATCCTTAGCGCATTTCTGCAAAACTTCCTGGCAGCTTGGGCTGTGCTGCTGCCTCTCTTCTTGGATATCACGCCCTATAAATTACTTTTCTGTTTTGCTATTGTTCTTACCGTATTGTACTTGCTACTCTCTGGGGCATCTGGACTGGCAGAGAGAGGGGGGGGTGGCTCTTCCCTTCAGTTTTCTTTTTGATCTAAAGCCCTCTTGATCACATCAGCCAATTTATTAGTCAGGAGCTCTGAGAACAAGGCTCCTGCGTTTCTCAACACTGAACCGAGAAGCGCCATATACATTTCTTATTAAGTACCTTTATTAGTGGCTGACACTGGGTGAGTCAGAGTTAAAACTATTTGACTGAACTCGAGCATGAACTTCAAATATATTGCATCAAGGGCAACATCATAAAAGTGGTTAAGATGTATTTTTATTTTATTTTAGGATGAAAGTTCTCCTTATCAGAAGACTTGGCCTAGCCAAGGAGCATTTGTTACCAATTTAGTAGTAATTGTTTGCCTTGAGAAATGATTCCAACTTCTTTTCATTCTCCATGAGACAGAGTATGATTCATTAGAGCCGAACATGATGCTGTAAGACCGTTCCTTAAGCTTCATTTAGGCAATCACGAGACGGCCAAAACAGTCAGTACAGATGTTCCTGCCAAGGAGGGGAAAGGAGCAAAGTTGATATTAGTATTTTTAAAACCCTTTACCAATGCTGGTCTGATTTCCACCCAAACCTAGTTAGATTTGATAACTAATGGTATTTATCATCCACTTTCCCCAATGTATGGTTATAATGAAATCCATATTAGAAAGCCAAAGAATCACGAAAAGTATATGGATTAGAAAACTCAGAAAGCGGCTATCGTGGGTTGGTTGGTTGTTTTCTTTTTTACACTTTGCAAGGAATTCAGACCTTTTGGGGTGCCAGATTTGTTGACTCTCAGCCAAACACAGCTTCCTGTTTTTAAGACCAAATTTCACCGAGAGAAATCTCAACATTCCTTGGTTAAGACAATACTCATAAAAATATTTTGAAAAACTTTATTGGTTAAGTAAAATGATCCAAAAGTCTCTGTATCTCTATATAACTACATGTCTATACATACACACACACACACACAAAAATATATATATATATATATATATATATATATATAACTTTCTTTTATTTTTTTGGAGGCAGTCAAGGGTAAGTGACTTACCCAGGGTCATAGATCTGGCAAATGTCTGAGACCAAATTTGAACTCAGGTCCTTCCCGCTCCAGGGCTGGTGCTCTGTCTACTGTACCATCCCTCACCCCCTTCCCCATTCCCCATTTTAAGGAAGATCCATTCCTCTAGATCCTTACTGAGACTCTGGGTCCTTGGCCCTCCTCGGAATGCTGTCCTGGCTAGGTCACTTTGCCTCAGATAATAACGGTGCACCTTTATGTAGGATTTTAGAGTTTGCAGAGTGCTTTACCTGTGCTATCTGTTTTGATCCTCACAACAACCCTGTGGTGGTAAGGGTTATGATATCTCCATTTTACAGATGAGGAAACTGAGACTCAAAAAAGGGGAGGGCTATGTTCAGTGTTAGAAAGCTGGGTAAGTGGTGGGATTTGAATTCCTGACTCGAGTCCAGCGCTCCATCTGCTCTTCTGCCAGAGTCACACAGCTGGAGGGGACATCAGCAGCCCCCTGTGCCTGATACAACACAGCCAGCAGTGCCCAGCCAGCCTCCACCCCAACATCTCTGGTGAGAGCAAGCCCCTCCTGCTTCTGGCTCATTATTAGGAATCTCTCCTGACATCAAATCTTGGTTTATCTCTTTGTGGCTTCTCCCTCGTGAGTCAGTTAACAAGCATTTGTGAGGGGCCCATCACGTGCTGGGCATTGTGCAGAGAGCTGTGGGTGTGAAGAAAGGGGTAAAGCAAAAGGCCTGCCCTCAAGGAGCAAGTGCTTCTGGTTACAGGCCCTGGAACCAGACCGAAGCTCTCTCCCAAAGAGCCGAGAGAAGCATGAGATGTGATCCCAACCCTCCAACCTCAGTGGTTATGCATATAAGAGGCATAACCGTATAAGGTAGTGTCTATCAGCTACAAATGGGAAGTAATTGTGAGCCCCAGGGCAAGGGTTAGTCTTGAAGGAAAGACTCGAAAGGAGCCACAAATAAAGGGTTGGACTTCTCATGAACTGAGAGGAGACTTCTCAGGGAATGGCATAAGCAGAGGCTGTGTGTGTGCATGTATGTGTGTGTATGTGTGTGAAGAACAAGGGATCTGCTGTGCCAGGGTCCTTGCAGAAAGCAGAGGATGAGATTGCCAAAGCCTTTGCATGATGGCAGTATTTTATAGCCTGGTTTGGGGGCCAGAAGTCCACTGCAGTCATCCAGGTGTAGGGAGGAGAGCCGTGCAGGAGATTACATTGAAGGAAGAATCAGGAAGGCTCGGAGATTGTGGTAACCTCATCAGTAGAGGCAGGGGCATTGGGAAGGGGACCCATAGAATTCCAGCCCTGGAGTATCTTTAGTGATCATTCATTCACTCATCAAGCATTTATTCCAGCTCCTACCTGCAAACCCCACTCACTCCAGTCACACTGCCAAGGGGTCATCTGGCCCTAGCTTGCAGACCTCCATTGAAGGGGAACACCTACCTCCTGGGGCAGCCCATTGTGCTTTGGTGTTTTGCTGATTGCTAGGAAGCCTTTCCTTTCACAGAAACTGAAGGTCCTTCCCTTTGCATCATACAGAACGTTTTCCTCTTCTAGATGGTGGCTCTCTGTTTGCCCATTCTCTTCTCTTTACTAGGCTAAATGTCCTTAGATCCTTCATTCTCATGTACTTTGGACTCAGGTCAGGCCCTTTACCTCTCTTGATGTTCTGCTCTGTGAGTATCTCCAGTTCACCTCAGATGGGCAGCACAGTCTGCTGAGATGGACTGGCCAGGATCACGTGGAGTGGGGCCCTTGGTCCTATTCTTGGGAGCCCTTCCCAAGATCATGGTGGCTTTCCTGACTGGCATTTCATAATGTTCACTTATATAGAGCTTACACTCCACTGAGAGCCCCAGATCCGTTTCAGGCAAACTGCTGTTTCACTGCAACTCTCTATTCTGCATGTGCAGTCATTTTTCAGTATACTTGCTATAGATCTTTGTCAAATTGTATCTTAATAGGTTCAACCCAATTTTTTGGCCTGCCACAATCTGTAGGGTCCTTTTTCTGTCTTCTATTTTGTTAGCTATCCCTCTGAGCTGTGAATCATCTGCAGACTTGATCAGCATACCATCTATGCCTTTATCCAAATCACTGATCAAAGTGTGAATAGCATTGAGCCAAGCCCAAATCCTTGGTGCCCTCCACTGGAGACCTCCCTCCAACTTGTCGTTAGATTGTTGGTGACTTCCTTCCTAAGTCCGGTCATTTCATTCAGCTAGTTCTGAAGCCATGTAACTGTACTGTTGGCCAGTCCACTTCTCTGTCTTTTCTGAAAGAATAGAATGAGATATTCTATCTAACACTTGGTTAAATTTTGGTTAAAATTCTGTGTGGAATTGCTCTGATCTGCCAGGTTAGTAACCCCATCAGAAAAGAAAATAAAGTCCCTCTGGCTTGAGCTAGTTGGGCTGATTCTCTTTGCTCTTGTGGAGGAAGCCCCCCCTCCCCATGTCAGATTAAATAGAAAAAATGGTAACATGTTTTATATTTTATTTAAATATACAGGGAAAGAACTGGGAGGCTCTCTTTGCTTAGCCTCGAGATTGGACACTTGGATGTTGGCACAAAGTATCTGCTCATAGAAAGCACTAAATATGAGGCAAGGTTGAAAGGCCCTAGGGCTTTTAGCCTGGAAAAGATGGCATGTTGGAGCACAATAACTGTCTTCAAGTATTCAGAGGACCGGAATATGAAGGAGGAGGGCAGAGCCAAGAACAATGGAGGGAGCTGCCCCATGTCAGCAAACATTGCCTATCAATCTGAGCTGTGCCAGAGCAGAACTGGCTCCCTCGGAGGTGCTGGGTGGGCGCCCCTGCTTCCTTGAGGTCTTAGAGGAAAGGTTGAGACGTCTCATCAGGTGGGTGGCAGAGCTAGAACTCTTGGTCAGATCAGACTAAGTGGACACGGGCCCCGTGGGATTCTGGTCCTGTTGTACATTGTTGTCACATGTTGACTGTTTGGGGGCTCAGCATCTTTGAGAGGAAATGCCTGTCTTATAAACCGAAAGCATTGCGGAGCTGAGGAGTCGGGATGTTACCTGTGTAGAAAGTGACTTCTGGAGATGTAGCTGTGTTCATGGAGCCATTTGGTGGTGGACACTGGACTTTTCTCCCTTTCTTAACAGAACTTTTTGAAAGGTGAGCATTTCCCTGGAGTGATGTGTTCTTCTCACTTAGAAGAGAGAATGGCTTTATTTTCAGATGACATAACCTTTTTTTTAGATTTAACTAAGAACACATTTAGTTCAGATAACATGAAGGCTGTATCCAAAGAGGAAACCAATTTGTGTGATTGGGGGAAGAGGGATATCCTAGGAACAGCTATGCTTTCATAGTGAGTTTTTGATTTTCCAACTATCCTGGTCTTTTTCTGAATGGGCTTATTTTAGAACATTTCATTCCATGTAAGAGTAAGACAGTCTTTAGACTGCCTGCTGGCATTCTGTTAGAAACCACATTCACTGCAGGTGTTTTGAAATTATATAGTGTGAAATGTGTAGCTTTGGGACTGTGTAGGCCGTGTTTGCTAGGATGGCCCTGGCAGGAGTGGCTGCTCTGCAAGCCATTTCTGCTGGTCAGAACCCCGCAGATGTGGCCACTTCAGCTTTTTGGTCAGTCCTGAGGGTGGCTGAGGCTCATATGTTTCTCCAGGTGAAAAGGATTGTTCCCTTTAGCTGGTCCAGTGGGGGCATTGACATGTAAATGAATCCATGGGCTAAGTCAGGAATTTTGATTGTGTAACATCAGGGGAAGCTCCCACTTAAAGCCAGTGTAGCCCAACAGCATTTGTTCAGGGTCTCTGATGGGCCAGGCCCAGTGCCCTGTGCTGGAGGCAGCAAAAATAAAGTGACTCCTGCCCTCCAATGAGGTGATACTCTCCTGAAATCCTTTCTCTGCTTCCTCCCTCCCCTGGTCCCCAAAACTAGCTAAAACAAGTGTGACTGAAACTTCTTAATTGGTGGCCTGGTCTGAAGTCGTGTGAGAGCCTCAGTCTTCAGCAAGAAACTCTGAGCCTTTTCATACTGTGGGAGACTTCAGTTCCCCATGTATTACTGGACCACTGCACAAACATTAACATCTGCCCTTCAATTCTAATTAAATTCAGTAGATCCTTATTAAGTTCCTAGAGTCATGGGGAGCAGAGGCGGACGGACAAAGGTGGACCAGGAAGGTTTCACAGGAGAAGGCAATGCTGCCTGGCCTGGGCTTCGGAAGAGGAGCTTTCTGCGGGGTAGGGGTAGAGATGGGATGAGGAGAAGGGATGGGGGGGGGCACAAGATGAGATCTGGTCAGAGCTGCTCATCTCATTGGGCTGTAGCACAATGAGTTTCCAGCAGCAGCAGCAGCCAGTATGAGCTAAGGCAGGGAAGGAGGACTCGTGCAGACTGGGACCAGCCAGGGAGCTGGAATTTTATTCCACTTATCTATTCAGAATAAACACAGGCATGATCCTGAAAGCCGTGGAATAGTTCACGTTCCCTTATCTACCCAATGAAGAGAAACTTGTGGGCAGAGAGGCCAAGGGGCTGAGGGCCCCTCCCAGGAGAGTCGGTCACAGGAACTTGTCCAGGAGGGAAACTCGCTGCCAGTTCACCTAACTGGATGGTCACATGTCTTCCCCAGGTGAAATCCCAGTCTTCCTATGAATACAGACCAAGGGCAGATGTTCTTAGGGAAACTAGAATTGTCGTTGTTGCTGCTGCTACTGTTGTTTTTAAGCCCGAGAGCTAATTTCTTCATCACAAAGAGAAGGTGTTTTCTATAAGAAAGCTTTTTCCTAAGCCTTCACTAGTGATTTTCAGCATTTTCTCATTTACGACTTTCTAAGAGTCTGAATTCCTCTAAAAATACTCATCACCTGCACTTACATTAACTACTAATAACCTCATTTTGAAAATCAGGTGAGTCTCAAAGGTTCACTGCATCCCTTCCCTCTAGCTAGAAATAAAACTTCAGATTTTGGGAGGGATAGAAAGCTGAGAATACATTGGGAAATGAAGCAATATAGAAGTCCCACGTATTTATGCGTTTTTCCAACATTGCCTAAATTAAGGTCTACTGTACAACTCGGTTTAAAAGGAGAAGCATAAAATTTGAAGCTTATCAGAACATAACAGTATCCAGAACAACTGAGTTGGAAATTCATTTTGGAAACTGGGAAGCCAATCAGCTGGAATAAATGCTTTGCTTAGGCCTTTAAACAAATCAGAAGTTATCTGAGGATAAAGGTGGGCCAGATTGTGCCAGGGTGGACAGGCCTTTGGATATTGTCAAGCCAGTGAGCAATGAGGGTACAGTGCTTTAGTTCCCCCAAACCCTCTATGGTGGGAAGTGGCAGGTATGTGTTCTAGGAATTTCTTTGAAAAGAGAAAGTTAGAACAAATGCGTTGCTATAGTGTAGTCCTTTAAAGCCCTGTGATTTTCGTCAGTGTGGGGCCCTGATCTGCTGAGACAGATCACCGCACCCTTGACCATGTTGTGTATCACCTTTGAGAGTGTCTCTGAATTTAGACATTATCCCTCAGCCCCTCTGGTGCCAAGCCACTCCTGACAGACCAGGGCCCATACTCTGTTGACAGAGCCTGGGAGAACAGAGGTGTTGTCCACCCCGCCGGAGTCACGGGTACAGTGAGCAAGATCACTGGTTTAGAGTGTGGAAAGGATGGAGAAATTGAGTAAGACAGAAAGCAATAAAATAGAGTTTTTTGGAGAAATAAGACTTGTTTCCATTGGCGACATCATCAGCTAAGACAAAGGAGAGTGTATTCTTGGCTAGTTAGAGCACCTGTTATGAGCAGCCCTCCTCTGAACATCTGGGTCTGATCTGTGAGGAGGGCTTTCTCTGGGGATCTCCCTTTTTACCTAACTGGCAGCAAAGCTGTGGTGGCTTGTTCTTGAAGAAAGAAACGTTCATCAGGAACCCTAGAACCGTCTGGCTTGAGATGGGAGCACACATCCCTTTTTTCTGTTTTCTGAAGTGGGACCTGGGAGCCACCATGTATGTTAATGACCATAGCAGAGATGGCGTATTGGTGTTGGGGCAGAGTGGGGACTGCCTCTGGATAGTAAGTTTGCAAGTGAGATACAGAGGGTAAGTAGCAGCCTGCCTCTTCCCTCCCGCACACAGAGCTGGCCTGTGGGACCCTGGTGACTCGCTTCATCCTCAGGGCGCTGCCAGCCTGTGCTGGCGGAGCGAATGTGCACACTCAGGACTTCTGTATACCAGTGAAACAAGATGTCCTGTTCCTACACTGTTTGCCAAGCATTGCCCTGGTCTCGCTTCTCAGATTTGTCTTGTGCCCTCATGGCTCTCGCCCTTGGGTCATGCTTATTTCTTTGTTGCAGCCCCCTCCTCATCTTAAGCCACTTGAGGGTAGGGCCCATGTAGATCGTAAGCCCTGGGCCTGCCTTGCTTGGCATGATGCCTTCTATATACATGGCGCAGACAGAGACATTTGCTAGATCAAGGTGAATTGTTCAGTGTGAAGAACTCCCTTACTGTTAAGGCTTCTGCCCACAGACACACACAAGTGTTAGAAAAGCAATCTGCCCCCCTTTTCCTAATCCTGAATCCTTCTAAACCCCCTGCCTGGAATGGAATGGGCCCCACAGCCTTCTTTGCTCCCTCCTTTATGCCTTTCCAATGTTCTTTTCTATTGTTGCCTTCCCACACCCTTCATTCGAGTCCAGCTGGCCGGCGAGGACGTGACCTTTCTGTCCTACCTTCATGCCTTTGACAGGCGGCCACCTCTCCTTGCCCCAGATCCCAGGCCTCTGTCCGAGCTCAGCCCAGGTACCTCCCACTCCACCTAACCGTCCCTCATCCACCCTCCTGGTCCTTAACACTTTCTTCCTCTTGAAACTTCTTGTATGAGTTTACTTCCACATATGTGTGGATGTGTTGTACTCCCAAGAATAAGTTAAAAACAATCTCCAGCTCTCAGGACAGTGTCCGACACAAGGAAACCCTCCACAAATGTTTGTTGACTTACAGAGGTTTCCTGGGGGTAGCACCATGAGTCACCCCTGGTATTTTTGACAAAATGCTTCCTTTTAAATTTTAATGAACATTTTCACCATCATTTTATGTGAGTAATATCCATCTCTAGGGGTCCTTTTAGCTCCAATAGTCTGATTCTGTGTCTCCCGGGCACTAACAAATCCCGCTCCTTCCCCCCACTCTCCTCCATGGGCTCTCAGAAGAGTTTTGTTTCTAAAAAGGGAGATTTCTGGTTTTAATGTACACATAAAAAATAAAGACCTTGTTCCTGAGAGCTGAGGAGATAACAGGGAGCCTGAATCGCAGTTACTAGCTGAGTGGCATCCAAGTGCCAAGCTCCCTTACTGCCCTGGGGGGTTTTGTAGCCTGCCTCCTTGGCCGGCTGGTGCGACATCTGTCATTTTATCCAAACTCCATGCCTTATCACGTTTTCTGATACTAATGCCAGGGATGAAAACAAAAGTTGGGTGTGTGGATCATTTACTGAGTGATGGGAATCTTCCCCACTTGGTTAGGCTCTGGAAACAGGTTCAGATTTCTTGAGAACAGGGGCTACTAGAGTCTTCAGATTTAAACAGGGACCCTTGTCCGATTTGGGTGTGAGTGAAATAGAAGGCGAATTGTTTGCGGGCCACTCGGGACCAGGGCCTGTGCGGGCAGATAGGGTGCCCTCCTGCAGAGGACCTGGTTCAGCTCTCTAGTGGGGAGGAAAATGATCCCCGTTATCCGTTGTTGGGCCGTTTCCACCAGCCAGGGAGGGCACAGTCAGAATGTTAGGAGAGAGTCCTCCCCCAGAGAGGGTTGGCTTGTTTTTGCAGGGATGTAGAAAAGGGAACATGAGAGGCAATGATGTCACGCCACTGGTGGCTCCAGGAGCCTTGTGATAGTTATTTTTCCATGCAAAGGTTCAGGGTAAGCGGGTCTAGCAAGGGAGGACAGAGAAGCATCCTGGGCAGAGCCTGGACCCAGTGGTAGAGGCCCTGGGCCTGAGTCCTGGCTTGTGGAATTTAGTAGCTGTAAGACTGTGGGCAAGGCACTCCCTCTCTAAGGCACAGTTTCCTCACCTGTAAAATGGAGACAGAAACTCCATCACATTCAACAAGCCTTTGTCAAACTTCTGCTATGTATAAGGCTGGTTGTTGGGGGTCCCGAAACCCCAGGAAATAAAGCAGTTTCTGTTCTCGAAGGATCTGATGTTTTCTAGATGGAGCAGGAGCCGATTCTGCCTGCCTCTCGTGTTTGAGGTCAGATGTCCACCCTTTGGACGGTGGTGTGGCAGTCAGGGCTCCAGGGTCGGCTTTGCCACGACCTTGCTTTGTTACTTTGGACAAGTCACTCACTGTGATATTCTGGGTCTTCAGTCTTTTCCTCCATAAAACTGGATGATTTGTGAGGTTCTTTGTCGCTCTAAAGTTCTGAGAGGGAGCACCTGTGATTTCACTGCCATGTGGACCTCTCAGTGAGGCACCTTCTCCCACCATGTGCCTTGTCCCCTGCTCAGCCATTTAGAGTTTGAGAGACTTGCCTGGGACCCAGCAGGGTGGAGGGAGGGTGGTACAAGGGACATGTGGCTTTTCTGATTCACAGACTGGCTCACAGTCATCTAGGCCACACCCCAGTCAAACAGCTCCCGAGGATCGATTCTGCAAAATCCCCTGGATCCACATCATGGCCTCTGCAGCCACCAAGCCGACGGTACCGCCAGCAGATGGATATGTGGATACCGCTTCATTTGTTCACTCGTCCAGCGTTCACTGAGCTCTTGTTATGTGATGACAACAATAATTATAGCATGAGGAAAAGGTTAGGTGCCTAAAGTCACCAGATTACTGAGAGGGAGCTAAGAGCTGGTCCCTGCCCCGGCGACTGCCTGAAATCCCGTGTGCCTCCTCAAAGAGTCGGTGCGCATGCACACACACACATGCACGCACACATGCACACGCCTGTCCATACTCAGGCCGTGCTCCAGGTCCCTGGACAGTAGTGCAGTCTGGCACCAGTTTTTCTAGCGGGATAAAAGCTGCCCCCACCTGGGGATCTGCTGACATAGCGTGATGAGCATTGGTGCAGGAATGGTGGGCAGGCCACAGTATGTTGAGAGGCATGGCGGTGGCTCCGTGGGGAGAGCTCTGGCTCTGGAGTCAGGAATGCACTCAGATTAGGGATCTGAATTCAAATCCCACCCTAAATGCTTCCTAGCTGTGTGACCCTCAGTTGGTCAGCTAACCTCTCTCTGCCTCAATGCTCTCATCACTTACTCCTCGGACCAAATGAGATGTCAGTGAAGAGCTTTTGTCGCCCTTCTGGCACTACAGAAATGGCAGCTACAACTTTTGTTATCATTACCACAGGTGCATAAGAAAGGGTGTTAAAGGGAGCATCCATTTTTATGGATAACACCATGCTAGGGTCTGTATGTGCAGAAAAGGAAGTGGGTGGGTCACCTCAAAAGGGAGGTCTTAGGGTAGACTGCCCCTGGAGGAAGGCCCTGGCACTTCAGACTGGTCCCCTCGGGCTGTGGTTGTTTGTCGTTCCTTTTCAAAGGGGAGCCGTGACAGCAGCGAGTTGATGCCTTGACTTACTTGCAAGTGCATTGGATTTAAGTGAGGGAGGGCCCTGCAAAGTCACCAGCCTCTTTCTTTCCTTCTGAGCCATCTGGGCCCAGTGGCCGAATACAGATCAGGATGACTGGAGATGGCCCCCTGATCCCCTGTAGAGGGTTTATGAAGACTATGCTGGGAGAAAAGACATAGATGTGATTGGTTTTTAAAGTTCCCACTCTCCAGCCCTTGGATGAATGAAAAGGAACATGATAGTCAAAGTATGAGAATAGAGGTCAGGTGTGGAAAGGCTGAAATCCTTGGAGCTGGTGAACGTGCAGGAAGACAGCCCAAAAGATAATCTAGTGGCTCTTTTCTAGCACGTGAACATGCCTGGCAGCTGCCCTTTGCCCTTGGAAGACCAAACAAGAGGAAGAGGATTTGATGGGCATTAGAGTCTAATGAAGGACATCTTCACTGTTGACATGAGGAATCGTCAAACACCTCCTGACCGGCGCCTGGGACGTCTCAGGTCCTAAACGGTTTTTGCAGTGAGTGTGGACAGAGCCCTGCCCTAAACGGCCTAGATCAGCAGATGGCTCTCAGAGCATGCTCCAGGGGTCCCAGGGTCCAGCTCCTTTCAGGGGGGCCATGAACACTTCTATAACAATGCTAAGACCTATGCATTCCTAATGCTTTAAATATTGATAAACATAATCCGTGTAAATAGCAGTAATTTGGGAGGGAGTTCCTCAGTAATTCTGGAGACTTTGTTGAGACCCCCCAAGTTGAGAGCTGATGATGGATGTTCACTTGTCCTTTAGGCTGAGGAGTGGTTGGAGAGCCTGTTCTGAGCTGGGCCCGACTCCGGGCCCTTCTCCGGTGGTTTAAGTCAGATGTTGGGACAAAATGAGAAACGAAGTCGTTCCACAGTTAACAAAGCGCGGTTTACTTCTGGATCAATGGAGTGGATTTAGCCAAGGGAAAATGCTTGACCTGAGCGCCAAGGCACGTTTGGAGCCCAGGAGATGGAGAGAAGTGACGCCTGCAGTCAGAGCATTAGACCCCCGAGACAGTCAGACGACAAGGATGGTCTCAAAACTTTGTAAGGAAAAATGAACCCAACTTGCCAGCTTGGGGGCAGAGTGATGTCTGTGTGCAGGAGGCCGTGGGAGGGGTGAGGCTCCCGCTCCTGCCACAAGCCCCTCCCAGTACTTCTGTTCTATAACTGCATGCTTTCCTCAGCAGTCACGTTCTCCCATGCAGAATGCGTAATGGCACGTTTACCAGTGGCTTTTCAAAGATGGCTTTTATTTTGGTAGTGGTTTGACCACTGATGATATATCCAGTGCTGTAGATGAATATAGCGACCAGCTGGGAGGTGGCCCAGAGCTGCAGAGCTGACTCCTCAAGTTAGCCCTCTGGCTGATACTCAGCACTTCGATTGTCATATATCCAGAAGGAGACTTTAGGACTGGGATCTAGGTGCAAGACTAATGGACACTCTAGTCCAGAGCAGCTCGCAGAAAGAATAGTCATGAATCCTCTTCCTTCTTTCCTTCTTCCTTTCTTTCTTTTTGTCTTTCCTGCTTTCTCTTTCTTCCTTCCCTTTTTCCTTCCTTTCCTTCTTTCCTTTTTCCTTCCTTCTTCTCTCTCTTTCTTTCTCTCCCTCCCTTCCTTCCTTCCTTCCTTCCTTTCTCTCTGTCTCTGTCTCTCCCTCTCTCTCTGTCTCTGTCTGTCTGTCTCTTTTTTCTCCCCTTGTAAGCTATATTCACAATAGACTGCATTTCCATTTCCAGAGTTCTTACAAATCACTGTCTTAATGAGCAGTCATAGTCTCAGTCTTACCATGCTATTCTATAATACTCTGTTAAATTGCCTGGAACTTGGGGTGAGAAAACTTCAGGTCTTTGTAAAATAAGCATTATTCCGTACCAAGAGGATGAGGAGGAATCCAAGCTGTGTAGCATAGGCCCGACACTTGCTCCCCAAAGGTGGATGGTACAGAAAGTCACATAACTGAAAGCCTAGTCCTCAGTGGGGCTTCTCTAACAAAGACCTTGTGATTCAAGTACAGAAGTATTGTTTTGGCAGTTTCTGCTTCTTTAGCTTACATGTGAATCCTGGGGTCACAGCCCCATTTCACTTTCCTCACTTCATTTTTACACTGTTGCCTTGTTTCTGAATCATTCTACTACTGGCCTTCAGTTTTCACACATTTTGATGTATCTGTCACAGGGATTGCTTTGTAAATGACGCCTGTGGTGGAGAAGGGGACAGAGGACCAGGGACCCTTGGTAAATGTGTGCTTTTGAGCCAGAATCACTCTAAGTGAAATATTATCCAGCTTTGCTTTGATGTTCTCTGTAGATCAAGGTACCGTCCAGTCCCTAGAGTGTACTTGAGTTTGCATTACCTCTGCCCATTTGGTGAGGGTCTTCTGCTTTATGGGGGACTGGTTGTTCTCAAACCTTTTGGTTTCAGGATGTCTTCACACTCTTAAAAATTATTGAGGAACTCCAAGAGGTTTCATTTTTGTGGGTTGTAGCTGTTGATATTTGCTCAGTAAGAAATTAAAATATCTTAGTATTGTTATGGAAACTGTTTTGACCTTATGAACCCTATGAAAGCATCTTGGGCATCCCCAGGGACCCCTGGACCACACTCTAAGAAGTTCTCTGGTAGAACGTATGAGTCCTGAGCAACCTGCTTCCCTTGTTCCTACCATCTAATACACAGAATCTTTGAGTTGGGAGAGGTGATGCAAGCTGCCTAATCCAGCCTGTACTTTAACCACAATCTCCACCATTCCTGGCATGGGCCTTTCAGCATTTGTTTGAAGACATCCAATTATAAGGAAGGAAGAATGAGGATCAGCCTTTTCTCTCTTTGAAGACCATGTTTTTAGGTCTCCGGTCTTGTGGCATGTTTTCCACGTCTTTCACACAGGCCATGGAAGCGAATTTATGAAGGGAGCCTCTGACCATTCCCTCTCTTCTCTCAGGTTTCCCTTGTCCCCGTCAGCTCCCTTCATTCCTGGCTGAGAGTCATCGTCCTCGAGGCACAAAACAGAGGCAAAGTCAAAGCTGAGTCGTTCTGCCTTCTCTGTGTCATTGGTACCTCTAGTGTCCCTGCCCTACGGGGGCAATTCGGGCCTTTCTGTCTCGAGTTAAGAGACCTTTGGAGCACTCTTACGGGCCAGTGCCAGACGTGGGACGCTCCTCCAAACACTGTTCTCACCAGACTCAGAACTTGTGGTATTTGTCCTCCCTGGTTTTTATCTTTTATAGAGGGCTTTTTATATGTGTGTGTATGCATTTACATAGGGTTAGGTTTATATACTATGTGTGGGTGTGTGTGAGTGTATATATACACATACACACGTGTACACATACATGTATATACACAGATGTATGTGTATAGAATTTATATGTACATACACAAGTATGTGTATTATGTGTATATGCTCCTAAATGTGTGTGGTGTGCGTGTCTGTGTGCGTGCATGTGCGTGTGTGTGTCTGTGTGCGTGCACATGCGTGTGTGTCCGTGTGCGTGTCTGTGTGCATGTCTGTTTGCGTGCACGTGCATGTGCGTGTCTGTGTGCGTACACGTGCGTGTGCATGTCCGTGTGTGTGTCTGTGTGCGTGCACGTGCGTGTGCGTGTCTGTGTGCATGTCTGTGTGCGTGCACGTGCGTGTGCGTGTCTGTGTGTGTGCACGTGCATGTGTGTGTCCGTGTGCGTGTCTGTGTGCGTGCACGTGCGTGTGCATGTCCGTGTGCGTGTCTG